>NC_140296.1:47943631-48274843 GCF_964211825.1 Aythya ferina
ATGTGTGTGTGTGCGTGTGTCGTGTTTATAAAACCTGCAGGAGAAAATGTTTTTGAAAAGCAACACTGTTTTGTTGCTAGGGGTGGTGGTGAGTTTGTTTTCCTGGTTGTATTATCTAGTATAATAAACACATTGCCTCTCCCTACAAGGGCTGAGTCGGTTATTGTCCTCACACAATCACAGCTGCAGCAACATGACTCGTATGTGATTATATTGCTGTGACCAAGCTTGTATTTGCACAGAAGCCCATTCAGGAACTTCTCTGGGGAGCTGTTAAATTATTTCTAACCTTTCTCAAATAACATTTTTTAGGGAGCCTCCTAATCATAAATATAAATGTATCTACTTTGTACCGTCATTAAATGCCCAAAGTGCCACCTAGCCTTTCTTCATTCCTTTTGCAAAAACTACTGTTTTTATGATTACTGTGAGAAGATCTCACCTATTGTAGTGGCTAGGGAATTTGAGTAAAATGCAGACCTTATGATTGCTGGAAAGGTGGCCCTGAACAAAGCAACTAGAGGGAACACTACAAGATTCTGAATTCAGTAATCTCAGTTTGTGGCATGATTGTTTATACAGTTATATTTTTTAGATCTAGATAATTTATTCTGTCTTTAATTTCTTTCATGTTGTCTCTTTATTTTTTTCCACATTTTTTTCTTTTTTACTGTATTTGCAGCAGAGTTGAAAGGTTAGACCAAGTCCTATGCATGACTCTATAAAAAGTGATCCCTTCCCCTGACAATTATTTCTTTCCTCAGTTTCTTTTTCATAGTAGACATTTGAGCAAGAGCACTTGGGGGTGGAATGCCAGAAACTCTCTTTTTTTCTTTTTTCTTTTTCCTTTTTTCTTTTTTTTTTTCTTTTTTCTTTTTTTTTTTTTTTTTAATAATTAATTTAGATTTTGATTATTTCTACATAGTTTCTGCTTTAAAGAATATTCTCCCTAACTTTTGTATTTAACTTTGTAGAAAATTAAGATTTATTGTCTTTTCTGTATCCTCATTTTGCAATTCTAATGAAATATCCATTTGAGCACTGATAATGGTTCATAGTTACAAAACCAAAACAAAACAAAATGACCTCTACTTTAAACCTAATCCAATGTTTATGGAAGCTGATATGTGTTACTTCACTAGGTATTTGGTATGGGTTCGTTAAATAAAGTTTCATGGAGGTCTGTGACATGTAAAGAGTCAAACAATCAATATTACTTGTAAAATAGGCTTCTCAGGAATTTAAAAACTTAAGCTTTGCCATGCAGCTTTTATTTCTACAGGAATAAATTGAAGGATGTTACTCTATGAACTGTTCTCCAAAAAAATTAATGTAAATCTTCTTTCATTACCACTTTATATGGTAATAGGATCTAATTTCTGCATGTGTATGGAGATATATATAAAGCATGTAAAGTAAAATTTATTTATGGCATAGATATTCCCTTTTCATTTAATATTAGTCTCCTGCATGTTTCTCTATGAACTAAGAATTGCTATAGCAATTCTAATATAAGTATATTATTTACGCTCAGTTTATCACAGCTATTTAACACCAAATTAAATATCGCCACAAACTGTAAGCATTGGGCGTCACTAAAAAAGATCAGAATTACTGCATTTTCACTAACAAGATGCAAATTGTGTTTAATGCCAATTTGATATGGTCAGTTCTCTGCTGTACAAAGTATAGCCACAGAATGAAATCAGCATGCTAATACTAAAACCGATTAAAATACTGCACTTAGGGGTCTAGCAGACCCCTCTAGATTTATAATCCTTCTTATAAATCCTTCTTAAATCCTTCTGGACCAAGAATTGTTTGGATATTTTCATATTGCATCCTCCAAGAAGAGATCGTTATGTTGTCACACAGCTGAACCCAGTTTAGCTCTGTTTAGCTCTGAGTTTAGCTCTGATACTAGGTTGCTCTCAAGCTAATAGCTCTAAGTACAAGGTACTACAATGTATACATACATGTATAACTTTTACTGTGTTTTTCATCCTTCAGATTCATGCAGATTATTTTGGCCCAGCAAAGTTTATTAACTTGGTCTCTATCCAATGCAAAATAAATAAACAGCTTCCAGACCCAAGTTTACCCAGAAAAATGTACTGTTGCATTTTATAGCCCTGTGACTAAGCCCATGACTCTGACAGTCAGCTATTATTATTATTATTATTATTATTATTATTATTATTATTATTATTATTATTATTATTATTATTATTATTATTATTATTTACTTCTGTGAAACAGTTATTAAGATAAATCTCACAAATAATTTACTTATGATTATAGTAGGCACAAAATAAAAAGGTGAAGTGTGTGTTGAGGTAGAAGTGATTAATAGCAATATCAGAAAAAAAAAAAAAAAACTCTGAAAGTAGACTAGAATACTTTCATAATAGTTACTATGTTGCAATGCTTCCTTCCACCAAGACAGAAAGAAGGGTGTTTTTTGTGGGCGACTACCTTCTCAGGGGAACAGAGGGCCCTATTTGTCAGCCTCACCCTACCCGTAGGGAAGTCTGCTGCCTCCCTGGGGCCAGGGCCAGGGACATTGCCAGAAAGCTTTCCAACCTGGCTCACCCCTCTGATTCTTATCCTCTTTTAATAGTCCAGGCTGGCAGTGATGACATTGAAGAGAGAAGCCTGAAGACTGTCAAATGGGACTTTAGGGGACTGGGATGATTACTGGATGGAGTGCAAGTACAGGTGATGTTTTCATCTATCCCTACGGTGGCAGTGAGGGCTTCAGAGAGGACATGGAAAGCCCACCTGATAAACATGTGGCTCAGAGGCTGGTGCCAACACAGAAATATTTTTTTTTTTGACCATGGGGCGCTTTACTTGGCACCCGGCCTGATGGCAACAGACAGGTCCCTGTCTCTAAGGGGAAAATGGATACTAGGCCAGGAGCTGGCAGGGCTGATTGACAAGGCTTTAAACGAGGTAAGAAGGGGGTCGGGGATGAAATAAGGCTTGTTGGAGGTGTCCCAGGGGGAATAATGGCTAGGCCAGAGAAGGCAGTGGCCCAGATGAAGTGCATCAACACTAATGCACACACCATGGGTAACAAACAGGAGAAGTTGGAAGCCATTGTGCAGCAGGCAGGCTATGACTTGGTTGCCATCATGGAAATGTGGTGGGACCACTCTCATGACTGGAGTGCTGCAATGTCTGGCTCTTCAGAAGGGACAGGCAGCACAGAAGGGGTGGTGGTGTGGCTCTCTATATTAGAGAGTGTTTTGATGTCATGCAACTTGAGGCTGGAAATGATAACGTTGAGTCCTTATGAGTTAGAATCAGCGGGAAGGCCAACAAGACAAGCATCCTGGTGGGGTTCTGTTATAGACCACCAAACCAGGATGAGGAGATGGATGAGGAGTTCTACAGGCAGCTGGCAGAAGTTGTGAAATCGTCAGCGCTTGTTCTCGTGGGGGACTTCAACTTCCCAGACATATCCTGGAAGCACAACGCAGCCCAGAGAAAGCAGTCTATGAGGTTTCTGGAGAGCGTGGAAGATAACTTCCTGACGCAGCTGGTTAGTGAGCCTACCAGGGGAGGTGCCCTGCTAGACCTTCTCTTCACAAACAGAGAAGGATTGGTGGGAGATGTGGTTGGAATCTGTCTTGGGCAGAGTGGCCATGAAATGGTAGAGTTCTCCATTCTTGGAGAAGCCAGGAAGGGGACCAGTAAAACCACTGAATTGGACTTCTGGAGGGCTGACTTTGAACTGCTCAGGACACTGGTTGGTAGAGTCCCTTGGGAAGAGGTTCTGAAGAGCAGAGGAGTGCAGGAAGGCTGGGCGCTCTTCAACAAGGAAATCTTAATGGCTCAGGAGTGGTCTGTCCCCATGTGCCCAAAGACAAGCTGGCAGGGAAGAAGACAGGCCTGGCTGAACAGAGTGGTGGCTTGAGCTTAGGAGGAAAAAGAGGGTTTGCAATCTTTGGAAAAGAGGGCGGGCCACTGAGGAGGACTATAAGGATGTTGTGAGGCAGTGCAGGGACAAAATTAGAAAGGCCAAAGCTCATCTGGAGCTCAATCTGGCTACTGCCATCAAAGACAACAAAAAATATTTTTATAAATACATTAATACAAAATAGAGGACTAAGGAGAATCTCCAGCCTTTACTGGATGTGGGGGGGAACATAGTTACAAAAGATGAGGAAAAGGCTGAGGTGCTTAATGCCTTCTTTGCCTCAGTCTTTATAGCAGCAAAACCAGTTGCTCTCTGGATACCCAACACCCTGAAATGGTGGAAGGGGATGGGTAGCAGAATGTGACCCTCACTATCCATGAGGAAATGGTTGGAGACCTACAGCACTTGGATACATGCAAGTTGACGGGTCCAGATGGAATCCACCTGAGGATATTGAGAGAACTGGTGCAGGAGCTGGCCAAGCCACTTTTCATCATTTATCATCATTTTCCATCATTATAACAGTCCTGGCTATCAGGGGAGGTCCCAGTCGACTGGCGGCTAGCAAATGTGATGCCCATCTACAAGAAGGGCCGGAGGGTAGACCCGGGGAACTACAGGCCTGTTAGTTTGACCTCAGTACCAGGGAAGCTCATGGAGCAGATTATCTTGAGAGTCATCACGCAGCACTTGCAGGGCAACCAGGCGATCAGGCTCAGTCAGCATGGGTTTATGAAAGGCAGGTCCTGCTTGATGAACCTGATCTCCTTCTGTGACAAAGTGACGTGCTTGGTGGATGAGGGAAAGGCTGTGGATGTGGTCTACCTTGACTTCAGTAAGGCTTTTGACACCGTCTCCCACAGCATTCTCCTCAAGAAACTGGCTGCTCTTGGCTTGGACTGGCACACGCTTCGTTGGGTTAAAAACTGGCTTTATAGCTGGACCCAAAGAGTTGTGGTGAATGGAGTCAAATCCAGTTGGAGGCCAGTCACCAGTGGCGTTCCCCAGGGCTCGGTACTGGGGTCAGTCCTCTTTAATATCTTTATCGATGATCTGGATGAGGGCATTGAGTGCACCCTCGGTAACTTTGCAGATGACACCAAGTTAGGTGCCTGTCTCAGTCTGCTCAAGGGTAGGAAGGCTCTGCAGGAGGATGTGGATAGGCTGCACCGATGGGCTGAGGTCAACTGTATGAAGTTCAACAAGGCCAACTGCCAGGTCCTGCACCTGGGGTGCAATAACCCCAAGCAGAGCTACAGGCTGGGAGATGAGTGGTTGGAAAGCTGCCTGGCGGAGAAAAGGACCTGGGAGTATTGGTGGATAGTCAGTTGAATATGAGCCAGCAGTGTGCTCAGGTGGCCAAGAAGCATCCTGACTTGTATCAGAAGCAGTGTGGCCAGCAGGTCTAGGGAAGTGATTGTTTCCTTGTACTCAGCTCTGGTGAGGCCGCACCTCAAGTACTGTGTTCAGTTTTGGGCCCCTTGCTACAAGAAGGACATCGAGGTGCTCCAGCGAGTCCAGAGAAGGGTGACGAAGCTGGTGAGGGGTCTGGAGAACAGGTCTTACGAGGAGCAGCTGAGGGAGCTGGGATTGTTCAGTCTGGCGAAGAGGAGGCTGAGGGATGACCTTATCACTTTCTATAATTAAATTAAAGGAGGCCTGTAGTGAGGTGGGGGTTGGTCTATTCTCCCATGTGCCTGGTGACAGGACAAGGGAGAATGGGCTAAAGTTGCGGCAGCGTGTTTTAGGTTGGATATTAGGAAGAACTTCTTTTCTGAGAGGGTTGTGAGGCATTGGAATGGGCTGCCCAGGGAAGTGGTTGAGTCACCATCCCTGGAGGTTTTTAAAAAACATTTAGATGTTGAACTTAGTCATATGATTTAGTGGAGGACCTGTTAGTGTTAGGCCAGAGGTTGGACTCAATGATCTTGAGGTCTCTTCCAACCTAGACAATTCTGTGATTCTGTAATGTACAGAAATTTAATAATAAATAGTAAAAAGTATAGCTTCTCCTTTCATGTGCTGCATGGCCTGCATGTTATGGAGTAAGGTTCCAATCCTGCAATTTTCTGTTTTTGGATTCAGTAAGACCTATGATTTCCAGGAGACTCAGTGGGCTAAAAATAAAAATGAGAGTTTAGATATATGATCAGTCTTCAGGTTATATCACTTATTTCTGCTTGAATGTAAAACTAGGTAATATAGAGGGAAACAGGCCCACCACCTTCAGTCCATCTCTTTGATAGGAATCTCTTTATCTTCAAAGCTGTTAGTAGACTGAAATGCTGTGTGATCCTGAAGTTTAAGCACACAGTGGGAAACTGAATTCCTTCACCCTTTCCACCCATAAAACAGTAAGAATGGGTTGGCCTTCTCTGATCTGAATAATAAATCAAAGGCACAAATTAATTTCTCTCTATTTTTAGACAGATTAAACATGTGGTCATGGGCAATGGAAAATAACAAATATTTTTAGTCTTTTATCAGGATGACTTTTAGCAAAGCTTAGTGCATAACATGCAGGCACAGTTGTTGTAGTGTATATGGTCATTTGTAAGTAAAGCCTAACAAAGAAAGCCTAAGCACAAAAATCTTCAGTGGTTCTATGTTGCTAAAAATAATAGCTTTCTAATTATATGTTTGTTCAATCTGTGTTGTGTTGTAAAAGCAGCTTGATTATATACATTTTGTTAATAATACATCATCATGGTTTGTTGGGCAAATCTTGGAGTTAATGGTCTTTAAAATGTCTGTTGTATTGAAGACACATTAAAAGAAAATTATCACAGCTACAATGTTACAATGTACAGTACATATTTATGTAATTATGGATGTTGAGTGTTCAACTCACTACTTCTGTCTACTTCTACCGCCTGTAATTTAAAAGAATCATTAAAAGCATTGAAACAAACAAAAACAACCTTGTCTTCCTAATAATAATAATAATAAAAAGCAACCACAATAACAACAATACAACCTAGGAACTGTTGTATATTTTTTCTAGGGAGTACTGAAGATAAAATATTATACTGAATATTAAGTATTAAGGGATATTGTAAATATTGTACTGGGTATTTACATTTACTGGGTATATTACAGAATAACCCAGTAATCACCACTGGATACATGACAAGCATCATTCAGAGTGAGAGCTGAGCCATTAATTTTATCTCCTGTACTGTTGTCATGCCTTAATAAAATAAGATTAAATGTGAATAATATTTAAAATAGATGTCTTACAATCACAGGTGCATGTCACAGGTGTTCTAGATCTAATTGTGACAGTACAATCACAATTATGGCTAAATTCCAAGTTATTCCTTCTTTACATTTTTTTTATTATTTTTTTTTACCAGTACTTAAATATAGTACTTCTTGAAAACGATTAATCTCCTAATCCTTCTGTTTTTACTATAATGCTAATGAATTTAAAGCAGTAAAATAAAATTAAATCACACTTGTTCTTCCCTATACTTGATCTCTTCAAAAATAAAGTACTTATAAATGCTTCAGTGATTTTAGATGGTACATACAGATGAAGTTTTTGAGTTATTGGAAAATTTTGTTGCTATTTATTGAGATAATTAATTTTCAGTTGGGAAGGGAAAGCAAGGCAAGGCAAGGCAAGGCAAACTGGCCTACACCTAACACCAACCCCTCCTCACCAAATGAAATGTTTCAGGCTTTCTTCAGTGCAAAAAAAAATTTCTTACAAACCATCATGAATAGGATTTTTTAATATAGTTCTAAATCTTGCCTTGGTTTGCTCATATCTTTTCTACATAGATATAGTTTTTCTTTCTTCGTTTCAAAAGGAACAATTTGAACTGACAGATATTCAGAGAAGAGTAATAAATATGTTCAAAACTATGGAACCTAATAGCATCTGAATAGTAGAATCGTGGGATTCTTATGTCAAAAGACCAACAAAAAAAAAAAAAGGTGTGTGTGTGGAATACAGGGATATAGTAGAAAATAATAAAGAAAAATCATGAATCGCATAAAAATTATGGACAGGGATATTTATTATCTTTTCTTAGACAATGTGAGAAGTTAGTAAGATTTAGATTCACAACAAGTAGAGGAAGTCATCATACGTGCAACGGTTGCATGCCATTTGTGGATGCAAAATATTTATATGGGTTCCAGAAGGCATAGAAAAAAATACTTGGAAGAGAGCTCTGATGAGAATTTCTGAATAGATGCAAGTCATCAGGACTCTTCATGAGGGGAAGATAATATGACATAAGGAGGTAGTCAGTGCAGTATATGCTTGCCTCATCATTGTTTTTGTTAGATATCAGTTTATGATTACTGTTTGAGATAAGACAACAATATGAAGGATATTGTATAAACAGATAAATCTGTTGTTTTGTTAACATTTATTTTCTTGTTAAAAAAATATTTTCTTATTAGAAATTATTTTTAAAGTACATTAAAAAACACATTGTATGGAATAATAGCTATTCTCATATAATGAAAGTGAGCTTTGCAGCTCCTGATTTATCTTCAATTTTGAGATAAATACCCCAAAATACACCAAAGGCAGTGTATCTCATTTCTAAAATACTTTTTTGGAGAGATAAGTTGAAGCCCAGAAATCACAGAACAAACTTCTAATAGATTTTAAAACATACTAGTGATGTTATCTCACATTCTTTCCTCTTCTTTATTTTCTCCATATGCTGATATTGACTATCTTGAGTATGTAGATGGCATTAAATGTGTTATATGTATCAAGATAATCAGTGGATTATATATTTATGCATTTAAAAGTTTTGGGTGCAAAAAACAAGGTACATGTAGGGTTGGCCACAGGGTTTGCATTTAGACTGCTGGTGTGCTGAGGACAACTCAAAAGGACTTTAACAGTTTATTTCACATTTCAAACTATTTCTTGCAGTCTGTTAATTTGTTTTTAATTTTCTTTACTGTAACACAAATCTAGAAGATATATTGACCTCTCATGAGAAAAATAGAGGACTTTGACTTAACAGACCACCTACACTTTGTTCTTTGTTAGGTGTCACTGATTCAACATCAATATGATAAAAATGAGTTTTCTGTTTTTGTGACTTTCTGTCATAACTAACTTTTAACAGCAGTATCCTGATGACATTGTTTGTTATTGTGCATTTTTAGAGCATTAGCAGTAAAATAAATAAATAAATAAATAAAAATCATTAGATAGTATTATAGAGTGCTGTAAATGAAGACCCAAATTTTCAAATATCCATAATTCTCTTTGTATGCTTACCAGTCACATTTGCATGCAGCATAATTCATGGACTAAGACTTTTCACACAATGGAAGCTATACATAATAGCGAATATTTATGCATGCCTTTTTGCAAATATAGAGCTCCCCATTTTCATTCCTTCTTTACATTTGGCCCAGAGACATAACTGTATTTCAGTTCCTAAATTTCAGGCATTAACTTGTTTTTACTTGCCAAGTATAGGCAACCAAAGCAAAACATGCATAATGATAGCATTTTTTAAGCTTATATGAAGATGGACACACATTTTGCACACCAAGTTTTTACACAAAGCATACTTTCATGGATACATTATACCACCCTAGAGTACTAGGATTATAAATGTAGCAGTGAAATGCTTTAAATACAATAGTACAAACAATGACCTATTACAATAAAGTTTAACTACTTTAGAATGAAGGAAATGCTCTGTGACTATCAAATTATAAATGCCAAGGGCAATTACTATGAATCCAAATGTAGCTTTCAAATAATGTTGTGAGCTGTAAAGTTCTTTACTTAATTGTGATAATTTAGGAAGAAAAAAAAAAAAAAAAAGAGAGAATTTTTCAGTAAGCTATGTTGTAGACATTCACAGAGATTTTAAAGTGCTATCTAAAAAATGCAAGCTAAATCTGCTGAGTACAGCTTTCTGTTATCTGTCTTATTTGCTGGAGAGTCTGAAAATGGTAAGCTTGACATTATTGTTTCAAACTCACTAAATGAATAGCAGAACCCCTTATTGACCAGGGCCTAATTTTCTGTCATCTAAAAAGACTGCAGCCTCATAAGCAAAGTACATAATAATAATTAAACAATACATAATGTGGCAATTAAGAGATATGCATTAAAATGTCTATATTCATATATTTTCAAATAATGTAATTAAGATTAAGATTAATAAATTAAGATTAATAAATTAGGATTTTAAAGAATATCAATACCACATAATTCACAATTATCATCAAGCCAACTTCATACTGGTATGTATTGATCTATGCTCTTCCATCTATTATTGCTTTATATAACTGCATTACACTACATTGTAACTATTATTTTCCCATTATATTTATGAGTGACAGAAAAAAAAAAAAAAAAAAAAAAGGAGATAGAATCACTTATTAGTTCTGTTGTCATATACATCAGGAAGACAGGACAGACTAAGTAAATCATTCAATTCAAAGCAGGAAAATGTATTCTTGTCTGGAATACCTTAAAGCTCAAATGAAAATATAAGGCTGAAAAGTGGCTGAGCTAGAGAGAAAAGATGAGAAAAGTGCCCGTGCACTGCATGTTTGGATGCGGATTTATTCTGGGACAGAGATGAGGAAGGAGAACAGGAGTACTTAATCCCCATAGTTTATGGTTCCTGATAAGGCACAGTTTGCAAATGTTCAGAAGGCCTGGACAAATTTCTACTCAATTGGGCTGCACAAAAAGAAGAAATACAATAAAGCCTGAACTAGTCAGATTCAGCAGAATAGCTGGCAGAATTCAGTTGTATAAATATACTGTTACCAGTAATACTACTGCTAGCATTTACGTAACATTGCTGTAACAAAAATAACTAAACTGTTTGCATAACTTTAGAAAGTTTGCTCTTTCTGATTTATATGCAAACAATGAGATAATGCTGAGCAGTATCTAAGCTTTTTCATTGGTTATGAAAAAGCTGAGATTTTAGATCCATAGAATATAAGATCAAACTCAGTGTTTACCCAATGAAAACTTCTGCCTTATTAAAGTTTTTTGTTTGTCAGTGTGATACTGCGAATATGAGTCTGTATTCTGACTGACTGAAATGCCAATAAAGATACCTTCACTACATGCTCATTTTGCTTTCTGAATGACCTATTGATTAGGTTATTGTCACCAAGTACATACAGATAAACAATAACATAAAAACAAAGTAGAAGAAAGAAAGAAACAAAACAAAACAAAAGAGAGAGGAAAAAAAAAAAAAAAAAAAAAAAGAGGGAACAGATAGTCTGTAGCACTCTTGCTACTTCATGCTGTAAAAACACTAACCTTCCTGAAGAAGCTGATACCAGTATTCTAGTGGGTAACTATAGGAGGGATATTGTATCCTGATACTGAAAGTTTTCTTTACGGTTTGGAAATTACTGGGGAAAAAAAAAAAAAATAAAGTAGTTATTTTAACCAAATAATCCTAAATTAAGAAACAAACCCATAAACATAGTGAGCTAATTTATAACATGTTATATTTAAATGGATTAGAGACATAATAAAAATGAGAATAATTTTTATGTCAAAATTCAAATGTGATTTTGGTAAACATCTTTTCTTAAGCATGTGATTAATATTAGATTTCAGATATTTTCAAAATTGGACATCCACACACCATGAACAAAAAAAAAATGGAGAGCAGTTATTTGCTTCCAGCATCTCAGTTAAGAATAGGTTGCTTTGGGGACAGAAAATGGGAAGAAGCAAGGAGATGAAGAAGGAAAGATACATTTTGTGGTATGAATTAACAGGAGTAAGAAAGACAGAAAATGAAAGGTATAGAAAGTGAAAAGAAAACTGTATAATGAGAAAGGGCAGAATAATGGACAAGAATACTCAGTTTAGGAAAGTAAAGCTATAATAGAAATCTATATATACATGTATTTATGAGGGTAGGAGTTGTTTTTCTTTTTCTACTACTGCTGAATTAGGTAACTTTATATAATACATGTTATATGTTATAGTTATTTAGGTTGGGAAAGACCTCTCAGAACATCTAGTCCAACCTTTAACCTAGCACTGTGAAGTCCACTATTAAACTATGCCGCTAAGCACTATATTTTCTGCAGATCTCCAGGGCTGGTGACTCAACTACTTCCCTGGGTAACCTGTTGCAATACTTCACAACTTTTCAGTGAAGAAATCTTTCCTAATATCCAACCTAAATCTCCTTTGGCAGAACTTAAGGTCACTCCCTCATCTCATCACTTGGTCCTTGGGAGAAGAGACCGATTTCCACCTCATTATAGCCTCCTTTAAGGTAACTGTAGAATGTAATAAATACTCCCCTGAACCTCCTTTTCTCCAGGCTAAACAACCCCAGCTCTCTCAGCTGCTCCTCATAAGACTTATTCTCTAGACCCTTCACCAGATTTGTTGCCCTTCTCTGGATACGCTCCAGCACCTTGATGTCCTTCTTGTAGTGAGGGGCCCAAAACAAAACAAAACACAGTATTTGAGATGTAGCCTCACCAAAGGCAAGTATAGGGGAACAATCATTTTCACTGGTCCCACTGGCCACACTATTTCTGATACAAGCCAGGAGGAGGCTGTTGGCCTTCTTGTCCATGCTGCTGGCTGACATTCAGATTGCTATTGGCACCACTCCCTCCCGCCATTCTCCTGGTCCCTTTACGCCAGACAGCTTTCCAGGTGCTCTTCCCCAGACTGTAGGTTGCAAAGCATTGTTGTGCCCCAATGGGAGTTTTGTTGTTGCTTTTGTTGTTTGTTTTTGTTCTCAGTACATTTCTTATTTCTTCTTCCTGCTTTTAGAATGGTATACAATAGAACTATACACACTACTTAAGACATGGGTGATCAGAATTTTTATATAAAATCAACTTTTTGTTTGTTTGTTTGTTTGTTTGTTTGTTTGTTTTCTGCTGCTGCCCATTAAAACAATGATTTTAGAGAACTGTGACATTTGTCTGGAGCACAGCATTCATCTGTGAACTAACTTGAGAATATTATTGTTCACACTTTTTTGTCACTTTTTTTTCTCCTCCCCTGATGTTGCTGAATATAATCGATCCCAGCATCATCATCTTACTGCTGACTGTTTCCTATACTTAGTTTTTACCCTTTAACTTCTTCCCTTGAACTATCTTTCATTTTATAAACGGTCTTTTCCTTCAGTTCTCTGACAAAACCTTTGGTGTATAGCCTTGCAAAGACTTTTTGAAAATAAGGGTAGTATAAGTGAAAAAAAAATGAAGATTTTGTGAGAAATGTAGAAGTGAAAATAATGAATCTGTACAGGATCAAGAAAGAGAGGACTACAGGCATATTTTTTTTTTTATTTTTTTCTTTTCACAGCAACTGTTTCATACCTGCAAAGAATATGCTGAAAGATAATCTAAATACCTATATCAAATGCTTCAGTTGTTTGTCTGTTTAAAACATTTTTTTTAATACAGGGAAAGAATCTATATGCACAGAAATATCTTACAATCTATTTATTTATATATATATGGTTTATAATACATATATTTGGTAAGATTCATTAACTTTTTTTTTTTTTTTTTTGTAATTTGATTATCGCCAATTATCAACAAAAAATAGCAAACAAAAAAAAAAACAACAAAAAAAAAACGATTAAACAGCAGTTGTTGAAATCAAATGCTAATTGACTGAGGTCATAAAAGGATTAGATGGTGTTTCACAAATTCTGCATTTAGTCAGAAGCCCAATGATTTGCAATGAAATGGCTAACTTCAATTATTTTAAAAATTATGAATGGTGTTAAAACAAAAAGGATGCAAGGGGAATTTTAACTTCTAGCTGGTGTTACAGGTGTCTATACCTAAAATTCTAATTAAGTCCTTCATTCAACTAATAATCGAGGATCTGTATTTCTGATATCAAAGTGATATAATTGTATGAAAGACTTGTTTCATTCTTCTGGTTGTTCTAATAATGTGTTAAGATCACTCTTAAATCCACTCAAATTTACTTCTCCTGAGCCTATGATCAATCCAGAAACCGTTAAAAGCATGTTTATTACACTGAGCTCCCAAGAACATCTTATGCCTCTCACCCCTTTAAGCTCAGTGGTTAAAGCACGCTACACGTGAAATTCCTTTCCTTGTTATGTCAGGTTGGGTATGTGCTAACAGCAAATTACCTAGGTAAAGGGACCTAAGTATGTTGGAGCCAAGATGGTTCCTCTTTTCAAGTTTTCCATTCAGCATAGCCAAACCCAAGTCTTGATTCACTGAACGGAATGTTGCAGTCAGAAGCAGTAGATTACTACATACTTTTTTTTTTTTTTTTTTTTTTTTTTTTTTTTTTTTTCTGTCTTATTGATTTGACTTGTGAAATTTGTCTCCCTTCAAGATTAGAGTGATGAATGATTTCATTTCAACACTTCAAAGTGAAAAATATGGATCTGGCTCATGGTTATGGAAGATTTGGACATTCTTCATGGTCTGGTCTTCTCTTAAAATAAAATGTTAATATAATTCTATTCAGAGGACTATTGTAGGTGATAAGAAATTTTTCGACATATGAATCCCACTCTTGCCAGTATGTCTCTGCTAACAAATAAAAGGGTGCAAGCATAAGCTTAGTTATCAGAATCTAGTTTTTAGTTGTTCCATTGGCTTACAGATCTGTCCAGGATAACTCAGTTCTGGAGAGAGCTTGAGATAAGCTAAATTTGAATACCATTGAGTTGGTGTTACTTGGCCTTGCATGCAACAATTACACATTGTGCCTCTTTCCACTTTTATTTATTTATGGAGACATAGCCCCTCTTCACATAAGCTTGTGTTACAGCTAGGTACCTAAGTTTTCACTCTGCTTTCTTCACAATTCCCTATTATGTAACAGAGTCACCCTTCTGCCTACTGGTTTGGGTGTCATGAATTCCCATTTTTGGGTGTTTAAGTATCTCCTTTCCTTCTCCTTCCAGAAAGAAGGTCCCTAACTTTATTTTTCAATGGCATCTTCACCTAACAAATCTAATTTGTGGACATTGTTCTGACAGAATCAAAAATAGGTAACCTCTTATTTCACCTAGCCCTTAGGCCAGGTTTTAAAATACTTTATGATGGCTAACTTCCATGCACATGTTTTTAAATTTCTGGTTCTTATTTTCTGAGTTATGAAGCTGTAAATACTGAGCTAGTATGTTATTCAGCTGAGACAAATAGTTACCAGGAGGTAGGGGAAGAATATGAATTACTGTCTGAATTTGAATCAATAAATTTCCATTTGACATGAAGACTCAAAGACAGATACAGATTCTGTTTTGTTTTTTTTTGTTTGTTTGGTTGGTTGGTTGGTTGGTTGGTTTGGTTTGGTTTGTTTTTGTTTGTTTGCTTTTTTAATGCTTTTATAACATATAGTTGTATTAGTAATGTAAATTTATTTCTGATCAGTTTCCATTTTATATATATATATATTTATCATTGTTTTCCTTGCCCCTCAATTACTTTAATAAGATGTAGTCTTTAAAGGTTGTACAGAAGCTTGAAACAATGTCATCACTATTGCATTACTTTGCTGTATCTTCTGTTGGAATACCTCTGCTTGTATCAGATATCTTCCTTATGAACCACTTGTCATGGAATGAGCTGCTATGAAAACAATGAGTCAACACAGTTAATTTTTAAATTAAAGTATTTGAGTGTTGGCAAAAAGGTGTTATTGATGGAGTTATATAACCTGTACTTCATTTCATTTGTTGATAGTCACTCTTTTAATTAGTATTCCTATTAACAATTTAATAAAAGATACAATATGCTGAATACATCCAAGATAGCTCAGCACCTCTCACTATTATGTTTGTTTTTATTTTTATTTTTATTTTTATTTTTATTTTTATTTTTATTTTTATTTTTATTTTTATTTTTATTTTTATTTTTATTTTTATTTTTATTTTTATTTTTATTTTTATTTTTATTTATTTTCATTTTTATTTTATGTTTTTTGGTCCCCAGAATAAAGAGTCTGGGCCAAATGGCAAAACTGGAATTGGTGCTGCTTCTCGTTCTGTGGCTGAAATTAAGAAACTGCTGGCCAGTAATGTTCACCAGAGTGTTCACACAGTGCTTTTGTGAATGCTAAATCTGCTAAAACTACCAAAAAAAATATACAAATAAAAAAAGTAAGAGTTTTCTTTCTCTCCTTGTAGTGTATCAAATTGGATTAAATCCAGCTTCTATTATAAGCTGTCAGACATGAAGCACAAATTCTCAAGACTTGGTAACAATCCAAAGTAGATGGCTCATCACTTTCTCACTTGCATTACTCATGTGAGAGAAAATTATTCATGTGAGAGAAAAATACCACAGCCAAATGGAAAAGAGAAGTAAGTTTACCAGCACTGAAAAACATGCAGCAAATTGTGACAGTATGCTGATACTAAAGTAATTTCAAGGTAAAATATTCCTCACTGTGAATGTTCCGTTTTTATGTAAGGCAATTTTGTTTAGTGCTGTTTTGTTGTTTTTTGTTTGTTTGTTTGTTTTTTAAACTAATATAAATGATTCATTTTTATAAAAAATATAATAAAGCTTAACTTATTTCCAAAATGGGCATAAATGGTGTGTACAATGTCCAGAACAGATGTATGCTTTTAATTACCGATATCCATTTCCTGTAAGGTGAATCACAAACTTCTTAAATACATTTAACTTTTGATTAAATGTTTTAAGAATGTCAGACAAATGCAAATGAAATTTATGTTAGAAAGACTCAGGTAGCTTAAAAACATTGTTATGCAGAACAGAACTTGCACAAATCTTTCTGCTGGTAGATCTGTTGACCTACCCCCTCAGTGATACAGACAATTTATACCTTCCCAGTGTGTCCTGAGTACTAACTTCTATTGCTATCCCATGAAACAGATTTAGCAACCTAGGGAAAAAATAAAAATAAAAATAAACAAAGCTGAAGAACTGTTCAGTGAATTAAGATGTTTGTTTGTTTGTTTGTTTGTTTGTTTTCCCCTAGTTACAAACATATGTTGACCTTAGGTTTGGAATAGGATCCAAAGCATGGATATCATCTCGTCAAGTGACACAGACCTGTCGATAGGAAATTGTCACCAAGTGATGATAATTTGGCTTAATGGAAACACTGAAAAAAATTGAATTCATCTTCTTCCTTGATTATATTTGAAATACTTGAATTAATTTACTAAACCACAACAGCTGAAATTTAAGCCATATCTATTGCAGGAGGAGGAAGACTGTACATGGTCATAGTTGTATCTTAAATCCCAGGAATTTATAGCCATGGCAATCTAAGACATCACTACCTTCATCTGCTTCATCTTTATCCTATAGTTAACATATTGTAGAAGTTGGAAAATAAATAAATAAATAATAATTAAAAAATAAAAAATAAAAAAGCTTATATTTTCATCTCAGATGAGATCTTACAGTCTGGGACACTAATACAAAGATCCAGTGAAAGCTGTTATGCAAGACCTTGCAACATGCTGCTGAGTTGCAGGCACACCTTTGCAATACTTTTCAAGCTTCTCAGATTAGGCTGTGCTGCCCTTTCCTGGCTCTGCCCTGCTGGCTCTGCCCTACTACATCAGTGATGAGTTTTGTCATCCTACACTTATACAAGGTTTAGCAACTAAATAATAGTCAGTAGTAATAGCACCTGTCCTTTCACAACCTGCTTGTTTCAAAACTTACCTTGTTATTTCTTCCTGTCCATGGCAAGGAAACAATGAAAACTGAACCAGAATTCATCATGCAAGTTTCTGCATTTATCTGAAAAATATTGTTATTGCTGATTCTCTTCTGTCAGGTAATATATGAAGATGAAGGGAACTTAAAATAAATAAATAAATCTGTAATCTTTGCTTGGTATACAAGATTCATTAGCAAACAACAAATCTTCCCTCAAGGAAAATAAATTCCACAGCATTTTTATTTATTTATTTATTTATTTTGCATGAGGCAAGGCTTCTGACACAATTGCTCTGCACGGGACTCTGGCTACTTGCAAATGTTCCTAAAGGCCCTTTGTAAAATCTCCACTGAGCATCACATACATCAAAACCTTCTGTCTCTCTCAGCCATGCACACAAACTTTGCTTTACCATGCCAGATTTATATATCTAGTCTCTTGGTCTGAGAACTATATGAGCTGCACAATCAAGTATTACTTTAAATCATTTCTTTAAGTAATTGTGCCAAAAGAAGGCTGTATAAACTCCTACATATTGGCTGGGTTGTCACACGCAAAGAATTGTGGTCAGTGGTCCAAGTGGAGATCGGTCATGAGTTGTGTTCCTCAGGGGTCTGTACTGGGACCAGCGCTCTTTACCATATTGATCAACAACATGGACAGTGTGATGAAGTGCACCCTCAGCAGGTTTGCCAATGACACCAAGCTGTGGGGTGCAGTTGACACACTGGAGGGAAGGAAAGCCATCCAGAGGGACCTGGAAAAGCTTAGAGGTGCACCCATAAGAACCTTGTGAAGGTCAACAAGGCCAAGAACAAGGTCCTGCATCTGAGCTGGGGCAATCCCAAGTACAAATACAGGCTGACAGAAAATGGATTGAGAGAAGCCCTGAGGAGAAAGTCCTGGGGGCACTGGTTGATGAGAAACTCAACATGAGCTGCCAACTTGCACTTGCAGCCCAGAAAACAAACTATACCCTGGCTTAGCATCAAAAGAAGTATTATCAGCAGGTCAAGGGATGTGATATATAAGAAGGACATGAACCTATTAGAATGAGTCCAGAGGAGGGTCACAAAGATGATTAAAGGGAGGGAACACTTCTCCTATGAAGACAAGCTGAAGGAATTGGGGTTGTTCAGCCTGGAGAAGAAAAGGCTCCAGGGAGACTTCATTGCAGCTTTCCAGTATCTAAAGCAGGCCTACAGGAAAGCTGGGGAGGGACTTTATCAGTGAGTGTAGTGATAAGACAGTGTGTAAAGACTTTAAAATAAAAAAGAGTAGATTTCAAATAGATATAAGAAATTCTTCACATTGAAGGTGGTTAGGCTCTGGAACAGGTTGCCCAGAGATGTTGTGGATGTCTCCATTCCTTGAAGTGTTCAAGGCCAGGCTGGATGGGGCTTTGAGCAACTTGGTCTAGTGGAAGGTGTCCCTAGCCATGGGAGGGGGGTTGGACCTAAATGATCTTTAAGATCCCTTCCAAACCAACCCAAAACATTCAATGATTCAACCATTCTGTGAAGTTAATATATCTACAGCAAAAGCTGGAACAGTCTGAGTGGTCACTTTTGGTCACTGAACATTTGTCCAAATCCCTACTTTGATAGAATTTTTTGAACAGATTATATACTTAAACAAATCTCTCCTATTTTAATTTAAAAATAAGATTTAGATGTTAGGCTGACTAGCACTTTGCTTAAAGGCAGACATCATGTAGAAGATGCTGACTCTTCACATACAGTGAATGTATATCCATATGTCAATAATCAGTATCTCAATTTATGTCCTTGTTGATTGTGCTTGAGATGTTTCCAATGGAGATTTATTAATTTAAAAAAATATTTTAAAAAAGTATTTTAAAAAGTTAATATTTTAGCTTTCATTTTTATATTTTTAAAATATTTAATAATTCATATTATTGGATAATGGTGAAAGCATGATTTGGCCTTACTAACTGTTTTTACAGTAATTGTACAAAGCCTTTGTCTAGTGAACCAAGAATGAGAAAGAGAACGAGAGATTACAGGAGGACAGTACTAACTGTTTTTTAAACAATTTTCAGTATTATACAACGTTCTTTGTAAAAGAGCAGAATGATGAGTTACATAATATATCTTATAGAGAGAAATGTAGTACTAAAAGATATTTTTTAGTTTTCACTAGGGAAGCTGTAGTATGTTATCTATTCATCACAGATATTTGATATGAATTTTGTATTGGAGAAACATGTTTAATCCATAAATACTTCATTTTTTAAAGCAATAGGTGAAATGAATCTCAACAATATTTAGTTTTAAAATATTGTCACTTTTCCAGCACTCTTATGAAAATGACATTATTATGTAAGAAGTAGCTGAAATGCAAACTACTATAAACTAAAGAATAATGATAAGTATTTCAGTAAATTTTGATTGAGAGCATTTCTTTCTTTGATTGCTTCCAACATTAGAGAACAGTAAAAGCATTAGGGACTTGACCTAAGGTGCAGCTTCCTGAACTTCCTGTTTACTCCATGAGAAACACACATCACTGCTGTCAACCAAAATTGTAGCAATGATTGTAATGAGTCAGGGAATAACAAACTCACAAAGGGCATAAACAACACCAACACAGTATGTCTTAAAGAGTGATTTTAAAGTGTCTTCAGAAATCAGTGTATGTTCTTTAGAATACAAAATGGTTAGGTCAGTCAGGCACCAGATGATGACACTTCAGGTTGTGTGAGCATTATACTTCAAATGTATAACAACTCAAATACTTCAAATTATACTTTAAATGTAATTATCAAATGTCTGGTATGCGACCATGCACTATGTTATGATACACTGTTATACAGTAGATGAATTTTGTACAAATTAAAACCCAAACTCTCTTTCTTCTAAAGGAACAAAAAATCTCCTAGCTCCATTTCAGTTAAATTCAAAGTCAAAGAATGGCAAATATAATTAATTTATGTCCTGTTATGGCAAATTCAGGAGCAGGTGCGCATTTGTACTCAGTTGAATAGTGTTTTTCAAAGCAATAGAAAAAAACGTTTCAAACGTGTCTTGTGATCACATCCTATCTTGATGACTGTTTCTCATCCATACCTTACTTGTGAGCTGCCTGTGCATAGTCCAGCTGGATATGTTCAATGCTATGTTAACCTCTGCAGCATATTATTCTATGTGTTCTTCAAAATATTCTAGGTAGTGTGCTTGGGTGACTAAAGACAGACACTGGGAATGCAAGATGAGTCTGGTCAGGAGGCTAATCTTCAAACCTTGGAATGCTTTTAATGTAAAATAATCATGATCCTGTTCTCCTCAATATATATATATATATATACACACACACATAAATCTTTTTTTGTTGTTGTTTTTCTTCACTACAAGGACTACAAAAGGACTGCTGTGGTTTAAGCCGGTTGGCAGCTAAACACCACACAGCTGTTTGCTCACCCTTCCAACTCCCTCTCTGGGATGGGGGAGAGAAATGGAAAGTGAAGCGTGTGAGTTGAGATAAAGACAGTTTATTAAGACAGAGAAATAATAACAATAGCAATAATGATAATAATAGTACTACTACTAATAATGTGTACAAAACAAGTGATGCACAATGCAATTGCTCACCATCTGCTGACTGATGCCCAGTCTAACCCCGAGCAGTCCGGCCCCCCTCCCCCAGCTAACCACCCCTATATATTGTTCAGCATGATGTCAGATGGTATGGAATACCCCTTTGGCTAGTTTGGGTCACCTGTCCTGGGTCTGTCCCCTCCCAGATCTTGCTGCACCTCCAGACTGCACACTGGCAGGACAGAGTGAGAGGCTGAAATGTCCTTGGCTTGGTGTAAGCACTGCTCTGCAACAATTAAAATATCAGCAAGTTATCAGCACTCCTCTCATCCCAAGCTAACACACAGCATTCTACCAGCTACTAGGAAGAAAACCAACTCTGTTGTAACTGAAACCAGGACACCTGCAAAAACGTTCTAAAGATTTCTCTTTGCATTTGTTCACTTGAGCAAATTTTATCACACTTAAATTCTCTAGTTTCAGATATGTCCCCATCTCCATGTCCAAGTTATGTTCCCATCTTGAAGGGTGATACAATAACATCCTTAACATCCTTAAATAACATCCTTAACATCCTTAAATAACATCCTTAAACTTTTGTATTTCAAGTTTGTTTTTCTTTCTTTTTAAAAGCACCTTTTACCTGCCTTCATGATAAACCTTCAGGTGCGTCTGTAAATACTCGCACTTTTTTATTCTGACATAGATTATATTTTATTGTTTTACTGCTTGAACAATTTAAAAACACTGGCAGAAAACTGTGGTCATTCCAGTCCTAAACAACTTTCTCAAGCATCATTTTGATTACCTCTAATGGGAGTTTGGTTTCAAAGGGAATTTTAAATCAGCCTAAAAAATGTGGCATATAATGATGAGATTACAGTCAATTATTTAGTCAATCAAATACTTCTGGAATATATTGTACAAAAATATATATATGTATACATATATATCTGCACATGTACTTTCCTCTTAGGTTTGGAATGGAAATTGTTAATTGATAAAAAATATCAAAGTGCTTTATTTATTCTTATCGCAAATTTTGATTTAGAAATAGATTATATAAATTTAGTTAGAATTTTGAAAGCCTACATCAGGTGAGTTCAACAGTTAGAACAATTTTTCACAAGTGAATAGTGTATTACAGCAGTAAATTTTTATAAATGGCTGCCTGGATGACGTTTCTGTTAGGTAGGCTATTTGCAAACTCCTTTTAAATGCATTTCCTTGCATATTTGATTTGTTTTCAGTATTAACTATTCCAAAAATTATGCATTATGATGTTTCTGTTAAATTTTAAGCAGAAAAAAGTCATTTTTCATAAATAACTAATAGATATTTTGTGAAGTGCATTAGAAGTATGGCATTGCGATATTATGAGGCTTATGCATGTTAAACAGTGATAAAAGAGAAACAAGTGAACAAATGTAAATACAACATAAGCAAGATTAGGATCAGGCACATTACATATTTAATAAAAAGGAATCTCATTAAAAAAAAAAATCATTACTGAAATAGTTTTGTGACCTAAACATGAAGTACTTTGTGCTGAAGCAACACACCTGGAATTTGGGTTTCATGTTTTAAATGGCACCACATAGAACTTAAAAAGCTTTGTCAATTTACTGTTTGTGTGTACTGTGTTCAAACCTGTAGAATATAATAATACCATCATTCTGCTTCATTCTTAGGAATTTCACTCTGACATCAGTCTACACAAGAATATACCAAACTGAAAAGCCCAAAAGGAGACAGAAACGGGGGAAAATATTATCCTTACACAATGTTGTATTCAGCATGCATTTAGTATAATACTGAATTATATATAAACTGCTGTGTTAAACTGATGGTTTTTTTTGTTTGTTCGTTTGTTTTTTCTTCTGTGTGTGCATTTCAATCACCTATGAAGTTCTATCATGCTCTGCACCTCCAAAAAAGTCTTTAGACTATAAATTCACAGTTAAATAACAAATTACTAACATATTTCTGGATTTATTTTTTTTTTTAAGCCTAAGTAAATAAGCATATTTTTGTTTTTAAATTTGAAAATAGTATTGATAAGAATTCTGTTTGAAAATTATCATTTCTAAAATTAAGATAGTATTGACTCTTGTCTTTCTGTTCTTTATAGCTATGCTGGAAAATTAAACATAATATCTGCGTGTCAGGCCTCCTGACTTACACTTTGAAAGAAATAAGTAACCTCAACAAAAATACAGTAAAAGTTTAAGCTCTAGGAATAAAATTTATATTACTGGATCAATCTAAATGTTGGAATATACATGTAAGTTTAGAGTTTTTATTTTGTTTTTACTGTATCAGCATTCTGGGAATAATAAAGATTTCTGATGATATAAACATCAGAGCATTAAATAAATAAAATACATCAGCCTGATGGAAAATAATGCCAGTAGTTCAGAAATACTAAGGTGAGCAAAGGGCAAAAATGGTTTCAATCTATTGTTGGACACAGATTACGAACACATTCCCATTTCTGCTGGGAATGGTATACAAAGTATTGGTTATTATTAGCAAATTTGACACACACCACTTACACTTAATTATAAATATAGGAAAACTGCTTTTAACTTTTAGACCTTAGGACTAAAGTATTTCTTCATAGGCATGTAAGGGTCTCCTATAGATGCACATGCGCATCAGATCCAGTGTGAGAAGCTATATTAATCTTTGTGAAATTTATGGGGCTGAACAGAAACTGTTATCCAGCAGTGGGACTGATTTTCTATTTCTCTTATTTTCAGGTTTTATTTACAAATCTTTATTGTAAGAATTGTTAAATTCTTATTGTAAACCTGTTAAAATTCAAGCATCAGGACCTATGTGTTAGAAAGCCTACTATTCTTAGACTGAGAAGAATAAAAATAGGAAAATAAATTGATCAGGGAGTGAAATAACAGCATATTGGGTATCTGTAAGAAGATTTGGGTGGTGCAGGGAGTTACAGTGGTGGCCTCTCTGAGAGGCCACATAGGCTGGACAGGGCTAGTTCCAGACAGTTCCAGCCACCCCCAACAGACCCACCACAACATACAGTAGAGCCCAGCAGAAAAGATGGTGCCGTCTCAGCACCTTAAGTATTTTTCCCTTTCTTAAGGGCAAGACAGGGGAAGGGAGGGAAGGAAAAAGAGTGAGAAACAACAGAGGAAACATTGAGAGTAGGAGAGGTGAAGAGGAGGTGTTCTAGTTGCTGCAGTGGTTATCTGTTGCAGGGAAGATCCCATGCCAGAGTAGATTCTTCCTGACAGGACTGGAAAACCAATGATGGATCAGATTTTTTATTTGGAAGACTGCAGCCTATGGAAAACATACCAGAGTCGAGCAAAAGTGGAAGTATAAGAAAGCAGAGGAAGGTCTGACAGAGAGAAACTACTACGTACTGAACATACAAGTCAGTCTGTGCTACTCAGCAGTGTTTAGAGGAGTTGAGAATGAAAGAGTGAAGTTGATCTTGGGAAAGTGGGGAAGGAAAGGTCTTATTGTAATGTTACACTTTGTTTCTCACTACCTAACTATATTTTAATTGATAATAAATTAAATTAATTTTCCCCAAGTCACCTACATTTTCCTGGTGATGATAACTGGTAAGCCATTTCCCTATCTTGATTCATGAACTTTCCTGTCCTATTATCTCCCATGCCACACTGAGGGAAGGGAAGGAGGGAAGTAGAGAGGGAGAGAAGCTGGATGGAAGTTTGGCAGTTAGACAAAGCTAATCCATTAAAAATAGCTAAAAAGTCTTAATTCTCTGTCATTTTATGCACCAATTATGTTTTTCAAAACATACATTTAGTTTAAATAATAATAATACAATTAAATACTTTTTTTGTTTCTTTGTTTGTTTCTTTGTTTGTTTTAATCCAAGAATTGCATTAAAAACACTCTTGGTATTTCACAAATGGGTAAGTAGGAATAACTTCAGACCTCTTAATTCAAGAGCAGTATTTGACTAAAACTAATTTCAAACATTTTAATCAACTAAAAGATACGAGCCTGGATTGTGCAAGTCATTTTAGGTCTCTGCATTGTTGGTAGAGAATGCTAAGCAGCTTTGAAAGGTAATTCAAACAATTTTAAATGCCTTCTATAAGATACCTATTTTTGAACAGCTAAAGACAGGTGAGACTAACCTTGCCCCTGCAATAAATTAATAAACAAATAATTTTTATTTTGCAAAGATAAGCACTACATAAACACCAATGGTAACATTTCACAATCAATATTCTTCTAAGTTCATAGTCTCTTGAGCAGGATTTCAGTATAACTACAAAATATATTTACAGTTAAGAAAAGGAGAGGAGACAGACAAAAGTGATAATAAATATTTGTTGTTTAAATAGGCCAGCATCGTGGATAGACCTCTTACAGACAGGCATGCCAAGCATCTATATTATTTTGTTGTGTTTGGGTTCACAGATACACTGCATTGGACTGAGTACTGGGGATGATATTGCTGCTCTCAGCACAATGCAGAGAGATTAAATTTGATTCACTATTTTTCAGTGAATCAAAGACAAATGAGACAGTTGAAGATGGAACCAGGGCTAGGTGCATGTCTGGAAAGTAGAGACATTAAAAATGTCACTGTGATAATAAATAAATAAATAAATAAATAAAATGGAAAAAATAGCTCCTTGGAGATTTTTCTATGTGACACCAAGACACCTCCTGTATGCCCTAGTTACCCTAGTTACTCTCGACTAACAAGAATAATGAGAAAATCTCCTGTATTCCCCAGTTACTCTGGACAAACAAGCATAATTTGTAATTTATCATCAGTATGTATACTTCTAAAAAATAATCTGGAAAAAAAAGAAACGTACAAAATCTAGACTGAAAATTCATCTGTCCTAATGAAATTTACTAGATTACAAAAACCTACATAAGTATGCATTAGAATGCAAATTAAAAGGGTTGCAGGGTTAAATCCAATTTTTATGTGAAACTAAACAAATATCCTTTGTGGTAAACTAACACCCTAGCTCTGTGAAGGCTAGGAAAATTCATGTTCTTATTCCTCATTATTTTCCTACCTGATTTTCAGCTGTGTTCCATCAGTTTTACATGTATATCTGCGTACCTCTAATAAATTGTTCAAGGTAGCTGGTTTTCAGGTAGGTGTACTGGGGCTCAGTTCATCTAATCTTAAAATAGATAGCTAAAATAGGCCAAATTAAATGGAAGGCTAAACTGCCATCTCAGGTGGGGATTCCTATACTGTGGGACAGTAGAGTTCAGTGAGGTGAATCCCACCTCTGGTGTACTATTTTGTGTTGTTCTATATCTTATAGAATTATACAATCAATAGTCTGCACATGTGCATGCATGTGCATTGGAGGACTCTTATTAATGGACTCAATTTCATTGTTGGTTTATTATTATTATTATTATTATTAACTAAAAATATACATTTAGGATATTTTAAGGAAAATACGAGGGAAAATAGGCACATATATAAATGGAGTAACTAAATCCCCAAATCCAAAATTCCTTTAGTTTGAAATAAAATTTTAAGGGATAAGAAAAACAGCTGCTATTTAACAATTCATGAGCCAGAAACTACAGAGATTTTTAACTGTTTCTGTAGCTTATTCTGTTTCTGAAAGCTTGTATGATTATGAGGAAAGCCTTACATTTATTTAGCAGGTTTCTGTGTTTATTTTGTTGTTGTTCATTTGTTTTAGTATTGCTTTCAACAAAATAAATGAAAGCATTAAAAAAGTATTGAACATAGCTCAATAAAATGCAACTATATAAAAAAAATAAAAAGATCAGAATGCATTCTAATACAACCTCCAAGCAACACCCAGCGCAGGGGAGCAAAGGGGAAGAGGGCAGGCCGAACCACTGGGAGCATGCCAGTGAAGGTAGGCAATCGTATGGCTGAACCCTGGACCCCAAAGTACATGTGAGTGTATGGAAAATGATGAGTTGGTGATTTTATTTCAAAACTATGTGGACTTGGAAGTGATGTAATTTTCTTTCATGCATCTTTTATCTGAGAGTTGGCACGTATGTTGTGCATAGAAATGAAGATGACTTGGGGCTCTCTTCTGTAGTCACTTACATGGTGTCCAGAAACTAACTAACTGTCCAGAAAAGTATCAAAAATAAAATGGCCTCAGGTTGTGCCATGGGAGGTTTAGATTGGAAATTAGGAGACGTTTCTTCTCAGAAAGAGCAGCCAGACATTAGAACGCATTGCCCAGCATGGTGGTGGAGTCACCGTCACTGGTGGTGGTCAAGGAAAGGTTGGACATGGTGCTTAGGGACATAGTCTAGTGGGTGACATTGGTGGTAGGGGAATGGTTGGACCAGATGATCTTGAAGGTCTTTTCCAACCTTAACAATTCTACCATTCTATCATTTCACTAATTTATATAACATAAGCCTAGTGAGAAAAGGTGTTTTTATGTTAATTTTTAGCAAGTTATTGGCTTAAAAGATTCAAATTCTAATCTAAGGCAGAAATGAAGCTAAAGCTTTAATGGAAGGGAGAGCTCAGCAGTCTTCCTCTGCTACTGAAAATGATGTGAAAAAAAGCAGCTCTAATCAGTGAGGTGGCTGCTTTTTTAAACAAGGTTGCTATGTGAGAAAGTTCAGTAATATCTTGTGTTCAACCTTCTGGAAGTCAAAGAACATAAATGTTGAACTACAGATGTTTTTAATATACATAGAGACTATGGATGTCAAGAAAACAATTTCTGCTGTACCTGTGCAGTCTATCTGTAAAGATCTTGATTTTTCTTATTCCAGTGTTCTAATTTATTTTACATAATTTGATATTTTGTAAAGGACAGATTATTAGGTAACTAATGACTTGACCAGAGCACTGGGTGTTCATGAAGAGGCATGTATGAAGGTAAACAAATCACTGTTTTTTCTTCATGTATGACTGTATCCTTAGAAATATACAATGAAGAAAACAATTTAATTTTATTTGGATAATGGAATACAAGACAAATAATGTACAATTATTTAAAACAATATAACAATTTATAGATTAGACAGGAAAGTTGCATGTTGTAAATTCACAAAAATATTGTGAATTGCAGGATATTATGAGCATTTCAACGTTATTGGTTCATCATTTTATAACATAGATAAAATATTTTAGATTCTAATTCAAACAAACTAGAAATATTCTGTACAAATAAGTAAGTGCCCTTTGATAAACTGCTCATTAGGAAGTAAAATAATAATACTAATAATTAAAATTCCACTTTTTTCTTACAAATCTCATGATACATAAAATTTTAGCACTGAGGCATACCAGAGTTAAAGACCTAGAGTCTTTAACCATCTAAAGATTCATATGAATTTCTGAATATTTCAGTAGTCTTCAGAATTACTCATTGGCCTGTTACTAATACAGCTTGATAACAAATAACTTTTAGAGAAGTAATCTTTTAATTCACACTGTAGGATTAAAATAACAAACCTGAATTTTTCATCTCTAAGAGCTAAAAAGCTCTTTCATCTTGAAAGGCTTTTTATGGTGTTGCATCCTGTGCAATCACAGAAAATGTCTAGAAGTCAGCTAAACCAGTCCTGAAGGCATAAGACTCACCTAAGTGATTAATTCTTCAAATATCTAAATATCTCAGAAAATCTGTTCAGATTTTTTGTAGTCTTGTCAGCCTTATGTTATGATCTGAAACAAGTCTGATTAATTACCAACCAACCAACCAACAAAAAAAAAAAAAAAAAAAAAAAAAAAGATATTTTGACCTATTCTTAAAGAGGAGCAAATTTTATATATATTCATATATATAAAAGATAACAAACAACAACAACAAAATTAACTCATCATTCCACCTGGAAAAATATTATAGCAATAATTATTTTATTCTTAAGGATTTATAAAAGTGGATCTTCCGTGGAAGTAAATTTATCTTGGGATTTGTATATTTGAGCTAGTAAATGTTATTCCAATCTTTTTGCTTGCCTAGAAAGCTTGGAGAATAAGGTTCTGTCTACATTCATATTTGTGAATAAATCTTTAACCGGTTGGAATTTGCTGGGTGATGGAAAACTGTATTAATGAAAAAGTAATTTGCTGCATGCAAAAAAAGGTAAATTATTTATTTAAATAGCTATGCTATGCAGCTGCTTAAACAGTGAACTAAATAATAATTCATTACTCGTGTGAAAACATTCCATCCATTCTTGCAGAAAGGGGAGGAAAAATAGAAACATTTGCACTTTGAAGACTCTTGCAGTCATAGAATATTCTGAGTTGGAAAGGATCCACAAGAAGCATCAAGTGCAACTCATGGCTTCAACACAGCACCACCCCAAAATCAAACCATATATCTTCAGAGTATTCTTCAAACACTTCTTGAACTCCAGCAGTCTTGGTGCCATGACAGCTTCCCTGGAGAGCCTGGTCCAGTGCCCAGCCACCCTCTCAGTGAAGAACATTTTCCTAATATGCAGCCTGAATCTCCCCTGTCTTCATGCAGTTCTCTCTATCCCTGGTCACCAGAGAGAAGAAGAGATCAGTACCTGCCCCTCCACTTCATGAAGAAGCTGTAGTCTGCTATGAGGTCTCCCCTCAGTCTCATTTACACTAGGCTGAACAAATCAATTGACCTCAGATGCTCCTCATACATCTTCTCCTCTAGACCCTTCATCATCTTCATAGCCTTCATCTGGACACTCTCAAACAGTTTTATGTACCTTCTCATACTGTGTCACACAAAACTGCACACAGTACTCAAGGTGAGGCCAGACCTGTGCAGGACATATTGGCCCTAGAGTGGAACAATCACTTCCCTTGACTAGTGAGAAATGCTGTACTTAGACTTGATGCACCCTGGAATACAATTGGCTCTTTTGGCTGTCAGGGCACGCTTCTGACTCATATTGAACTTGCCATCCACCAGAACCCCCAGATTGCTTTCTGCAGGGCTGCTATCCAGCACCTCTTCCCCAAGTCTGTACATGTATCCAGGTTGTCCCATTCCAGGTGCAGAATCCAGCAGTTGCTCTTCTTAAACTTCTCATTAAACTGGTTGGTGATAGCAGAGAACTCTCATTTGTCAAGATCTCTCTTCAAGGTCTCTCTACCCTCGTCAGAGGATCATCATAGAATGGTTTGGGTTGGAAGGAACTGTAAAAATCATGTTTCCAACTCCTTGCCATATACATAGTCACCATCCACTAGACCACGTTCCACTACTCTGCTCTTCTGAGACCCCACCTGGAGTACTGTGTTCAGCTCTAGGTCCCCAGCATAAGAAGGACATGTAAGTATTAAAATGAGTCCAGAAAAGGGAAACAAGGTTGATCAGATAACTGGAACACTGCTATGAAGAGGTGCTGAGATTGTTGGACTTGTTTAGCCTGGAGCAGGGAGACCTTACAGTGGTCTTCCAGTACCTGAAGAGGGACTAAAAGAAAGCTGGAGAGGGATTCTTTTATCAGGGTGTGTAGTGATAGGACACAGGATAATGGCTTTAAACTAAAAGAGGGTAGATTTAGATTATATAGTAGGAAGGAATTCTTTAGTGTGAGGGTGGTGAAGCACTGGAACAGTTTGCCCAGAGAAATTGGGAAAACCTGTATTGGGTTTACATGGCAATGTAAACAATGGTTTACATTTGGCAAATGGGGAGCAACAGGGGTGGCCTCTGTGAAAAAAGTCCAGACAGAAGTTGCCCTTTTTTAAATAAGAGCCAGTTAAAGTCAGCTCCGAAAGGGACCCACCTCTGAACAGAGTCAAGCCAGTAAGTGACACTGGTTGTGTCTCTGTGACATCAGAGTTAAGAAAGGGAAAAAAACTGCTGTGCAACAGCAGCTGGGAGAGAGGAGTGAGAGACAGCCCTGCAGACACCAAGGTCAGTGCAGGAGAGTGGGAGGTGCTCCAGGGGCCAGAGCAGAAGTTCCCCTGTGGCCTGTGGAGAGGCCCCTGGTGGAGCAGGCTGTCCCCCTGCAGCCCATGGGTCCCACATGGAGCAGATCTCCACGCTGCAGCCTGTGGAGGAGCCCCCAGTGGAGCAGGTAGATGTGGCCTGGAGGAGGCTGTGGCCCATGGAGAGCTCCCACAGGAGCAGACTCTGGGCTGTACCCGTGGACAGCCCATGCAGGAGCTCCTGCCTGTGGGAAGCACACACAAGATCAGGTTTGGAAGAATAGCATCCTGTGAGAGGGACCCCATGTTGGAACAGGGGCAAAGAGTGACCATGAAAGAGCAGCAGAGATGATGCACTATGAGCCCCCATTCCCTTGTGCTGCTTAGGAGGAGGACATAGAAGAGGGTGGTTAGGGGGAAGGTATTTTTAGTTTGCTTTTAGTTTCTCACTATGCTAGTGTGCTAGTAACAGGCAGTAAATTATATTAATCTCCCTATGCTGTGTCTGTTTTACCTGTGATGTTAATTCATGGGTGGTCTCCCTGTCAGTGTCTCAGTCCTTGAGCCCTTTGTATCGTGTTTTCTTCCCCTTTCGCTTTGAGGAGGGGGAGTGAGACAGCAGTTGTGGTGGAGTTCAGCTGTATAGCAGGGTAAGAACACCACAATGCCCCATCCCTGGAAGTGTTCAAGGGCAGGTTGGAAGGGGCTTTGAGCCACCTTATCTAGTGGAAGGTGTCCCTTCCCTTGGCAGATGGGTTGGAATTACATGACTTTTAAGGGCTCTTCCAACCCAAACCGTCCTAAGATTTTATGTTTCTATGACATTCTGACCCAACCAAAATGTTCTTTAGCTCTCTTCATATGCATTTCATGCAACATTGGGAGGTAGTGCATACTTGTGTGCTGTCAGAAAGTGAAGATGGAATGTCATTAGTGGGAATCTTTAAAGACTAGGACTCTGCTTACGTCTTAGAGTGCACTTGACCAAGAGAGTAAACTGCTAAATATTTTATAAAATATTATTGTTATAAGTAGTAGATGGCAATAACAACTAGTTATTGATGCTTTTAATCTCTATGTATGTGAATCTATATATACACATACACAAAATAAAAAAGGAAAAAAAATAAAAGAAAAAAAATCTATGCAAAAAAAAAAAAAAAAAAATCTAGTTGCTTTTCTTTGTGATATCTTATTCCTAAAACTGCTTTTACTCAGTTTACAAGGTTGCATTTGCTAATGACAAGTAACTGATTGTTTGTGATTAGTATATATAAATAAAAATAGAAATGACCCTAAGCAGTATCAGCATAAAGAGGCAGAACTTAATCAGCATCATCAGACTTTTCATGGACAGCAAGAAGAAACTCCCACCAACACCATATTCCTCCCTACAAAATACTGTGAGCACTGACTGTATTTGTTCTCCCCAGAACAAAACCTTAATTAGGACCCAAAGTGAGGGTGAGCATATGTCCTGGTTTCAGTTAGAACAGAATTAATTTTCTTCCTAGTAGCTGGTGGAATGCTATGTTTTGGCTTAGGATGAGAAGAGTGCTGATAACACCCCGATGTTTTAATTGTTGCAGAGCAGTGCTTATACCAAGCCAAGGACATCTCAGCCTTTTGCTCTGTCCTGCCAACAGGCAGGCTGGGGGTGCAGTAAGAGCTGGGAGGGGACAGACCCAGGACAGGTGACCCAAACTAGCCAAAGGGGTATTCCATACCATCTGACGTCATGCTAAACAATATATAGGGGTGGCTAGCCGGGGGGAGGGGGCCGGACTGCTCGGGGTTAAGCTGGGCATCGGTCAGCGGGTGGTGAGCAATTGCATTGTGCATCACTTGTTTGTACATATTATTATTACTTTCCTATTATCACCATTGTAACATTATTGTTATTATTGTTATTATTATTTTGTTATTATTATTTTCCTGTCTTATTAAACTGTCTTTATCTCAACTCACGGGCTTCACTTTCCATTTCTCTCCCCTGTCCCAGAGAGGGAGGGGGGAGGGTGAGCGAACGGCTGCGTGGTGTTTAGCTGCCAGCTGGGTTAAACCACGACAGCATATTACCAAGGAGGAAGACACTAGGGAATGTATGGAGAACATTTTAAACTCTGTTATCATTCAGTCTTTTTCTGTTCTGCCACTTTCTAATTCCCTTCCTTTTCTATAGTGATTTGACCTGGGATAAATAAATAAATAAATGAAAATAAAAATAAAATAAATAAATAAATAAATGTAAAAGAGTTTTAAGATATCATTTAGACTAATAATAGTTTTTTTCTTTTTTGGTTTCACATATAACAAGTATTTCTGTAGCACACATATGCTGCATGGGATGATAGTCTGGTCTACTTGCCCAGAGAACTGGTTGTTAAATCTGACTATAACTGGAAACAACCCAGGAGAAATGATATTTAATTTGCTGAGGAATAAGCAGTATATTTCTTCAATGGAGGCACATTAATAGATTGTTTGTAACAAAAGAAAGGCAATAAAAAGAGGCCAGTACACGAAATCATGATATTAAATAGTGAACTGAATGTGTTTTGTTTTGTTTTTTACTTCAGTCACTGAAAATACATTTTTTTTTTCTCTCAACTTTCAAATTGATAAATTGATCTTTTTAATCCTCTGAACAAAGTAATCAGCTCAAACTTTTGTTGTTTTGTTTGGGTTTTTGTTACTGTTGTTTTTAATAAGTATATTCTGTTTTCAGAAGCTCCTACTATTTTGTAATTCTCTGTATTGATTCTTTGCAACTCTGAAAATGGACATAGAGAGCATGGGAAGAGGAAAGATGGATAACTCCTATAGTCAAATGAAAGAATATCAGGATATGTGAATGGAGTGATGAGACGGGACTTAGGACCTCTGGGTATTTTGTTGTTGTTGTTGTTTGTTTGTTTTGTTTTTTCTTTGAGGTAAAGTGAGGGTTTGGGCAACAAATGAAAGTAAAATGTTTAGCAGAAATTTGAGTTCATAGGAAAGAAAACCCATTGCCAGGAATAATGAATATCAAGGAGGGGAAAAGATTTGCATCAAAATGAGAAAGTCACATAGGTTTACGATTCAAGTGAAATTCACTGATGTTAAATCTCTCCTGAGAAGCGAAAATGAAAAATCAAAAATTTACCTCATGCTTTACTGTCAGGGATGCAATTTGCAGCTGTCCTTAATTAGAAATCTCACGTGAAGAAAAGAAAAAAAGGATTAATGATGAAGAATCAGCTGTAGGGATTTAGCACTTCACCATTACCTGTATTTGGTTCACAGTTACCTGTATTTGGTAATTTATAGTTCAGTGAAGAGAGTGCTAGGATGATAGAGGCTTGAGAAACAGTTGAATGTGTGTTAACCAAGGATAAACTGAGATAAATATTTCTTACATGAATTGTTGAATTATTTTTCAATGTTTCTGAGTTTAACTATTTTTAATGATCTTCCATTGTATGTAAGTCTAAAAATAAGCTTAATATAATAAAGAGGTTGCTGTATTTATTCTTTGTGAAATATTAGAATAAAAGAATATCTGGATAATATTTTTTATTTGTTTATTTGATTTTCTTTCAATTTTGATCAGCAATACATTGCTTTGAGTTAAATCACAGAAAAGAATCTGATGCATATTTGTTTTACAACATGGAATATTTTGGGTGAAGGAAGGTGGGAGACAATAGTCTTTCATTAATCAGTTTTGAAGGTATTAATTATTGGAATAATGATTACTTATATGACAATACCAGCTAAAGTTGTTTAAAATACAGACATTTTAAATTCATGTCATGATCATTACTTTATATTTTATATTTGATATTACTTTATATTCATGGTCAAAGATGCAGTAAACATGGAAATGTATGTTTGTGAAGCTCATCATTCTCCTTTTAAGATGACAGTTATAATTCCAGACAGTTATTATTTCAGAGTTGGGGGTGAAAATTGTGTTCCAAAGGGAAGAGGGCCTGAGGTATGGAGCCTTTCCTTCAGTGTAAGGAGTACATGAGCATGTTTCTTTTTCATATCAAAAAGGAGTGCATATGTTTGTAAACACCAGCATTCTCCAACAGATCATTTCTCTTCAATTATTAAATCATTGTTTAAGTGGAGGAAAGAACACACACCATTACTCATCTGTATGCAATCAATTAATAATAATTCTAATTTCTTAAAATTAGGATTTTTTTTTTATCATAATCATAAGAAGATTCTGGCTCAGAAGTCTTCATATGAACATTAGAGTTTTACTACACTACTTCTTATGAGTCATTTCAGGATTAATTTTTCTTTTTTATTAATGTCATATACTCTTCAGAAAAATAGTAAAAGGATTTCTGCTTTTTGATTATAGGTTTTCCACTGCAGAATCAGTTGAGTTACATAATAGTATTTACCTGTCAACATGAAATCATTTGTGTTTGTCTAGTATTTATGTTTTTAATTTTCTCCCATTTTGAGTGTACGTGAATATGTTTCTCTTTCTCTTAAAGAGGATTTAATTGTTTCCTTCAGGGGGAGATTTTTGAAAGCACCTTATAAAATATGCAGGCCTGCTTGATAACACACAAGAATTCCACTACTGTATGTGAAAAGCTAGAGGTCAGATATGCAATTTGGCATGCTTTCTGCCTGCCAGTTACTTGGTGGTATCTGGTTATCAGGAGGCCAATACTGTCCTTATTTAAATACACACGCATGCCCTCTCTCCCCTCTCTCATAGAATCATAGAATCATAGAATATCCTGAGTTGGAAGGGACCCTTAAGGATCATCAAGTCCAACTCTTGACACCGCACAGGTCTACCCAAAAGTTCAGACCATGTGCCTTAGTTCACAGTCCAATCTCTTCTTAAATTCAGACAGGCTCGGTGCAGTGACCACTTCCCTGGGGAGCCTGTTCCAGTGTGCAACCACCCTCTCTGTGAAGAACCCCCTCCTGACGTCCAGCCTAAATTTCCCCTGCCTCAGCTTAACCCCGTTCCCGCGGGTCCTGTCACTAGTGTTAATGGAGAAAAGGTCTCCTGCCTCTCGACACCCCCTTACGAGGAAGTTGTAGACTGTGATGAGGTCTCCCCTCAGCCTCCTCTTCTCCAGGCTGAACAGGCCCAGTGACCTCAGCCGTTCCTCGTACGTCTTCCCCTCAAGGCCTTTCACCATCTTCGTAGCCCTCCTCTGGACACTTTCCAACAGTTTCATGTCCTTTTTATACTGTGGTGCCCAGAACTGCACACAGTACTCGAGGTGAGGCCGCACCAGTGCAGAGTAGAGCGGGACAATCACCTCCCTTGACCTACTAGCAATGCCGTGCTTGATGCACCCCAGGACACGATTGGCCCTCCTGGCTGCCAGGGCACACTGCTGGCTCATATTCAACTTGCTGTCTACCACGACCACCAGATCCCTCTCTTCTAGGCTGCTCTCCAGCGTCTCATCACCCAGTCTGTACATGCAGCCAGGGTTTCCCCGTCCCAGGTGCAGGACCCGGCACTTGCTCTTATTGAACTTCATGCGGTTGGTGATTGCCCAGCTCTCCAACCTGTCCAGATCCCTCTGTAAGGCCTTTACGCCCTCATTTGAGTCCACAACTCCTCCAAGTTTGGTGTCATCAGCAAACTTGCTCAAAATACCCTCTATTCCTACATCCAGATCGCTTATAAAAATATTGAAAAGTACCGGCCCTAAAATGGAGCCTTGAGGGACCCCACTGGTGACCGCCCGCCAGCCTGACGCAGCCCCATTTACCATAACCCTTTGGGTCCTGCCCGTTAGCCAATTGCTCACCCATCGTATGATGTTTTTATTTAGCTGTATGGTGGACATTTTGTCCAGTAGGATCCTATGGGAAACCGTGTCAAAAGCCTTGCTGAAGTCCAAAAAAATCACATCAGCTGGTTTCCCTTGGTCCACCATACGGGTGATCTTATCATAAAAGGAAATCAGGTTAGTTAGGCAGGACCTACCCTTCACAAACCCATGCTGGCTGAGACCAATGACTGCTTTGTCCCCCAGGTGCGCCTCAATAAGTCCGAGAACCAACTTCTCCATGATTTTACCAGGCACTGACGTGAGACTGACAGGCCTGTAATTGCTAGGGTCTTCTTTCTGACCCTTCTTGAAAATTGGCACAACATTTGCCAGCTTCCAGTCTACCGGGACCTCTCCAAATTCCCAGGATTGTTGAAAAATAATTGAGAGAGGTTCCGCGATGACGTCCGCCAGCTCTTTCAGCACCCGGGGATGAATCCCATCCGGACCCATGGACTTGTAGGGATCCAGGTGGAGTAGCAAATCCCGCACACGTTCAGGGTCGGTTGGGAGTTTGTCATCCCCACCGTCCCGGCCCTCCAGCTCAGGGCACCCTGGATCCCGAAGCCCATCATCGGCATTGAAGACAGAGGCAAAGAAGGCGTTAAGCGTCTTTGCTTTGCCTATGTCATCGTCTGTGAGGAGACCTTCCCTATCAAGGAGCGGCCCTATGTATTCTTTAGTTCTCCTTTTTCCATTTACATATCTAAAAAAACCCTTTTTATTTTCTCTCACAGACACAGCCAGCTTCAACTCTAGCTGTGCTTTGGCCACACGAACTTTCTCCCTACAAACACGAACAGCATCCCTGTATTCTTTCCATGACGCCTGGCCCTCCTTCCAGTAGAGAAACACTCTCTGTTTCCGCCTAATCTCCATTAGAACGTTCCTGGTCAGCCACGCCCGCCTCCTGCCCCACCTGCCTGCCTTGCGATATTTTGGAATTGCCTGATCTTGTGCTTCTAGGAGGCATCGCTTAAAGAGTGACCAGCACTGGTGGACATCGAGGCCTTCAAGAGCAGTTTCCCAGGGGACCTTGCTGACTAGTTCCCTGAGCAGCCTGAAGTCCACTTTCCCCATATCTAGGGATGAGGTTTTGGTGGCACTTTTCCTTCTGTCACCATAAATTTTGAACTCAACCACTTCATGGTCGCTATGACCGAGGCGGCCACCAATCACCACATCTCCCACCAGACCCTCTCTGTTTTCTAGCAACAGGTCTAGGAGGGCACCTTTCCGAGTTGGCTCCGTTAGCACCTGCACCAAGAAGTTATCATCTAGGTGCTTCATGAACCTCCTGGACCTGCTCGTGTCAGCCGTGTGGCACTCCCAGTTAACGTCCGGCAAGTTGAAGTCCCCCATAAGGACAAGGGGAGTTAATCTCGAGGCCTCTCTTAGTTCTGTAAAGAATAATTTATCGGCGCTATCGTCCTGGCCAGGTGGTCTGTAATAGACTCCCACAACGACATCCCCTTTATTCGTTCGTCCCTTGATCCTTACCCAGAGGCTCTCAACTTTGCCATCGCCGACCTGAAGTTCCACACAGTCCAGCCCCTGCTTCACATACATCGCCACCCTACCACCTCGCCTACCCTGCCTGTCCCTCCTGAAGAGCCTGTAACCATCTATCGCAACACCCCAGTCACAGGACTCATCCCACCAGGTTTCGCTTATGCCGATGATGTTGTAGTTGCGGGACTGGGCCAGGACTTCTAGCTCATCTATTTTATTCCTCATACTGCGTGTGTTTGTGTAAAAGCATTTCAAGTGCGTCTCCTTACACTCAGCACCTTGTGGATCTGACCGAAGGACCTCACTGGCACACAGCCCTTCTGATTCTAGCGTACCATCCCTTAGGTCTTCACCGGTGTGCCTGGTTTTAGCCCCTTCCCCCTTCGACTCTAGTTTAAAGCCCTATCTATCAGCCCTGCCAACTCCTGACCAAAGATCCTTACCCCTCTCCGAGAGAGGCGCATCCCATCCGGTGCCATTAGGCCCGGTTTTGCGTAGACCTTCCCGTGATCAAAGAAACCGAAATTCTGCCGGTCACACCAGTCTCGAAGCCACGAGTTTATGTGAACAGCACGCCTTTCAGCTTCGATCCCCCCTATTGGAAGGACAGAGGCAAACACCACCTGCGCCCCTGATCCTCTAAGTAGTCGCCCCAAATCCCTAAAGTCTCTTTTGATCGCCTTTGGACTTCTCGTTGCTACTTCATCGCTACCAGCCTGAAAGACCAGTAGCGGGTAGTAGTCAGTGGGCCGTACCAGGCGCTTGACTTTCTTGGCAAAGTCTCTCACCCGAGCCCCAGGGAGGCAACAAACTTCTCTGCGGGTTGGGTCCAGTCGGCATATCGGTCCCTCTGTCCCTTTCAGGAGGGAGCCCCCCATAACAATAGCCCTTCTTTCTTTTTTGAAGGATGATGTGGCAATGCGACGTGTAGGTCGCCTTGTCTTAGGCGCCCCCTCCAACTGGGACGGGTTTTTGTCTACTTTGTCATTTAGATTGTCTTGCTCTAGTCCTTCATATCGATTATTTAAGGGTAGATGAGAAGGTGAGGTGGGCAGAGAGAGGGCTCGCCTACCACCCCAAATAGGCACCTGCCTCCATTCCCCCCCTTGATCTAGGTCTCCTCCCGCTGCCTGGCAGGAGGAGGGAACCTCCGTCTTCTGCGTAACAGGAGACGCCTGTGCCGTGGCAGTCTCGTGAGCCTGCCTCAGAGAGGGTAGAGCGCACCTCCACCAGTCAATTTCCCTCTCTGATTCCCTGATGCTCCTGAGCCTGTTCACCTCCTCCTGGAGCTCCGCTACCTGGCTGAGCAGTTCTTCATCCTGGGCACACCTCCCACAGGCATACCCACCACTGCTGTCGGAGACTGACAGAAGGCTGGGGCACACTCTGCAGCCCAGGACCTGGACGGCTGCGTGTTTCCCCGAGCCCTCCATCTGAGTAGCCACACTGGCGACCGTGGCTGGAGATGCCCCACAAGATGCGGAGGCCACGGTTTTCTGCCTGGTTGATACCATGGTCAGGTTCTACGCAAGCAGGTTACAAGCACCGAAGGGAGAGGCAGCTGCAACAGAGCGACGATGGGCCCCCCGCTCGCCCTGCCCGCGCGAACTGCCACGCAAACTGCCACGCCCTTCGACGTGCCATGCCCTGTTTGCCCGTCCTGTTCGCCACGCTCCTAGTCGCTTGCGCTCCCTAGGGGCAGCTTTTAAACAGCCTGGGAGGGGGCGCTGCTGGCTCCGCCCTTGCCTCGTCAGCCTCCCTCGCGAGGACAGCCGGGTCCCGGCGGCTCCCCCGAGTGGCCTCGATGCCGGACAAAAAGCCCTGCCCGCCTCGGTCCCCTGCTCCGTTGCAGAACACGTCTGCCCTGGAGCCGATCGCCTCAGCAAATGGCTCTAAAACGGTGGCAACGCCTGATTTAAATAGCCCGCCACTGACGTTGCTGGCTCCACCCTCGCCTCGTCAGCCTCCCTCGCAAGGACAGCCGGGTCCCGGCGGCTCCCCCGAGTGGCCTCGATGGCGGACAAAAAGCCCTGCCCGCCTCGGTCCCCTGCTCCGCTGCAGAACACGTCTGCCCCGGAGCCGATCGCCTCAGCAAAATTTTATATTTGCAAACACATTTATATTTCTGGGTAGATGATAGCCACTCTCTGTTCTTTCCAAACTCTACAAGGGACTGGACAGTTGTCATATATTCAAAGGGGTTTAAGTCTTGTCTCAGATTTACATATTAATGAGTTAGACGTAGTTTACTGATGTTCTCAAACATCTTAAAAAAAAAAAAAAAAAAAAAAAAAAAGGTGTTATTTCTTTCAGTAGGTTTCCAGCTCTCACTTTCAAAACTGCTTCATCATTCTGAATAATCTTTCACAAATTATTTATTTTTAAGAGAATAACTTTAAAAGTTTGTTTTTGTTATTTTTGTTTGTTTGTTTGTTTTTTAGTTCTCCAATCTTTTGATTATATCTGTGCCAACTCTTTGCAGTACTCTCTGGTGCCCTTTTCTAATCTTACTCTGGAAATTTGATCATTCCTTATGTATAGAAGATTTTTCTTTTTTTTTTTCCCTTTGTTACTAACATGATATTCACGTTATGGTGATCAAATTAAAAATCTATATTTCTAAATTAGAAATCTATGTGCTTCCATAGATTTGAATTTTGCCAGTGTTTGTTGGAACTGCTCTCATATTATCACTTTACTGCATATATCCTATTACTACTTACTATCCTCCTGTTATCATTTACTGCATATATGCTTCTTTCTTTTTTATGGGAACAGAATGGCTGCTGAATTGTCCCTTAATTTTTTCAGTCATTGAGCTACTTTAGCTCCATTTGCTTAGAACGATATCAAAGAAGATAGCATGTATGCTCAAAAGCTTCCTTCACATTACAGAAGAGAATCAAAATATAAAGTTACTGACAACATATCAAAGCAATACTGCAACATGGACTACTGGAAAAATATGTCTTCTGGAAGTTTGTGTGCTTATGAAATCAAGGACTGAGGTAACCAGATTATCATGTTAATAATAATAAGAAGAAATATGTTATATTACAAAATATAATTGTCTGGGATTGAGTTAATTTTCTTCCCAGTTGCTGGCATGGTGCTGTGTTTTGGATTTAGGATGAGAATAATGTTGATAACATGCTTATGTTTTAATTGTTTCAGAGCAGCGCTTACACGGGTCAAGGACTTTTCAGCTTCTCACATTTCCTTGCCATTGAGGAGGCTGGGAGTGCAGCAGGAGCTGAGAGGGGTCAGAACCAATACAGTTGACCCAAACTAGCCAAAGGGATATTCCATACCTTATGACGTCAAGCTGAGCAATTAATACGGGGTGGCTGGCTAGGGTGGGGAGGGACCACTTCTTCGGCTGGACATCACTTGAAGGGTAAGGACTACAGGATGTCACTTTTTTCATTGGTAACAAAATAAGATTTACTTCACTTTTTCCATATTATTTCAGCAACAAAAAAATGATCTCTGTTTATTTGCAGGGACAGATTTTTTTGTGAAGACAGGGGAAAGAATGATGCAGAACTTACTGGTAATGACAGTATAGTAAAAAATATTGTTTGTATTTTTGCGTGGTTTCTGACTCTCAGCTCGGATATATACACAGGACAGAACTGAGACAATCCAGAAAGGATGTTATGTTAAGATTGTATTTTTATAAACGAAACCTGTTTTACTCTCATAGGATAAAACTTCTTCAAATTAAAATATATCCAAGCTTTGTACTATACCAACCTAATGTAGGTTCTTTTTCTTACTTTCCCTGGCTAGCATCCAGAGGAAAACAAAACAAAACAAAACAAAACAAAACAAAACAAAAAAAAAACTTTAGAAAGACATTGCATTAGTTTGGGTGAAAATATCCCTGATCCCATATAATGATTGTAATACCCCACACTTCTTCACTATTTCTGGATTTGTTCCTTCGTTGTTGGTAGCAGTAGTTACTAATGATTATGACACTTAATTATTATCTTAAAGTAAGATTGTCTTGTTTTTCAAGCAAAACTGGAAGGATTCATAGTTCCAGCTAGACGTGGTGGAATGGCTTGTATGATTGGAGTGCTGAGGTGGGTATCTACAGGTTCTTCAGGAGAGATAGGCGGGGAAGAGAGGAGGTGGGGCAGCCCTTTATGTTAGGGAAGGTCTTGACTGTATAGGGCTTAGTTATAGTGTTGAAAGGATCAAGTGCCCAAGGGTAAGAGGCAGGGGAAATGCTTACAAGTGAGGGTCCAATGATGTTGGACCATGTTATAGACTACTAAATGAGGACAAAGAAGCAGATAAAATATCCTATAAGCATCTAGGAGAAGTGCTGTGATCGCTAGCACTCCTTCTCATGGGAAACTTCAACTTCTCAGACATCTGCTGGAAATACAATACATCAGAAAAGAAGCAGACTCGTAGATCCCTGGAATCATCACCTTTCTGGTGGAGGCATTGAAGGAAGCAGCTAGGAAAGATGCCTCAATTGATCTTTAATTTGTTAATAGGGGTGGTCTTGTGAGTAATGTGTTGGTTGGAGACCATCTTGGGCACAGCGATCACAAAGTGATAGAGTTCTCCAGCTATGGGGAAACAAGGAGGGCAGTCAGCAGAACTGCTACTTTGGCTTTTTGTAGGGCTGATTTTGGTATATTTAGGGATGTGGTTGGCAGAGTCCCTTTGAAGGCAGTTCTAAAGGTCAAAGGAGTCCAGGATGGCTGGACATTCTTCAAAAACTAAATCCTGAAGGCAAAGGAGCAGTCTGTCCCTATGTAACAAAAGACGAGCTGGTGGGGAAGAAGACCAGCCTGGCTGAAGTGAGAGCTTCTTCTGAAACTCATGAAGAAAAGGAGAGTTTGTGACTTTTAGAAGAAAGGGCAGGCAACTCAGGAAGGCTTCAAAGATGTTGTGAGATTATGCAGGGAGGAAATTAGAAGGGCCAAAGCACAGCTAGAATTTAACATTGCTAGTGCAGTAAAAAACAATGAAGATGTTTTTACAAACACATTAAAAAAAAAATAAAAAAAAGGATGAAGGAGAATCTCCATCCTTTATTGTATGTGAAGGGAAACAGAGACAAGAGATGAGGAAAAGGCTGAGGTACTTAATGACATCATAGTCTCAGCCTTTATTAATAAGACTAATTGTGCTTAGGGTACCCAGCTAACTGATCTGGAAGATAGGGACAGGGTGCAGAATGAAGCCCTTATAATCCAAGGGGAAGTGGTATGTGAACTACTTGAACACAACTTGAACACAAGCAAATCTATGAGGCTGGACAGAATCCACCCAACGGTACTGAAGGACCTGGCAGATATGCTCATCAAGCCACTCCCAATAATTTATCAGCAGTCCTGGCTAATTAGGGAGGTCCCAGTTAAATAGAGGTTAGTGTATGTGACACCTGTCTACAAGAAGGCCAGGAAGAAGGATCCAGGGATTTACAGGCCTGTCAGTCTGACCTTGGTACTTGGTCATAGTACATATCATCTTGACTGACATCACGTGGCACATACAGGACAACCAGTAGAACAGGCCCAGTCATCATGAGCCCAGGCAGGTCCTGCCTGACTAACCAGATCTCCTTGCATAAGATGATCAACTTAGTGGATGAGAGAAAGGCTGTGGACATTGTTTACTTGGACTTCGGCAAAGCATTTGATACTGTTTCCCACAGCATTCTGCTGGAGGAACTGCTGGTAAAAACTTGAGTAAGTGTACTGTTCTCTGGGTAAAATATAATGCCTGAATGGGTGCCCAAAGTGTTGTTATGAATGGAGTTAAATCTGTTTATAGATTAAGACATTAAGAGTGACTGAGTGTGGTGGTTTTACTCAGGTGGGCAGCCGAGCTCCACCACAACCGCTCTCTCACTCCCCCTCTCCTCAAAGAGGAAGGGGGAGAAAATACAACACAGAGAACTCGAGGTTTGAGATAAGAAAGGTTTAATTAAAGGGAAAGGGAATGGGAGGAAAAAAAAACAGAGACAAAAGAAGCAATCAGTCCGCGCGGAAGCACAGAGAGAGGAAAAATTATTCTCTACTTCCCATCAGCGAGCGGTGTTCGGCCACGTCCTGGGAAGCAGGGCCCCAAACGCGTAGTGGTTGTTCAGGAGGAACAGCCCCCTCCCCCACGAGAGCCCCCCCTTTTATTGCTGAGTGTGACATCAGGTATTATGGAATATCCCTTTGGTTGGTTTAGGTCAGCTGCCCCAGCAATGTCCCCTCCCCATCACTTGCCCACCCCCAGCCTGCTGGCTCTTGGGGGCTTGGAAGGAGTCCTGATGCTGTGCCAGCACTATGCAGCAATAGACACAACACTGGAGTGATATCAGTGCTGTTCCAGCTACGAGTGCAGAGTACAGCACTGTGTAGGCTGCTGTAGGGAAAAGGTGACTCCAGCTCAGACAGACCCAACACACTGAGGATATTGGGGTTGTTTAGTCTGGAGAAAAGAGATGTAGATGTGGTGCTTGGGGACATGGTTTAGTAGTGGACTTGGTAGTATTAGATGATGGTTGGACTCACTGTTACAGGTCTTTTCAAACCTAAATGATTCTATGAATATATGATTCCATGATTCCATAGCATCAAATTCAATTGTCTTCACTGTCTTGTCTGCCATTACAAAGAAAAAAAAAAAGGCAGTTTTGAGATCTTAGCATTCATAGTGGAAAGGAATGTGGCATCACTTATATGATGACCATTCTTGGTAACTGGGGCTATTCTACAGCAATATTTGTGAACAGGTTCTTGGTAGACTACTGATCTACAATATTATTGATATTATAACTATTTTTATTCTATGTCCTATAAGTTCCAATTTAAACAGGACTCTCTCTTCATCATATGATGTGCCCCCTTCCCCTTTTTCCCTTTCCCTTCCTTTTCTTTCTTTTCCTCTTTTCTTTTTTCTCTTTTATTTTTTTTTTCTTTTTCCAGGCAAATAATCTGTAAATTTCAGTCACAGCCATGTCAGCACTCTGGAATATTGTCTAAAACAATATATTTGTATATCTTGAAATTGTTGACCTGTTGATTTGCTAGCCAGGTACAGTAAGCACTTTGAGACAAGGCTGGCCCTCAGCCAAAGTAAAATATTTGTTTTTCATTTCCAGAAAAGCTCTTTGTTACTTATATGTAGTTATCTAGAACACAAAACATGATTATGCATTTGTTACGTAGTTTAGCTAACATTAATTCATGTATTGTGTGATCAAATATTTTTTGTCTGAATGGTTGATTCACAATTAATCATCTTCCATTACAAGTCACTTAAGTTTGTTCTGAAAAGATAGCAACAGAACTTGTATTTAATTTAATTAGTAGATTAAGAAACACACACAAACAGAAAGAATAAAGCTTTATGTGAAAAAATGGTATTCACTTAACAAAAACAACCAACCAAAAAAAAAAAAAAATCAAACAACAAACCATATATTGACTGCCATATGTCTGCATAAAGATTATAATGGTATCAGTTCAAATTGTTTTTTATCCTCCTATTCAAACACACTTTTTTTTTCTCCAAAAACAGTATTTTTATCCTTGCTGAGAAAATAGTTATGTTCTTTTTTTTTTTGAATGCCAGAAAAAGATCACATGGACACCTATTTCTTCAATCTCCTAAAATACTGTCATCAAATATAAGTATTACATAATTAGGTACTAGTTCATAGAATCTAAATAACCAAAGTAATTCTCTTGTTATTGTACAGAAGATATAACAGGGGGGGGGGAAAAAAAAAAAAAAAAGCATTTCCATGCCTCTTTTATAGAACTATAAAAAGTAGAACTGCGTATTTTCAACCTTCTGTAAACTTTTAAGACCCAAGTTGTCCTTCCTGCTATTTTTCTCCTTCTATCCCTATTTCATGGTGTACCCACACTATCTTTCTTCTCAGTTACCTAAGCAAACTTATTTGCATGCAAATACATTTGCAATGCCTTGATTTTAATAGACAACATTTTCAAAATTGCTTACATTCTGTAGACTTTAATGAGCTACTTGAACCAGACTTTCAAAACTATGCTGGTTCCTGATCCAAAGACTAAAGACTATGATGCTTAATGCTGCAGGAACTAGATCTAAGATCAGTCATGCTGTGGAGATCTCAAAGATCTTTAGAAAGTGACTGGAGGAGGGTTAGATGTCTAAGCTAGTGAACAAACAGCTAGAAGAGAAGTACATCAGCATACCACTATTTCCTCTATGAAATTTTATATGTTCAATGAAACTTCAGAGGCAGACACAACTTTCTCTGTGTTGCCTTACATTTGTGAGTTATGAGGGGAAATAAATCACTATGCTGTTTTCATGCTATACTGGACTATAGAGCATGCTCTTAGGACACAAAACCCAACCAGTCTTGGATTGTTTTGCTCTCCATATGTTAGGAACCCTGAATTTACAAATTTCTTACAAATCCTCCCAGCTGGATAACTTATTATGGGATTAATAAACTCAGTTTGATGCTCTAGTTAGTAGATTAGTTGACTAAGTCATTGCATCTGTTTTGATATCTGTTCTTATTTTCAGTTAACATGTTTATGCTTATTCCATAGTTGGCTGAAAATCATCAGCTTAATCCAGTTGATGCCATATATAAATAAGAAGTGCAGTTTTGTGAATATTTGTATTAGAACAAAAGCCAACTTTATTTTTTTTAATGAAACAAATGCAGTTAAATTTTAGGAAAAATATATATATATATGTGTGTGTATTACACTGAAACTAATAATTTCCTCAATTTCAAGGTCTATATTTCCCCACAGAAATTGTAAAGGACAAGCTATTCTATGTGTCTTACTTTTTAAGAACAAAATAACTGTAAAAAATCTTTTCTGAACAGTACTTAGTATGATATGAAGTTCTGTTGGTTTTTCTGTTGTTTACAATGGAAATAATGATTGGTTTTGCCTGTAATGCTACCTTAGCAATACAACAAATGAAGTGTATTTCTTTATGTTTATTAGCTTTTAAGCAGATAGAACATCAGTTCATAAATGAAACTAGTCCTTTTCTGCCTTCTTCTACATAATATCCTAATCTTTTATCTTGAAGAAATAAATCAATTTATGAGGTAGGTCATGTGTCTGGCAGCATCTGGCTATCAGTGGAACAGCTCACAAAGGAATATTACTCCCACCATCTTACATCACGATCTTAACTCACACTGGCACTGCCCTGTATAGATAATGCAAAATAGCAGTGACATGTCATCTAATTCTAGAGTGGACGTCTTTACCTGATGAACAGTACTTACATTGTTAGTATAAGGAGACAGCATGTGCTAGTGGCTGCTGTGGGACTATGCCCTCTCCAGCAAGTGCAGTCCCTCAGGGTCTTAGCACAGTGAGCAGAGCTGGAGTGGTTAAGAGGTCCCCTACCTCTTTTGTCAAGGGGAGAGGTGAGTCTGAAGGCCTCGTTAGGAGATAATGAGACCATTCGGTGGCAGGGCAAAAGACATAGCTAGGCACAGGTGCTACAACATCATCATCGTGGACAGTACTGAGCTGACATGGGATCCTGGGCCAGGATATGGAGAGGGCAGGTGAAAAGGAGGGCTGGAAGGTGGCTCCTCGGGGAAAGTGAGATCAAGTGGTGCCCTTGGGGCCCTGATAAGTGGGATAACACTTAACTTTGGATTCTAATTTAAACACCTGTAGTGGGTTTATGTGGCAACGTTTTGGTAGCAGGGAGCCATAGGGGTGGTTTCTGTGAGAAAGATCTAGAAGCTGCCCCATGTTTGGGAAGGGCCCCATTGTTTTCCAGAGCTGTTTTCTTCTCCACACAAACTTCACTATTTGATAAAAGCAACCTAGAGTTATTTCATATCTGCTTTGATGAATAACTAAAAACTGTTTTTTATTCTCTCTAAATAGGTTCAATTGAATATAATTAGAACTGTGATTTACCATTGAAGGTCAATGTATGTGTACAGTCATGCACTTCTCAATGTTTTTGATGGTCCACTGATAGCATTTACAGAACAATACTGTTGGTTTGTTTTGTTTTTATGTTTCTACTTCTTTTATCTGGGGGAGGGGTGGGATGGGGCTTCATGTATCTGTAGCTAAGCTCACATTCAGCCTTAATATTATCCCTTGCAGATACGTATTGTTTGGCTCAGAGTTCATCAAGCCAAGTATTTACTGCTGTAATTCTTTGTTAATGGGACTTCTTTTTTTACTGGTCCTTGAAAGACTTCAGGCTATATAAAAGTGCTGCTGTTTGAAGTTATACTAGTACAAGACTAAATCATAGAAAGATTAAATCTCAGTAGCAGAGTCTTGTCTCATCCCCTTTAATAGATGTCACTGAATCATAGAATAACCTAAGTTGCAAAGGACCCACAAGGACCACCAAGTCCAACTCCTGGCTCCACACAGAACCAACCAAAAATCGAACTGTATGTTTGATTAAAAACACTGTTTTTAAAAAATATAAAGTAATAAATAAATACATAAGTTCACCAGAATTTAGTTTACTCTATCAATACATATGTGATTGATGATCATAACCCTGCTAGCAAAAAAGGCGCCAAATATTCTCTTACAATAATTAGTGCTTAAATTTATAGTCCTGATTTTTATTTTTTTTGGTGGGGGGGGGAGGGAGGAGAGGCTTACTGCTACTTTCAGTCTATTTTTTAAGCAAGTGTGCCTTCAATTTTCTGTCATTTTTCTGAGGATTATAAACTGTTAAATTCATGTTCACATAGAGATAATCAGCAAATTGTCAAACACACACTGAAATTTCATTGGAAACAGATTTTGAAACAAATATTTGATGTACTTTTTCTTTGCCATGTTTGGGCGGGGGGGGAAGAAGGAGGGAGGGAAGCAAGATATAACAAGTCTATAATATCATTCATTAAAAATATTTGGAAAAATAGCCAAGAAAATGCACATCAGATATATATTTCCTTTTATGATGCAAGTCGGTTTTTTTTAAGTTCTATATTCTTTTCCTACTAAACTTTATGGAATATAATTCTACCCAGAGAACAAGGAAAGAGCTTGACCTTACTTTTTCTCTACTTTGCTCACCAGTAGTACTAGATTCATTACAATTACTCTTGAGGTGACAGGAAAGGATATAAGAAATTATTTAATGTATTGTTTTTCAGTTTAAGGAATATTTTACCACAAAGTTATTCTATTATTTCTTTATAAGACTTCAGAAATAAAAATAGCTCTTAACATATCAAAGCCAAATGCCATGGTTACAAGAGTATTATTAAAATGTATCTTGCACTCATCATTTTTCACCATCCAAAAAAACTTCTTCAATAGGAAAGGAAGGCTTGGCTGAACGATAATATACTTCATAAAACCAGGAGGAGAAAGATTCCTCATAAAGCAAATAGTTTACTGTCTTCATGAGAGGGACATTTTAGACTTAGCAGGCTACTAGGTACAGTTTGGCATGTGTGTCCCACCATTGTGCTCTCCCCTTCCACACTCCCCATGACTCCCAGCAGTGTTTCTCAAACTTCTCAAATGCAGTTTTGTTTTTGTTTTTGTTTTTGTTTTTTTTTTTTTCTTCACAGTTTTTCATAATGAAGAAATGAGGGTGGTGTTTGCTTTTGATAATGGCCATATCAGCCGATGAACTCGTTCTGTAAATGGCATTCACTGAGTTAATCAAAAAGGTATCTTCCTGAACTAACCAGACCAGCATGGAGGAATGTCTTCTTTTCTTCTTTGAATGTCTTAACTGGTAAGATTCACCTTTGCTTTAGGAATTTCTGGAGAAATGACAACAACCTCAATGGTGGAGGATTAGGGTAGGGTACATTTCAACAAACTTTATGTACGCAGATTCATGAGACCTGCTGGGGTGCACCTGGAGGTGCTGAGGTTGTTGGCCAGTGGTTTTGTAAGGCCATGCTCTCTAAGAGTATATGGTAGTTGAGAGAGTCTCCTTCACTGAGGTTATGCAATCAAGGACATTTTCAATTAGAAAGGGATAATAAGTAGAAGAAGAAGCAATAAACAAACACACTCAGAGACATAAAGCTGAAAGACAAGGGAAAATGGAGATCCACACAGGGGTGCCAGGTGGGCAGAGGGTCCCTGCTAGTGCTTAGGGCACTCATGAATGTGCATCTGCTGGTGGGCCTGGAGGGGGGGGGGTACCTGCACCAGGGAGCTGCTGTTTGTGCTAGCCTGGGGGAAGGAGGGGAATGTGCTGTCTGTGCTTCTGCTGGGTGGGGGCTACTGAAGGAAGCATAATAAGTGGCGGTCTGTGTTGGTGTCCTCTATGTATGTGTCTATCTCTGGGATATATGCTCAAATCCACTAATGGCTGAACCTGTAAAGGGGAAAGCAGAAGCTGCATCCCTCAGCTGAGGCAGAGACCCATGGTCCCTGGGCATAGGGCTGGGCTGAGGAATGGTACTAGGCCAGAGTGGCTGGACAAGGTGGCACTGCTCATACATCATTCATTACACAAACTATGGAGGAAATCATTCTGCACAGTTAGCTGGAAGCAGAGTTTTGGCATATTTTTTTGGAAGTGGAGATGCTCTCTCTCTTTCTAGGAAGCATTAGACACTGTTCAAGACCAGAGGACATAATAAGAACATACAAAATAGATGTGAAGCTCTCACTCACTCCAGTAGAGAATGAATCAAAACTGCACAGCACAGACCAAGCAGATTTATTGATCTGAGTCTGAAAGCAGTACAACTACATATCTGTGGCAGCAACTTAACAGCATATCTAATGAAGCTGTCAGCTATACTGTTCTTCGAATCAATACGTGCTATGTCAAAATCTCCAATATTTTGTGATCATGATGAGAAAAAAAAAAAAAAAAAAAAAGAATCTGAGATGCAGACAGAGCTGTCAAGTACAAAGTACAGCACAGGGTCTGTAAGAGACCTTAATCTTTCTGAAGCAGAAATTAGAGGCCAATTTAAATAGCAAGGACAACTTCTCCAGTGGCACTGAATGCTTTTTTATGTCTAGGTTAATTATGAGAAAATTAATTTTATCTATATAGATACAACTGTATGTAGAGTCTTTAGTTGCTTAAGTATAGGATTCTGTAGGGTAGGTATATAAGACATCACCAAAGGCTGACAGACAGATACATCAGAGATGTAGGAACCTGGGTCCCACCAGGACAACAAAGAATTAGGAGGATGCTTTGCATACATCTCATCTTAAATGGCACTGGATGTCTATATTTAAGCAACTGAACTGAGTCACAGGCTTTCCAAATAATATGATTCAGTTTAAAATTATAATACCTAAATTTATGCAGGTACAAGCAGATATGTATGTATGAACTAGGTTTTAACCTCTCATTATAATCAACACAGATCTAATCAGCATTGTCTCCAGAGCCTAGAAATCAATGTAATTCATACTAATATAGGTATTTGGGATACAATTCAAACAGCGACATATGTTGAAATTTGAGATCTTAAACTTAGTGTTTTACAAGACTTTTCTGTACTCAGGTATTGTGTAGAAAATATGGGGGCGGAACTGATACCCTGTGAATTCCTTTACTGAGCTGCTGTGTTGGGTTTATGCGGTCAAGTTTTGGTAGTGGGGGGCTGTAGGGGTGGCCTTTCTGAGGAGAGGCCAGATGTTGCCCCATATTACATCAGAGCCAGTTTCAGCCAGCTCCAAATGGGACCAACCACTGGACAGAGCTGAGCCAATAAACAATGTTGTTTGTGCCTCTGTGAGAGCAGGTTTTAAAAAGAAGGGAAAAAAACAGCTGACAACAGCAGCTGGGAGACCAAGTAGTGCAAAACAACCCTGTAGACACCAATGTCAGTGCAGAAGTAGGGTAGGAGATGCCACAGGTGCTGGAACAGAAGTTCCCCTGCGGCCTGTGGAGAGGACCCTAGTGGAGCAGGATGTCCCCCTGCAGCCCATGGGTCCCACATGGAGCAGATCTCCATGCTGCAGCCCATGGAGGAGCCCCAGGTGGAGCAGGCCCCGAGCCAGAGCTGCAGCCCATGGAAAGGAGCCCACGCAGGAGTAAGGATTATGGGGGGAGATGCCACCCATGGGGACCCCAGGTTAGAGCAGTTTGCTCCTGAAGGATGGACTCTGTGGTAAGGACCCATACTGGAGCAGTTCTTGAAGACCTGCTGCCTGTGGGCAGCCCCCACAGGATAAGTTTGGGAACGACGGCATCCCATGGAAGGGACCCCACTTGGAGCAGGGACAGAGCGTGACCGTGACGGAGCAGCAGAGCTGATGTGTTAGGGACTGACCGTAGCCCTCATTCCTCATTCCCTTGCATTGCTTGGGGGAGGAGGTGAAAGAAGGTGGATGGGGATGGGAAAGTGTTTTTTGTTTGCTTTTAATTTCTCTATGCTCTATCTTGTTAGTAATAGGTAATAAATTGTATTAATCTCCATATGCTGAATTTCTTTTGCCTATGATGATAATTGGTGAGTGATCTCCCTGTCCTTTTCTCAACCCTTGAGCCCTTTTCATTGTATTTTCTCCCCCTTTCCCTTTGAGGGGGAGTGAGTGAGTAGTTGTGGTGGAGTTCAGCTACCCACCTGGGTAAAACTACTACGTCTATGCTTCCAAAATTAATAATTTCTCTCTCTCTTTTTTTTTTTGTTTGTTTGTTTATTATTATGTAAAACTGTCTTTTGTAATTCTAGCCAGTATTCCTAGAAGAATCACCAATCACACTGAACTTAGTTTTCAAGTAGTTGTTTTCCCACAAATTATTCAAACAGAAGTGCACAGTTCAAATTATTTGCAGTCACCAGTCTTAAAAGTAAAATAACAAAAATAAATAAATAAATAAATAAAAGGAGGGGGTGGAACAAGCAAAAAACAACCAACCAACTAAAAAAAAAAAAAAAAAAAAAAAAAAAAACTTACGTCAGCTTATTTTCCCACATAGCAGAGAGAAACAAATGGCTACCCTTATTCTTAGATCATATTGACAACATTTAAAATTTGTAGAAACAGGATGATGACCTAAATGCATGTAAAAGTAGGTATAGTGCACAATATGTACTCCAGTGATTCAGAAACATCCAACAGTCAGTTGGTGAATCTTGTTAAAACATTTTTGGTTGCATAATAAATCGCCTTTAGGAACATATTTTAACTCTTCATTAAAGGAAGTTTGAGTGTGCCAAAGTACTCTTGAGCAGAGAAAGCACACTGACTCATAAAATCACTGAATGATCAACCCCATGTAATGCTACAGGCTTGGGGAAGAGCAGTTGGAAAACTGTGTAAAGGAAAAGGATCTGGGGATGTTGATGCTCACCTGAACATGAGCCTTCACTGTACCCAGGTGGTGAAGAAAGCCAACGGCATCCTGGCTTGAATCGGGAGTAGTGTAGCCAGCAGGACCAGGGAGGTGATCGTTCCCTTATACTCTGCTGTGGTGAGGCCGCACCTTGAGTACTGTGTTCAGTTTTGGGCCCCTCACTACAAGAAAGACATCGAGGCCCTGGAGCATGTCCTGAAAAGGGTTCTGAAGCTGCTGAAGAGTCTGGAACATAACTCTTCTGAGGAGTGGCTGAGGGAGCTGGGTTTGTTTAGTCTGGAGAAGAGAAGCTTAGGGGAGACATTATTGCTCTCTGCAGCTAGCTAAAAGGCGGCTCTGGGGAGTTAGAGGTTGATCTCTTCTCGCAGATAACTAGCAAGAGGACAAGAAAGAATGGTCTTAGGTTGAACCAGTGTAGATTCAGGCTGGAAATTAGGAGACATTTCTTCTCGGAAAGAGTAGTTAGGTATTGGAATGGGTTGCTCAGGGAAGTGTCACTGTCCCTGAGAGTGTTTAAGAAAAGGTTGAATATGATACTTAGGGACATGGTTTAGTGGGTGATATTGGTGGTAGGGAGATGGTTGGACCTGATGATCTTGGAGGTCTTTTTCCAAATTAATGCTTCTATGATTCTATAGGTGGGAAAAGAACTTCAAGATCATCAAGTCCAACCATCAACATGACCTACTGAGTCCCATCAGTAAATGATGTACAGCATGTATTCTAACAACAAAAATAAAGGTTTCAACTAAAATACTCCTGTTTCCAGAGGTTTTAAATGCCTTCTCAGGACTAACACTATATAGCGATGCAAGACAAAAATATTGCATCCATCCTCCTCTTCCAAAGACATGGAATTTGATGTAGTCATTCATTCTAAATTTATTTGGTTCAGAAGATATGTGTTAAGTTGATGCATGTAAATTAAAATAAATTGTTAGAGTCTCAAAGTACTGTAAAACTGAATATTTTTGTTTGGGCCTTGCTTTGTCTGCCTGTTTATGTAAATTTCTGAACTAATTCTTATATTGGTAGTCTGCTGCTATCAGGTTTTAGGTTATTTAACTATCATCATGCTACTTAATAATGCCCCAAAAATAAAACCAAAAATTAGAAGGTTTAGATTACATGGAGCATATAATTTTTGTTTAAATAGATCTGGATTTTTTTCCTGAAATATTAATTTTTTGATCTATGGACTTAAGAATGTGTGTGTTAAAGACCACTAATATATTGAGCTTTGTTTATGAATTCAACTGGAGTTCTTTGAAAATTTGTTCCACAGTAAGACCCTACAACTCAAAACTCCATCTTCTCAAAAAACTCTCGGAGTTTCCATAGGTGATTTGGATCTTTATACAGGTATTGTGACCTTCTGTCTTTGTGATTGGTCTCAGGCATAAATGAAGCTTGATAAACTCACTGAAAATTAAACTAAACTTTGAGCCCCAAATTGACCTTCTAATGTAAGCTATTTTGCCGACTATGCTTAATGAGGATAATAAAAATTCAAATACCTTCTTGTGTTGGTGAATAGGCTGTAGATCTTTGATCAAAAATAGAAGTTATTTTGTCCAACTTACTGAATGAAGTAGATTTATAACATAGTTTTAACATAGTTCAACGTAGTTCAACATCACTATGTTGATCTAGTCTTGGGAGCTAACATCTTTCCCAAGACTCTCTGCATTTTAATGAAAATGTAGCAATGATGGATATATTGCTTAAGACGTTTAAGCTCCCCTAACATGCGTAGTTGCATTTGTGAGGGTTTACTTTGAGAAAGATTTTCCTTTTGTTAAAAATAAACAAATAAATCTGAATCCTGATTGAAAGATGACCAAGATATTGTCTTTTTGTTGTTGTTGTTTGTTTGTTTTATTATTATGTTCTTTTGTATTTATTTTAGATATTTTTTTTTTCTTTTGTTGTTATTGTTTCATACCACTTTTTGTTTGTTTGTTTCCTTGATTGGTTTTCCTCAAGGATGAAATACTGAATAGTGAAATATATCTAGTATATATCTAGTATTGCCTTTCTGTAGGTTGGGTGTGCTGTTAAATTACTCAGTGATTCACACATAAATTCTCTTGAAGGACCTCTTCTTATAAGAGATTTCTTTCCTCAGATCTCTCTGTTTAGACTCACCATAGTACACAAACTAGATTTCAAAAGGAAAACAATATAGAATCACAGAATATCCCGAGTTGGAAGGAACTCTCAGCGACCATCAAGTCAAATTCCTGTGTCCCCAAAGGACCACCCAAAAACCAGAACATGTGTCTGAGAGCATTGTCCAAATGCTTCTTGAACTCTAGCAGGCTTGATGCCTTGACCGCTTCCCTGGGGAGCCTGTTACAGTGTGTGACCACCCAGTGAAGAACTTCTTTTTCACAGAATCACAGAATGGCTGAGGTTGGAAGGACCTCTGAAGATCATCTAGTTCTTCCCCACTGCCAAGTAGTATCACCTAGAGCACATTACGCAGGATGGCATCCAGGCAGGTTTTGAATGTCTTAAAGCTGGAATGTCTATCTGGAATAGATTTTGAAAACACTATAAACAGCATACCTTGACTGCCTTTTGCTTTCACAAGCTTCCAACACTGCACTGTGAGACTTTGGACCACTGAACATCACTGACATATTGTAAAGTGAATCACTGTAGCATGCAATGCTGAGCTTTGACATCATACTGTAAAATCACTAGTCTGTTAAACTGAGACATGATTCTCATAGAATTTTAAGCTCAGCCCTTTGAAATTAGAAAAAAAAAAAAATCTCAGAGAAGACCTCAACAGAACAATACCCAGTCTGGGCAATTCACTCTGAAAAACCTGGCCTAGCGCCCAAGAATGGCCACTTGATATAGGTTTCTTTAGGAATGTGGACATAGGCTGTGATGTTGTCTCTGCACACTCCTTGCCATGGAAAAAAAAAAAAAATCCTACTTCAGACAACTAATCTGTGTTTTTTTACTTAAGCACAGAAGCCCACCATTTTCTTATTTTCCCCTCTTCTGGTTTTCTCCCTCTTCAGCATTTCCCTCAGCATTGATTTGTTCCTCATCCCATATTGTGTGTTCCTGTGAGCTGTTTCATAAGGCACCAGAATGGCTTTGAGGACTCCAAAAGGTAGCATTGCGTAGAGTAGGAACTTAAAGGTCATTATTGCCTCACTTTATACCTTGGAAGATTTAAACCTGCACTCCTACTAATGTTCAGCGTTATGAAATATTGAAATTCTGACCTTCCAGGAACATCCATAGTAAATTTTGTTATTAAAGAGTCAGTGCAAAATCACTCAAAGGTCAGTATCTTCCTATTTATCTACTCTTCTAAGGAGTTATTGTAGCTTTCAACATTGTTGCTAAGTGTTAGACCATTATTTCTGTCATTTATTTCTTCTTATGAACAGTAGTCATATTTTTGACAATGCCTGACTTTATTATTACTTATATATATATATATTTATTATTACTTATATATACTTATATTATATATATACACTTATATACACATATATACTTATATATACTTATATATATATACACTATATATATACTTATATATACTTACATTACTTATATATATATATTATATATATATATATTATATTATACATATATATATATGTGTGTGTGTGTGTATATATATCAGTAATTGCATCTTCCCAAGAGATGTTTCTTTTCCTTCCATTGAGCTTTACACAGATAAGACAGCTACTGAAAACTCAGGTCTAACCAACACTAGGTTAAACTGCAGAAGACAGATAACAGGCAAGATAACTGTCAAGATAACTTTTTTGGATTACCTTTATTTAATGTTCATAAGGAAAGATCACAGTCTTCCACAATTTTTTTAATTTTATTTTTATTTTTTATTATTTTTTTCCCTCTCTAAAATAAATACTTATATATAACTGCATTGTGTAAAAAATTGAAATCTTACATGGAAAACCCTATGATTCATTTAATTCTTAGTCTAAAGAGAAACACAAAGGTTTCTGTAACATTATGAGGTGAATGAACAATTAAGAAATTAATGTGTCAGTCGGCCCAATGTAGAAGTTACTACTGTTTTTATATTGTGTGTTTCATTTAAGTTCATAATGTCACAAACATTTGTTTAATTATTTTTATGGTGATTGTATTGGACACTTCAAAATCAGCTCTAAAATAAATCATTTTCTTATTTGTGTATGTGTGTGTAGATGTTTTTAATTGTTATCATTATTCACACTCAGCTAAAACTTAAACAGCTGGACTATAAACCTGGAAGTATTTAATAGTAAGACAGTAAATCAGAAATAAATATAGGCTTATCATATTATGATGAAAACCACTTCAATGTAATTAAACTTAAGTAAAAAAATAATTATGACACTGTCAATTATGTGTCATAAAAAGATATTTTCAAAAATAAAAGTGCAAAACTATTTTAGATTCTATTGAAATCCATTTCAAGTCTTCCTTTGACTTGTATTTTTGTGGCATCAGGGATATTCTTTCACAACCTCAGTATGGATCGTCTTGGTTGCAATTTGCTGGAAAGGGGTGAATGTATTTTCAGTGTAACTTATCTATTGGTGAACTCAAATAACATTGTTTCTTTTAAGATTATGAATGGTATCTTTCCTATATAGTCCACAGTAGTGACATCTGTTGTTTTCAGGTTGCCAGAACATTTTTATTTATCAGAATTTTGATATAGGCAAAGTATTTTTTGAATAGAAAGATTTCCTTTACATTTGAACTGTGACGTTAAAGAGCTTTTCCCAGCTTGTAAGTCATCCTGACAATTTCTAAATTTCATGATAAATGAAATAAATGTTGTTTCTTATCATGCATAAATTACATCAGAAACTAAAAGACAAGAAGAGAGAGAAATGGTTCAAAATAAGAGAGGTTTTGGTCTCAGCGATCACAAGGCTAGGAGTGTGGGTCACAGCACAGAGTATACTTATCTAGCACTTTAAAATTTAGTCTTATTAAAACTGCTTTAACTGACTAGAATGAAAATTAGGTATATTTCTTTGAATGAAGGTCTTTAATTTCAGACTGGTTTCATCTCACCATGTTGGTTAAATAGTTTTACATTGCCTAAAATATAGACTGGAGAAGACAAAGAAATAAGTAATCTCCTCATTAAATAGTGTTTTGTCTATTAAGAAAGAAACCTCCTGCAAAGTTCCAAATGAAAGATACTTGAACAAGTATAGAGAACACTGTTTCTCAGAACTCACACGATGACTTAATTTGCAATGGAAGAAACGCACATGTTGAAAGCAAGCTTCACAGTTATATTTCAAGCTTGCTTGAAAGCAAAATACTTATCTGATTTGTCATTTGAATTGTTCCACCACAATGTAGCAGCTTTATGTCCTTATTAATACATTGGTGTTGGCTTTTAATAATATGTATTTACAGCATCGATAAGTTGTGCAGAAATATACAGTGCAGAAATTATAAGCTTAAAAAAAAAAAAAAAAAGTCATTTAAAAAACACTAAGCCTCCTGAATTTATATTACTGATGCAAAAAATTCTATCTTGATCATGAAAATAAATTTCTTTTTCTCTGCCTTCCTGTTCTATTCCCGCTCTACCTCAGTTTTAATGATGCACAGAGAATGTGCTAACAGATGTTAACTTTATCCTAAAGTCTTCAGTCTCCATCATATTCATTGAGGAGCCTGAGTTAGGAGAAACAACATGCAAAAAATAGAGTTGTAGAACCACTAAATTAAGATTCTGTATGAATTGTTTTTCTTTCACTAGTGACAGTAAAGAATGTAAGGAAACTCATCTCCATTGTCTATAGTCATTTATCAAGAGTCGTAGCTACTAAAGTATATTTTCTTCATTAAGTTTGAAGACCATGGTGACATGAAAAAGTCAGGGAACGTGAATCAGAAGACTTTTTTTTTTTTTTTGAGGAACATTGAAAGGTATCCTCAGTTTTCAATAACAACAAGGAGAATAGAAAACATTTTCATCATGTAAACTGTTAAAAACAAATCAGAACATTGATTTTATTTATCTGTTTATTAATGATCTTTCTTCCAAAATCATTTTGAAATGATTAAGATGTATAGCATAATTATGGCCACTAAAAAAAAAAAAAAAGTGCATTGCTCCTAATTGTAACAGTTTTCAGTACATTATTTAATCAATTGAATATTACCTGATATTGATAATAGCCCTGTTCATTCTAATCACGTTAGTGTCTATATTAGTCAACACTTGTTCCAAAACACAAGTTAATGGTTTTCATTTTGTTTGTATAATAGTAGGTTTAGGATTAAATCCATGCTGATTTATACCTTTATTATTATTTTTCAAAACCCTTTCTTCTAGTTCTAACTACAAACAAAAAAAAAAAAACTTTCAGAACAAACATTCATTATCATATTTAATTAATAAATGCACTAATTACCAGCTGTCATGCCCCAAATTTTAGACCTTTTCTTATCTGAAATTTTTAGTGTATAATTGTTAGATATAGCGTTGCATTTTTAAGTAAGTGTAACACTCAGCCAACTAACTTCTCAATCCTCAATGAAGCTTGTAAATGTAATGAGTGTGTAAATATTTACAGTGATATTATCTCAGTCAGAATAATGGAATATACACGCAAACATAACTGAGGAATATACACAGTAAGAGAGGAGGAATCATATACATGTATACCAATATAAAAATTAATGCTCTGTTCCTCATTCATCTGTTTATTTACAGAAGTGTAAGTGTTACTATAAATGAGAGGTAAACTTTTCTAACAAGAACTACTTAAGACTTCTGATCTGGGGTCCACAAAAAAAAATATTTTTAAATAGTGACTTCTAAAATCTAGAATCATTTTTCATTAGTATTGTCATCATTATATTTTGATTTGCCTATGTTGTTGTTTTTTTTTAATCTTGTCTGGTTAACAGGTAATGTATAATGGTTTTAACAAATACTTGCATGAATTCCATTTATATGATTTCCAAAAACAGTATATGACTAGTGATTTTTACCACGTCTTTCCATCTATTTTCATGCTGCTACGGTAACACTGGTGTTTACTCTAAAATTGTGTCCTGGGAATACTACATCCTTACACCAGTTTTTATATAATTCTGAGACTGATTTATCTATTATTTTACCTTTAGGAGGAGGAAAAAATATTTAATCACAGTGCTTCTTAAAAGCTGTAGATTTGCATTTGGATCTATTTTCTGTTTCTCTTGGGTTTTTGTAGGTGGTGTTCTTAGTCAAAGGCAATGAATTACCTGACAGTGAATACATCTGTACTGTCATACTTCCTTCTCCAGATAAAAGAATCATGCTTCCAGTGTGATTTTTACACAATTCATAAGACATAGGCAGGCAGTCAAGGCAATCATCCTTGACTGACTGGCTCTGGACATCACCTTTACATCAGAATTAAGAAAAATAAATAAAAAAATTAAAAAACCCAGACAGTGATTTTCAATGAACCAGGGAGCCTTTAGGTCATTGCATTTATAGTTGACTGAAAAAATTACATATCGGCTTTTTATTCAACTTTTAAAGTGTGCCTGCAGGATTGAAAGATTTTTAGAGTCAGTGTAAATGAGAGGAAAGAGACAAGGGCAGCTGTACAAAAAAACGTTGCTGTCAGAAGGTGTTCTGCAACATTAAGAAGTTCAGTGCATAAAAGGGACTTGTCTGCTGAGCTGAAAAATGTACTAAGAGCTCCAGATTTCTAACAGAGCTTTAGAACAGTACCACTAAGAGCAGGTAACTTTGCTATAAATATGAACTTCAAACGATACCTTTCAGTACATTAGTGCCAAAAGAAAATCTGAAAAGACCAATTTCAGCAATTTTTGTGCATTAAACAATTTAAAATAATACAGGAAAGAGAGTGGGTTGTGACACAACCAGAGTTATTCTATATAGCAGTGGGTTTCTAAAGAACACTTCATTCAATCACTTTTTTTTTTTTTTTTTGTAAGATGCATTAGCTGCCCAGTTTGAGTTAGGTAATAATATAGACTTACAAAAATTAGGTTAAAGGACTGTTCATATGGGTTAGGAAGTCAAATACTCACAAAAGGTAGAAAATCCACAATAAAGGTTCTGTCTATAGCCTTAATTTTGTTCTTCCATGTATGTATGATCTATAATTGATTTTTCTTGTATGATTTTTCCAGAGATTGCTGGCATCACTGAGTACATAGAACAGGCCATGCAAACTTGTCAAGCAGCTATGCTATCCTTTCTTTCTCTTCCTTGTTAAACATACATCTATACCTTATTTATGACACAGTATTCAAAGAAGATTCAGAGTACTGGAATTTTTCCTTGGCTCCCTTTGTTATAATATACAGAATTATATTAAAAACTATTAAATGCACATTAATGACATCCTTATAAGCATGCATCATTCTTTCCACTGCAAAGATAAGTATGCATCATTCTCTCCACTGCATATATGAGGAACAAAAGCACAGAGATATTTCTCTATCTTCTATTTCAGAATTTAATTTGAGACATATGACCTTATTTTTCTATTTTATTTTTTTTCTTAAGAAAAAAAAAAAAACTTTAACTGTTCAATTTACAGGAAAAAAAAAAAAAAAAAAAGAAAAAAAGTTGATTTCACTAGCAGCTCTACTTCTGGCAATTAGAAACATAAAAAATTACTAGAATCAGAATCTGGAATAGTGTTAATCTCATACATAATTAAAGGTGAGGTTCTGACCCCCAGTCTCCACAGTCTGAACTTAATTTTAAATGTCTGATTTAAGATTCTTGAGAATTAAGGGTCTGAGTTCCTACTGTCATCTGTCATCCTAATGATGTTTGAAATTTCTTGGTCCATATGAGACCTCAGTTCATCTCTGGCAGATCTGATTTAGATTCATGGATGTCTGCAGCAGCATCTGAAATCCAGGTCAGATTTGCTAAGATATCTTAACGTCTTAATGTCACTTATGCATACATAAGACTGGAATCTGGAGAGCTGTTTGTTCATCCTAAAAAATAAACAGGGAATATCTTAAGCAGGACATAGCTGACTTAAAATGTAGGTGCCATGTGTTGGATGAGTGAGTGCGAGGTATCCTATGTAGTCTGCAGTTGCTCTTCCAATATTACATGTTTACATATCATTACATATCACTTTTATTATTATTATTATTTTTCCCCTGAGATGACCCAATGACCCATATTGCTTTTTTTTTTTTTTTTTTTTTTTAGTATGTATTTTTCTCTCTGTCATTCCCTTCCTATTTCATCTGCCTGTGTTTCTTCCTTTCTCCACACATACAGTACAATGCATTTATCAGGCTTCTTCTTATCCATGTGCATACTCCAGTAAAACTCTACTTGAGACTTTGCTGACCTACTCATAGCATATATTTTGATGTTTTTCATCTAATTCTGGTTTCACTCAGCTATATCTTTTTGTTTCAAGCATTATTCCTTAAGATACTCTCTGTTTTTTTTTTTGGCACTGATTCATCATCAGATTGCTGACCTTATTCTCTCTTCCTTTCTCTCTCGTACTGGATTTTTTTTTCTTTTTTTTTTTTTTTTTTTTTTTTTTTTTTTTTCTGGATTTATCTGTAGCATTTTGTTCCTTCAGCATCATGTTATCTCTTGTCCCCCACTAAGCGAAAAACTATAGAAAAGTTAATTAAATAATGAGAAAGTGTTAACTGCTAAAAACTGTGATATTTGAATTTGTTCTGTGTCAGAAAGAGCAAAACCAACTGTGAATAAAGAAGTCCTTATTGCCCTGCTGTCAGTCACAGATTCCTGTAACCTGATACTTTCCAAGGATAGATCTGTGTCTTTGGGAGAATGGGTAAAATTTGTGAGTTTTAAACACCTCATTAGTTATTTTCAAGTAAAATGTTAATTATTTGAAAAATGTTGTCAGTCTTGCCAATAACATACATCACATCAGCTGCCAGAATCTCTGTGAAAAAAAGAACAATGAGGAATCTGAAGGATACCCTGAAAAATAAATTTCAAAATGTTAGCATGCATGCATAAAACGGTATGTGCGCTCTGACATAAAAATAATAAAGAAAAAATAATATTTATTTTAAATAAAAATGGTTCTTTGTTGTTGTTTTCATCAAACTGAATCAGTGGTGACATAGTTGCAGAATTATTTACCCCTATCTTTATTTTTGATCTTCTATCTGTGTTTATTTTGTTACATAAAACAGAGGGAGGAACTATGCATAGTTTTTAAGATTATTGGCTTATAAGAAATACTTTGTTTTGGAGGAAATGCTTTGGAACTGTTCAAAAAAGATCCAAAGAATAATCTACCACATAAGAAATCTGATCAGAACCCAACTTTTAATCTGATTAAGTGCATTTTATTCATCTATCACTATATACCCATCTTCCAGACAGTCACCTCTCTGTATTTTCTGTTACACAGAAGAAATATTCTCAAGTTCAAATACTCTTGTAGGAAAAAAAAAAAAAAAAAAAAAAAAAAAAAAAAAAAAAAAGGACATCCATACTAGACTAGACTAGACTATTGAGATAACAGGGTTTTTTTTTGTGTGACTGCCATGTGCTGCTCCAGAAAGACAGGGGTCACAGATAGGTTTATGGGTAAATATGCTTGGCTCCTGTATGCATTCTGTATTAATGTCTTAATCTTGTATATATTTTGATACCTTAAATTCTATTAGATGTCTAAATTTTAGTAGATGAATTGAACTGATGACTTTAAAAGGTTTTGATTCCTAATCATGGATGCCTCAAAGAGGCTAAATGCAGGTGTCTTTTAGTAAGCTACATATCTAAATAAGCATCATTGTTAATTCATGTCTATTCAGTACTGTCAGTGAAGTCTATTCACTATGCAATAAATTTACACTATTATTATGTTTATGAATAATAACAATTTCACTGCTTTAAGACACTTTGAATCTTACAAGTTTATTGAAATTCGTTAAGCAAAAGTGTACAGAAGAAAAATACTGGAAGTATTCTGAATTTTTCAACAGAACAATGTAAGAATGTACTAGTGCAGTTTGTGCAACCTGCATATGGACAAGGAGGCTGCAGGGACAGTCATATGGATATGTCACACTGCACAATGCAAATTGTAACTGCTGTTATGCAAAAGTGTAAAGTATATGGAGTTTAAAGCATATAGATCTTTATGAAGGATATAGATTTATTCTTTCCCATTTGACTTTCACACAACTAAACCTTGAATGATTTTGCATTGATAGCAAGACAGCTCTCTTCAGACACGGTTTTACAAGCCTCTTGATCTTTCCAGCTGTAAATGTTTACTTAGCAGGAAATTATAAACTTTATTAACAAGTAAATGGATGCAGATCATCTCCCTTAACATACTATTGAAATGTTAACAAGAGACTTCCTGAAGCCAAATCCATCAATATTCAGATTCAAGATAAGATAGGATTTGCAGGCAAAATTAATTTTTGAATGAAATGCAGGATTTGCAGATGTTCAAAATGGGAGTACATCATTATCATTGAGAAAGAATGTAAGAATATATTATTGCAAAGTAAGCTACACAGAAAACTATTAGACACATTTGAAAATTAGAACTATCATTACTTATTTGCACCATTATAGTTTAAATATTTATACAATTTAATTAAGGAAATGGGTCAAGGAAGAAGGAATATCTGTTGCTTGAAAGTATGTGGAGACATCACATACTATTGAAGGACATCGGGTACAGTCTATATTACATATTTTTTACGTGTGTTCATTTCCTGCATAACGTCATAACGTAATAAAGATTGTTTTAGACTACAAAACAGTTAGTATTTATTGATGTTTAAAAATATTTCTGTTTACATCATTGTCCTCTATCACTAAGACAAACACCATGCTTTCACTGAACTCATTAAATATGGGCCTGCTCTCCAGCCAAATATATCCAGTAGATTTGTCTGTGACTTTCTTATAATTCTTCTGCATTCTTATGTCCCAGAGGAGAAATTACTGCTGGTTTCTCTTTCATATAAAATCAACAAGTCACTGTAGATGTTCTTTCTTCTTTCTGCTGAAACATATAGAATGAGATATTTTAACTGCTTACAGGTCACATAAAATGCATTTTTATGCATCCAAAATACTGTTAAAAAAATTAGTCATGGAGACTTTCGCTACCATTTTTACCTACATTTTTGCTTCTTCAGATTCATCCTTCACCTACTTAAAAGGATGAAAATAGCTTCATCATACACATAACAGAAAAGTGTTTTCATTTTTTAAATATAACTTGTAAATTATCTCAGTGTTTTTAAATAAAAATAGTTCTTAAAAATGTATATATTTATGTGATAAAACATTTAAAAAAAAATCTGAATATGCCAATGCCATAATTAAGTAAAGGCTGTTTCAACTACATTGTTTTATAAGAAAATTAAGACAATCACAGAATCACAGAATTTCACAGAATTTTTCTAGGTTGGAAGAGACCTCAAGGTCATCGAGTCCAACCTCCAACCTAACGCTAACAGCCCTCCACTAAACCATATCCCTAAGCTGTACATCTAAGCGTCTTTTGAAGACTTCCAGGGATGGTGACTCCACCACTTCCCTGGGCAGCCTGTTCCAATGTTTTTTTTTTTTTTTTTTTTTTTTTTTTTCATTTCTAAATGTCTAAATGCAGCTGAAAGGCTTGTTCCAAGCTGCCGTGCAGGAGCACCCACATCAGATGTGAAGAGGGGAATGGCTGGCTCCCGAAACAACGCGATGAGACCGGGGATGTGGGAGCACGCCGCTCACCCAGAGTTTTGTAGCTACCATCATTTATTCTTTCCTCACGGTCAAAAAATACTTCAAGAAAACACTCAAAAAAATATTAAGGCTTAACAATGGTGCAATCAGTAGGTTTCTATCTGCACATATTTTCTGTCATTAGAAGAGTTCAGTGCCAACAGAGATAGGCCGTGTGCTTTTTAAGGGCTTGGATTAATTCATTGTTTATCAATAAGCACCAGGGGGAGAGAAATTTTCTGATGACATTATCAGATGAATTTTATCTTTTCTACATAAAGGGCTACTTAATAGAATCCCGGCCGACAAATAGGGCCCTCTGTTCCCCTAAGAATCGAGTCACCAACAACAATAACCCTCCTGTCTTTTTTGGTGGAGGCAGTCCTGAGGCGCGGAGTCGACCTCCTCGCTCCAGGCATCCTCCTGGGAACATTTGCTACCTCTTCCTCACACACCGGCCTCTCAATCTCTAGGGCCTCAAACCTGTTGTGTAAGGGCACCTGGGAAGGTGGGGCCGGAAGGGGAGAGCATCGCCTGCGATGTCGAGCAGGGACCTGTTTCCATTCCTCCTCAGCTCCCAGATCCCCTCCCTCTGCCCGACGGGGACAGGGCAGGGGGTCCGCCCCCATTTGGGGAGTCTCACCTCGGCACCTCCCCTTGAGGCCCTGCAGGGAGTTACTCCAGAAGTCTATCTCCCGCAATATAATCCATCACTCAGCAACTTGTAAACAATACTACTTTGGTGGGTATTTTTTATTCATAACAGGGAAATAAAAATCTGAGAAATTTCTTAAGGTCCAAGTGCTGATTTGCAAAACTCACTTATGTGCAATCAGCTGTGTAATCATAAAAATTAATTCAAGCAATCACCCAAACAGCCAAGTACACAAGACAAGGTGAATGATTAAAATTAGATTTCCAAATCTATTCAAGATATTTACATGTAAAATAATCTTTAGCACCATCCAGCTCAATGGGACCCCTTCACACTGAAAGATGCATCAAAATTAGCATAGTTTATGGTTCACATCGTTTTTTCATGTTATGTAATTAAGAATTCAGTCAAAGGAATTGACATACTGATGACCACTACCACTTGCTTTACTGCAAACTGAACATAGTTCAGCTATAAACTGCAAATATTTTGCATATTATAAAAGTTGTCCAACTCTTTGCATAAAGAGATGTTTGCTATTCTTTCTTACAGGATAAAAGAAGAAATGATCTGAAGGGAACACTGTCATATCTTCCATCTGGGCTGAAAAAGGGTATTAAGTCAGAAGTAGAACTTTTAATAATAACATAATGTAGTCCACACATATCCATAAGGGGATAAAGAGTTTGCGAATATGCATGTACCACTCAATTTGATCTTTAAAGACTATGCTTAAGAACAGTTGCAGAATTCTACACAGCTTTGATTCAGAAGAGATGCATACCAGTTATTTTTATTAAACAAAGACCTCAAGGAAAATCAAAACATCTTGTGAGACCTCATCTAGAGTACAGCATTCATCTCTCAGGCCTCCAACATAAGGAGAATATGGATCTGTTGGACGAAGTCCAGAGGAGGGCCACAAGGATGCTCAGAGAAGGATGCACACTTCTCCTATGAAGAGCTGGGGTTTTTCAGCCTGGAGAAAAAAAGTCTGTAGTGAACCACTTAAACCAGGGGCCTTCAAGAAAGCAGGAGAGAGGCTTTTTGTCAGGGAGTTTAGTAGGACACTACTAGTACGACACTTGCAGTAGGACAAGGGGAAACAGCTTTAAACCAAAAAAAGGGTAGATTTACATTAGATATTTGGAAGAAATCTTTAACTATAAGGCACTGGCACAGGTTGTCCAGAGAAACTATTGATGCCCTATTCCTGGAAGTGTTCAAGGCCAGGTTGGATGGGTGCTGTGAGCAACCAGGTCTAGTGGGAGGTGTCCCTGCCCATGGCAGGGGTGTTGGAACTAGATGATCTTTAAGGTCCCTTCCCTTCCAGCCCCAACCACTACATGATTCTATGATATTTTATTATTCCATTTTACATTAACCCAGGGCTTTATTTTTTATTTTATGTTTATGTTTATTTTTATGTTTATGTTTATTTATTTTTATTTTTTTCCTCCAATAAACTTTCTTTACACCCCTTCAAGCAAGCTGCTATCTTTTTGCGTTCTCCCTTTTTCTTCATTCCTCCAAAAATAAATATCATTTCACAGCTAAATGACGCTGATGTACATGTTCTCATTTATGGAACTTCTATATGCTTACAATGAATTAGATCTTCCAAGGTAAATTTGTATTACTTTGTACTAGTTGTGCACATCAGAAATGTCATATTACACAGCAAATCATTCTGTTCTGTAACTTTCCTTTTCAGCTATTATATTCTATAGTTTCAAATTCTTTTGACCACAGTTTTGTGTTACTGAACTATGTTTTTTTCCATCTCAAAAAAATATATTTTCTTTTCCCTGGATCTCCAAGAATCCAATCTTAATAAAACTAAGATTTGCATTTTTTCTAATGTCAGCATTGTTGATCATATTACTTAGTATCTGTTTTCAATGAAAATCATTCATATTAGCAGAAATGTCACATTCCCTCAGAAATAACTAACTAAATAAATATGTATATATTTTTCATATTTACGTTTCAGAAGAGTTACATAGAATTCAAATATTAAGAATTTCACTACATGGCAAATATGCACTGCAAATGGAGTGTTGTGTTTTTTGTTTTGTTTTGTTTTGTTTTGTTTTGTTTTTCTACTCATATGTCAAAATTGTTATTAGCAAAATTAAAGTTGATTTTTCAAGACAGCAGGAGATTTAATAATATGGATCTGTAAAATTATTTCTAAGTAAAAGTTTGACTTGTATATTGAAATATTTTGGCTGTAAAATTTTCCAGCACCTTATTTTTTTCAATTTTGATTAAGTTCCCTTCAAAAAATAAAGTTTTTCTTCTTAAAACTTAGAACCTCTGAGAAGAACTAAAGAATTGTAGACTTGTTTAGGCCAAGATCTGACAACTTAGATTTATAAAATATAGCATTCTATAAATAATCATTGTAATAATAATAATTAAAAAAAAGTATTAAGAAAGTGAAAAAATAAATTTAAGTCTGGAAAGAAATATAATGGATGAAAATTCTGAAGTTAACCATAGTGATAACTTCCTGTTTATGAACTAGATATGATCTCTAGCATAATACAAACTGAGAAATGTGGGAGAATGCTCAAGAACACATGCAGAGCTGTTGATGAGAAGATGGGAGGTGCAATGACAATTCATAAAAATATGATTAAACACATGCGTAAATTAATAATAACAATAATAATGATTTAAAGCAAACTATTGAAAATGTGCTGGATATGTAATATATGTAAATATATGTAAAAACTAGCATGATGGTGGAGAAAACCATGCTCTCAAATTTCTTTTTTTACCCAGTGACTTAAACAAAAAGGCAGATATCCCTCCATGAGGGATCACCAACCTATTTCCTATTATTTTCCCTTTTACTGCATGTTTCTTACATTTTGTTCCCCACAATCTACACTTCAGAGAGAAGATAGCAAATAACTGAACACCAATTTTTTGTAGTCTGTAGATTTAGTCATTTTCCAGCAATTTGGGACCTGTGACTGTAATCTTTTTAGAAAGAAAAGTTATTCGAACCACTCACTAGATCTGCAAGTTTAGAATTTAAAAGATTCCAATAGTTTTCAGCTGAACCCCACTGAGGACCCAGTGAATTTATCACAGTCTGACAAGACTAACAGATTAATCTCAGTCAGAATCTGAGATTGTTCAGTACCTCTCTGATTTTCAGTCAAGATCAGCTGTAGAGCAGATTTTATTCTACAGGCTAGCAAGCTTTTTAGCATGCATGGGAACCTTTGCGCCAAATAGAAGTGTCAATTGATTTTAGGAGATGGAAGGATGGCAGAGTAGAGGGCCTGAATTGCCATATTGTTAATGTTATATTAACTATGACTTCTCTGGTTAGGCAGAAGTGAGCAGAGTGAGTGATATATAAAGGGCATACACCTATATACAATCCATGAACCAAATTTTTGAGGAACTTTATACCAAATATGTTTCATACAATCCATTTTAACAAATGTTAGGAACTCATTAGTTTTATTGCTTCAGGAAAAAAAAAATAAAAAACAAAAAGTACAGAATTTTTAAATCTTACTTTGCTTTTAATAAGTTAAACAGAAAAAAAAAAAAAAGTATATGAGCTAAGCAGAAAATGAAACAACATGAAAGGAACAAGATCAAATCATAAGAACTAGAAAACCATAATTCAAAATTATTTAATACTTATACTTGTAGTTCAAAAAACTTTTAATCTGAATCCTATAACACAGATTTATATGAAATTACTATTTTAAACTGGCATTGTGCTGCCAATAAAAAAAATATATACATTAATTTCCACAAAAGCTATGCTCAGCATTGTAATTTACTTATGACATGGCTGCTTACACTCTCGTAATGTTATTTGCAATTTATGGAGGTCATAATGCACAGCATCATAGAACTATTTATTGTATATTAACTAGGAATAGAATAAATCATTTATTTAAGAGAATTTGGCTTCTCCCTCATAATTAATACTATTTTCAGTCTGAGAACACAGGAATAAAATTTACGTCCACAGTCCCTAATTTATAGGTGCTTGGCTCTTCTGACAGATTCTGGTTCCTTTCAGGCAGCAATGTATTCTGCACAGTAGATGGGAGACAGAGGACAGCACAGATTGGTCCCTAAACATGAGAGAACGCCAAGAAAAGCAACAATGACAGGTCTGCTTACTATTCTGAACAACATGGAATGTTAACCATTGTATTATAAATCTCACTCTGTTTAAATATATGTATATGTATACATTTTACTCTCTCCTTGTAGGTAATACTCTGGACACACTGTAGTAATTTGCCAGAAAAATTAGCTTTTCTTCTACTCCTATTAAAAACATTGTAAAGATGGTGCTATTACTTCAACAGTGGAGCAACTGGAGAAACAGTTTTGTGCAATGGATAACATTAAATTGGGAGGAGCTATTGATTCCCTCAAGGGTAGAGAGGCCTTGCAGAGAGATCTTCACAGATTAGAGGGCTGGGCAATCACCAACCGCATGTAGTTTAACAAGAGAAAGTGCCTGATTCTGCAAGTGGGAAAGGGCAACCCCGGCTATACGTACAGACTGGGGGACGAGAGGCTGGAGAGCAGCCCTGCAGGAAGCAATCTAGGAGTTCTGGTCGATGGCAAGTTCAATATGAGTTAGAAATGTGCCCTGGCAACCAAAAGGCCCAATTGTATCCTGGGGTACATCAATTGCTAGCTAGTCAAGAGAAGTGATTTTCCTGCTCTTCTCCATGCTGATGTGGTCTCACCTCAGGTACTGTGTGCAGTTTTGGGTGCCACAATATGAGAAGGAAATAAAACTGCTAGAGAGTATCCACAGTAGGGCTATTAAAGGTCAAGGGTGAAGGGTCTAGAGGGGAAGAAGTATGAGGAGAAGCTGAGGTCACTTAGTTTGTTCAGCCTAGAGGAAGTGAGACTGAGAGGAGGCCACTTGGAGGCCTACAGCTTCCTCACAAGGGGGAAGGAGGCTCAGATGTCTTCTCTTTGGTGACCAGCAATAGGACAAAAGGGAATGTAATGAATCTGCATCACAGGAGATTCAGGTTGGATACTAGGAAAAGGTTCTTCACTGAGAAGCTGGCTGGGCACTGGAACAGGCTCCCCAGTGTACTGGGTCTGGCTGGAATGTTAACTTTCCCTGCAGCAGCCCATACAGTGCTGTGCTCTGCACTTGTAGTTGGAACAGCAGTGTTATCACTCCAGTGTTGTGTCTACTGCTGAGCAGCAGTGGCACAGCATCAGGCCTCTCTCTAACCCTCCTAGGGGGTGTGCAAAAAGTGAGAAGAGAAACATCACCAGGGTAGCTGACCTAAACCAAGCAAAGGGATATTCCATACCTTGTGGTGTCATACTCAGCAATAAAAGGTGGAAATGGGAAGAAGAGGGGACGGGTGGGCTATCGTGAAAACATCAGTCCTCCTCCCAAACACCGGCTACGTCCGTTGAGGCCCTACTTGAAGGACATGGTCAATCATCGCTCATTTGTGGGAAGCTGAGAGTAATTTTTTTCCTCTGCACTTCCACATAGCCTTTATTTGTTTTGTTTGTTTGTTTCCCTCCTTTTTTTTTTTTTATTATTATTTTTCCTTTCCCCCTCCCTTTTCCCCTTTTCTTTTTTTTTTTTTTTTTTTTTCCCCTTTAGTTAAATTGTTTAGTTCATAATAATCTTTCTATCTTTCTTTAATTATTATTATTATTTCCTTTTAGTTAAATTATCCTTATCTCTCAGAGAGATGGGTTTCATTTTTGGGTGGTTCTGTGTAGAGTCAGGAGCTGGACTCAGTGATCCTTGTGGGTCCCTTCCAACTCAGGATATTCTATGATTCTGTGATGGTCAGTACTGGGTCCAGTCCTGCTTGGCTTTTAAAAAGTTGGTATTGTTATTATTTTTTAATTTTAAATACTGAGAAAATAAATATATATATATATATATATTTTTTTTTCCTACAGTAATCTACTAATAAGTTTTATTTCTCAAGACTCAAGACGTAAACCTTTCTCAGAAAGATGCTTTGCAACCAAAACCCAGAAAAGTACCTTGCTACCAGGCTGAAGACTATAATGACAGATGTTTGCCTTTATCCTTGCTGTTGAATTTAAGACACAGGAATCAGTCACATTCAGAAGAATGCACTGTAGAGAGTATAATTAAAGACTTCAGTAATAAGCTGAGGAAGGTGGTTCTGGATGAATTATTATTTTTAACATTTTGATTTTATTTCATGTTATGGTGTTATCAGTCAATATGGTGTTATCAAACCTATAAATAATCAAAGGAGAAAGGAGAAGAATGCAAAACTCTTCTTTTAAACAGTGTAACTGGTAGGCTACAGGTGTCCACCTGTTTTTCTGGACTCATTTCTTGGAATAGCTTTCAAACTACTAGGCAGTCATTTAAAAACAGGGAGATTACCATTATCAAAGAAATCAGACTGAATATACTGTTGGATGCATTACTAAATACCGCTATATTAAACACGCTATTGGATACATTACTCTGATATACTACTGAAAATACTGTTCAACTCCTATGGGAGCTGACAGTATATTTTGATACTATTCTACCTAAGCCATGACTGTAGGAGAGCTTAAATAGGAGAGACAGATCATGACCTAAGGACATTTCTGTAGAATATTATTAAATAAGGAGAGAACTTCCTCTTTGATTAGGCAGATAAATCTAAAGGTTTTGTTGTTTTGTTTGTTTGTTTGTTTGTTTGTTTATTATTAGACATTCATTACAGGAATTAAAGATTTATTTATTTTTTCCCTCATGTAGGCAAAATGTGAGAGGTTCAGATTTAGGTCTTCTGAGAAAAACAAAATATTTGAATAGTTCATAGAGCTTAATATCTATTTCTGCTCTGATAATTTGTTGTAAAAATGTAATTACTTAAAATGATATAGCATTCACAGGGTAGTAGCATCTATAAAGTGAGACAGAAACCTTCATTCTAGAGGAATAGATATTGTAGGAACTAACTAAAGTGCTGTCTTTCACAGTCAGTATAACTAGTGTGAAGCATTTATGAAAAATATTTAGAAATATTAAGTGTTTACGATGGTCACAAGTAACTCTGTGTTTTCAAGTTAGTAGCAAAATCCACTCATTGTTCAGAATTGGTTTTCTGGAATATTTACTGCACTATGTGTTTTGTATTTAGAGTTTCTACTGTATTCAAATAGTAACTTATTTGTGTATTTAGGGGTCGAAATTTCTGAAGCTACTATTGGAATTCTAAAACTTTAGGAACAGTTATTCTCATGAGTTCAGGTAAAAGTTTCATTTTTCATAGGAAAGTATTGTTCTGAAATGATAGCTCAATAAAAAGCTAGTACCTGAATGAAATTTCAGACATACTCACTTGCAGTCACAACAGTTCTGCTCTGGCTTGAAAAGTATGTTTTTTTCTGACAGGCTGAGAAATAGTGTTCAGCCTGGAGAAGAGACCTTACAGCAGCGTCCTTCCAGGACCTAAAAGGGGCCTACTGTAAATCTGGGGAGAGACTCTTCATCAGGGTGTGAGGTGATAGAAGGAATGGTTTTAAAGTAAAAAAGGGTAGATTTAGATAAGGAAGATATTCTTTACTCTGAGGGTGGTGAGACACACCACAGGTTGCCCAGAGAAGTTGTGGATGCCCCATCCCTGGAAATGTTCAAGGCCATGTTGGATGGGGTTTTGAGCAACCCAAGCCATTCTATGATTCCATGATAACTGGATACCTTCCAGGCACAGTGCAGGCCAACAGCTCCACAAGGACTGGAGGCTGAGTGGCAACAGCCTTTCATGGGAGCTGTGTGGGCAGAACCTATCAGCCAGGGTCCATCCCATTGCCCCAGCAGGATCAAGGCAGCAGGGGTTACTGTAGCAGCCACAGCCCATATTGTCCACCTGCCTGGGTATGGGGTTGAGCTGAGGCCAGGCTGGAACATGGAGTCTTGGTGGACCTGGCTTGGAAGGATGCATGGACAGACAGGGCTCTGGGAAGCTGCAGTCTGGCAGCCCTGGTGGGCTGAAATCTGATCCTGGGCACTAGGCAGGTTGGTGCAACATCCCAGAGTAGGCTGCTCAGTGACAGTCAGGCTTAGTGGTACCTGCAGTGCCCTGACAATAACGTGGTAAAACAGATCTGCAAGTATAACATCTCATTTGAGTAAAAATGCAGTTCAAGTTTATTTGTAATTTACTGTAGTCTTTGACCGGGTCTTCATCTCCTTTAGGAAATGCAACAACTGAGCTTTTATGTTTTGATGGCTTGAGAGTTAATCTTAGGAATATGTTTTGTTTGTTTGTTTGTTTGTTTAAGCTGCAAAGTTAAAATAATCGTATATTCTAACTTCATATCCTATTATAATAGGATTTTTTTTTTTTTTTGCTTCTTTATGAATAGCTTTAATGCATGTATATTAATCAGTTCTCCATAAATGGAGTATATAACACTAAGTTTCAGGTTTGAGGAGAGAGTGTTATCAGTGTTAGGAGATAGAGAACATATCCACTGATAACAAGTTCAACTTAGACTGTGATATTGTTTGAAATACATAGAAATTATTTCATATTAAGGGTAACAAAATATCTTTTGTTAATTAAAAGCAATGTATCATTGCTTTTCCTGTTTTACCGTATGTTATGCTTTGCTTTAAGTTGCGGCTCTGCAGAGGGGAGAAAGACCACCCTGGATGTTGTGTAATGGATAGGTACACAGTCCTTTAGAGGGGAAGATTGTCCCTATGCTGAGAAAAGGAGACACAGCAGAAGAACCCCTATCACAAATGCATATTCACAATAATAGGTGAGATACACACTATAAAGACGCAGAGGTCATACAAAAAGAGTTTCCAGGAATCTAGAGTACACTGCTTAGAATTTTTCACAACTCAACAAGCCACTAAATATTGCTGTACTGTAAAAAAGTGAAATGAAGAACTTCTTCCTGAGATGACACAGTGGGAAGTGATGAGTTCTGTTTCTAAGATTGCTTTAATTTTACTTTGATCTATCTCAGATGATCTGAGCTTCTGTACCATAGAAGCCATCATGTTGTAGTTAATTTTCTCAGAAAAATGTAACTTCAGCAATTCAGAACCCTTTCAATATCTTTAGTATTATCACTTTAAAGAAAAAATATTGATATCCACAGCTGAATTTGGCAGTTAGGATACCTGAATATTCAACTAGACATCCCAAAATGAATGCTATGGATTCTTTTGAAGATACAATTGAAGTAGCAGTCAAGAAGACGTTCTTCAGGCTCAAGCTCACAAAGATCAAATTAATTAGTATCCTTCTTGAATTGATAAATGTTTCTTTTATGTATGAATTAAGTGTTGCATCAGTATTTTACAGAATACTTACTTAAATGAAAGATATGACCAACTGATGAATCTGCCCAAGGACATTACCGGATTAAAAGTACCTGTATTTAATATTAATATTCTAGTAAGATTTTTCTCCCTTAAAATTAATGGAAAATAAAATGCTATTGAGAAAGAGAGAAAGAAAGAAATTTAACTAACTTAATTAGGACACATTGTCAAAAAATAACTTTACAGGTTCATTTTCTTGAATGATTTTTTTTTTTCTTTTTCAAATACATCAAAATTATTCATTAGCATACCTTTTCTGCTTTATTATATTCTTGCAAAATAAAAGGAAACCATCTGAAATTGTTTCACTCATTTCCTTTTAGGTAATAGAACAGTGAAGAGACTGCAGGTTGTATAGACCTCGCAGGAACAATACTAATAATTGTAAAAAAGGTTAAATATCTGGCAGAACAGGGACTTGCAATTAAATGTTACAAATTATGTTTAAAATAACACTTGTTCCACATCTACTGTGAGCCAAGAGACTCACTAAAAATGGCTTTCTAGATTACACCCATTCCCAGTAAATTAAAATAAATTAATTACAATGTCTCTCTCAAGTGCAAAGAACTGCATTGAAAAGACAATTTTGTTACATATTTGTAGGCCTTTTCCTTCTAATATTCCAATTTGGATATTTGTCTGAGTAATAATTTAAGTAATTTCCAGAGTGACTGGCACTATTTTCTTTGTCTGATCACCAAGATAATAATAAATCATTCTTGGATTTATAGTTCTTTGACAGGGAATTCCAGGAAGATAAAGATAATGAATTAATGTTAATGACTGATGGATATAAACTGGTATTTTATAACTACTGCATTGTCTTTACTTTGTTTTACATTCAGTTTGACAGGACAAATTGCAGAAGAGATTATATTGTTTTCTAGTGGGTGCCCTGGGTAGTTTTTGTATTTCAGTAAAGGTGACAAAAAATATCACTTCCCAAGTCCCCAGAAGTATTTGCTTCATACCCTTCTTTTATGGAATTGTAGCACTATCTTTCCAGTTTCTTTCTTTTTTTTTTTTTTTTTTTTTTCTTTATTTTTTTCTTTCTATTCTCATTTATTTATGTATGTATGTATTTACTTATTTTGACTGGGCACCTGTGCCTATTATTATTATTATTATTATTATTATCATCATCATCATTATTATCATCATTATTATTATTATTATCAGTGGCTGATAAGGATGCTCATTAAGATGTTATGGGCAGGTTTCAAGTATTTGTTCCTATCTGGTTATAAAGGTAATATGAAATGAGACATATATTCATATTTCTGTGCATATTTCATGTAGCTGGCTGAATGACTGATTAATGATTGATATTCTAACCTCTGTAAGGCTAAAACTTTCTTACTTTAAATATCCTATATATTTTTGTAATATAATTTAGTTATTTATTTTTAATGTTGACACTTTCTTTAAATTACTCGCATTTTTCTGTGACAAAGAACCCCAGCAATGATATAACTCTATGGAGTGAATTTTGTTCTTGGATTCCTGTATGAAAACAATACCTCTGGTGTGTTCAGTGGACTATAGGAAGGTGTGACAGACTGTTCCTAAGCTTTTTTCTTGTCTTTTTTGTTAGTATTAACAAAACTTTAGACATTAGTCTATTGGATCCCTTCTAAGTGTCTTGAGAGATGTGCATATACTACACACACCCTTGAGATCACAATGATACAAGTCATTCTTCCATATTCCAGCAGGCTATTGGTAAGGTGCTTTATTTTGTACTGCCTCTCTCTTTGCCCTCTTCCTCATTAACAGTAACATTAGATTCAGACTGAAATCAAAATGTTGCAGATAGAAACAGGCAATGAGTGGAGAAACATATCTTTATTGATGATTCAGATGAGGGAATTGAGTGCACCCACAGAAAGTTTGCAGATGATACCAAGCTGGAGGGAAGTGTCGATCTGCCAGAGGGTAGAAAGTCCCTGCAGAGGGACCTGTACAGGATGGGTCGATGGGCAGAGGCCAGTGGGATGAGGTTCCACATGGTTAAGTGCGAGGTCCTGCACTTTGGCCACAACCAACCCCAAGCAATACTACAGGCTTAGGTTTAAGATAAGGGCAGGGAGATCACTCACCAATTACCATCAGAGGCAAAAAAAAAAAAAAAAAAAAAAAAAAGAAAAATCAGCATTATGGGAGATTAACAGGGACAACAGATCGGAGCAGTGAGATCGAAAAGCAAACTAAAAACAACTTTCCCTCATCCATCCTCTTCTACTTCCTGCCCTTGAGTGGCGCAGGTAAATGGAGTACACGGGTTGCAGTCAGTCCACGATGCCACTCCTTCAAGGTTACTGCTCCAGCACAGGGCCCCTCCCCAAGTATGCAGTTCTACATGAACTGATCTTGCTTGGAATTCCCACAGACAACAATTCTTCAAGACCTACTTCTGTTTGGGTCTGTACCATGGAGTGCAGATCTTCAGGAACAGACTGCAGCAGCATGAGTCTCTCATGGGCTGCACCTCCTGACAGACTGCCTACTCCACTGTGGGCTTTTCTTTGTGGGCTATAGCTCTACTCTTGTGTGGGCTCTCCACAGGCCACAGACTCCTTTTGGCCTGATCCACCTCCTACAGCAAGGGCTCCTCCACTGGCTGCAGCATGATCTGTTCCAGCATGGTACACTGTGGTATGCAGGGGGACAGCCCTCCACCATGGCCTCTCCATGGGCTGAAGGGTAACTTCTGCTACAGCACCTGGGGCAACCCCTCCCTCCTTCACTGACCCTGGTGTCTGTAGAGTTGTTTCATATTTTTTCACTCCCCTCTCCCAGCTGCAATGTTTTTCCTCTTAAATATGCTCTCACAGATTCACAACCAACATCTCTTATTGTCTCAACTTGGCAAGTGGTGGGCCCTTTTTGGACCCAGTTGGAAATGACTTTTTTCTGAAAGAGGTCATTCCTACACCCCTCTCAGCTACCATAACCTTGCCATATTAACACAATATAATGACATAATATGACTCTTATGATGTCATAAAGATATTCAGACTACCTTTACATGTGGGGGTGAGGCTGTCAAACTGTGAATTCCCAGTAGGAAAAAGCACCATACAGACATATGACAATAAGACAGAGGAGTAAGACTACAGATATATACAATGTCTTTATTAGCCCGCTCTGTGCTACTTCCGATTCATCATGTCATTATCTGAATTCTGTTACAGAAAACAGATCTGTAAAGCTGTCAATACATGCCCAAAAGGGAAAACTCTACAGGTATATAAACATGCCAGTAGAAACCTTGGAGATTTCTTTCATTTGGGGTTCTGTCTAGTAAGAAACTGAGTTGCACATGGTGAACACCTACGCAGTCAATCTGATACCTCTTCCTCTCCTAGCATGAAAGATTCTTCTATTGAAGAAAAAAAATCCCAAATCTAGTGTCAAGGTAAAACTATTATACTATTAATTTCTTACTATAAACTTAACAGACCTTTGTAAATTAAATACCACTTAATTCTTTTTCATCATTGCATAGTACTTTGTAAGGTAAGGGAAAAATAACTGTTTTAAGCAGAACACAGTAACCACGAGAATGTTCAATTAAACTTTTAATGTATCTAAACATATAGTAGTTTTACCCTGCTATGCAGCTGAACTCTATCAGAACTGCTTTCTCACTCCCCCTTCTCAAAGTGAAAGGGGGAAAAAATATGATGGAAAGGACTCGGGGGTTGAGATAAGGACAAGGAGATCATTCAACAATTATCATCACAGAAAAAAATGGACTCAGCATAGAGGGATTAATCATAGAATTGTAGAATGGCCTGGGTTGATGTTAAAGATCATCTAGTCTCAACCCCCTGCTCTAGGAGGGGTTGCCAACCACTAGAGCAGGCTGCCCAGAGCTGCATCCAGCCTGGCCTTGAATGCCTCCAGGGATGGGGCATCCACAACCTCTCTGGGAAGCCTGTTCCAGTGCCTTACCACCCTCCTGATTTCTAACGTAATTCTCCCCTGTCTTAGTTTAAAACCACCCCCACCCCCCTCCCCCGGTCCTATCACAATCAACACATGTAAACAGGCATTCAATAAATGTTATTTATTGCCTATCACTAGAAGGCTAGCATAGTGAGAAACTAAAAGCAAACTAAAAACACCTTCCACACCCATTCACCGTCTTCTACCTCCTCCCCTTGAGAGGTGCAGAGGAAGAGGGGAATGGGGGCCATGGTTAGTCCTTAATGCTTTCTCTCCCCTGCTCCTTCACGGTCACTCTCTGCCCCTGCTCCAACATGGGGTCCCTCCCACAGGATGATGCTCTTCCCAAACTGATCCTGTGGAGTCTGCCCACAGGCAGCAGCTCTTCAAGAACTGCTCCCACTTGGCTCCATACCACAGGGTCCATCCATCAGGAACAAATTGCTCCAGCATGGGTTCCCCATGGGCAGCAGCTCCCCCCAGATCCCCTGCTCCTGTGTGTGTTCCTCTCCACGTGCAGCAGTGTACTGGGTCTGTCTGGGATTTTAACTTTCCCTGCAGCAGCCCATACAGTGCTGTACTATGCACTTGTAGCTGGAACAGCAGTGTTATCACACCAGCGATGTGTCTACTGCTGAGCAGCAGTGGCACAGCATTGGGCCTCTCTCTAACCCTCCTAGGGTGTGGGCAAAAAGTGAGAAGAGAAAACATCACCAGGGTAGCTGACCTAAACCAAGCAAAGGGATATTCCATACCATGTGGTGTCATGCTCAGCAATAAAAGGTGGAAATGGGAAGAAGAGGGGAGGGGTGGGCTCTCGTTGTGAAAACATCGGTCCTCCTCCCGAACACCGGCTACGTGCGTTGAGGCCCTACTTCAAGGACATGGTCAATCATCGCTCATTTGTGGGAAGTTGAGAGTAATTTCTTTCCTCTGCACTTCCACATAGCCTTCATTTGTTTTATTTGTTTGTTTTCCTCCTTTTTTTTTTTTTTTATTTTCCCTTTCCCCCTCCCTTTTTCCCTTTCCCTTTTTATTTCGTTTTAGTTAAATTGTTTCGTTCATAATAATCTTTCTTTAATTATTATTATTATTTCCTTTTAGTTTAATTATCCTTATCTCAACCTGTGCATTGTTCTTTGCTTTACTTCTCTCCCTCCTCATCTAAAGAGGGAGAGTGAGAGAGCGGTTGTGGTGTTTAGCTACCCAGCACGGTAAAAACACCACAAGCAACTCCAGCCCAGGGCCTGCTCCTGCGGGGGCTCTCCATGGGCTGCAGCCTCCTCCATGCCACATCCACCTGCTCCACTGGGGACTCCACCACGGGCTGCAGCGTGAAGATCTTTTCCATGTGGGACCAATAGGCTGCAGGGGGACAGCCTAGTCCACCAGGGGCCTTTCCATGGGATGCAGGGGACCCTGCTCTGGACACAGGGCGTGCTACTGTGGTACTTGTAGCACCTCTTAACCCCTCTTTCTTCACTGACCTTGGTGTTTGCAGGGCTGTTTCTCACTCTCTCTCCCAGCTGTTGTTGTGCAGCATGTTTGTTTGTTTGTTTGTTTGTTTAATTTATTTTTTACTTTTTTTTTTTTTTTCCCTTTCTTATATCTGCTCTCACAGAGATGCAAACAATGTCATTCATTGGGTCAGCTCTGGTCAACGGCAGGTCCCATTGGAGACAGCTGGAACTGGACCTTTTCTAGCATCTTCTGTATTCTTCTCACAGAAGCCATCCTGCAACACCCCTGCTACCAAAACCTTGCCATATAAACCCAATACAACACACTAAAAGATAGTTTTATCTGGAATACATTTTTAATACTATATAAGAGTAATAATTATCTGTATGCGGCTGCTGTAATTTTGAGTCTGTCTCAGGGCTTGAACTATTGCAGCCAGGCTTTAGGTATCAGGAAATGGCTTCTTCCCATCATGCATTACATCACTATAAATTATTAATCATTTTTACTAAAACTTTGATCTTATGTCTATGCACTGCATGCTCAGAGACTGGATAAAAGTTATCTAAGAAAATATTATCATGCAGGCATGATTTCCAGCTACCTTCCTCTCTGTGATCCTTTTGACCTTGTGTCAATCAATTACTCTGCTTGGCTGTGCCAAACATTCCAAAACAAGAATTATATATATATATATATATATATATATATATATATATATATATATATATATATAATATATACAAATATATATATAAGGAAGTAAAAGAACAAATTGTCTGGTGCAAATTTACTAATCATATGTCTTGAGATAATTCCTTTAGTGATAACTGCAGCACAAGGCATATAAAAAGAAAGGGAAAAAAAAAATAGGAAGGAAGGAAGGAAGGAGGGAAAGAGAGAGAGAAAGAAAGAAAGAAAAAGAGAAAGAGAAAGAAAAAAAGAAAAAGAAAAAGAAAAAGAAAAGGAAAAAGAAAAAGAAAAAGAAAAAGAAAAAGAAAAAGAAAAAGAAAAAGAAAAAGAAAAAGAAAAAGAAAAAGAAAAAGAAAAAGAAAAAGAAAAAGAAAAAGAAAAAGAAAAAAAAAAGAAAAAGAAAAAGAAAAAGAAAAAGAAAAAGAAAAAGAAAAAGAAAAAGAAAAAGAAAAAGAAAAAGAAAAAGAAAAAGAAAAAGAAAAAGAAAAAGAAAAAGAAAAGGAAAAGGAAAAGGAAAAGGAAAAGGAAAAGGAAAAGGAAAAGGAAAAGGAAAAGGAAAAGGAAAAGGAAAAGGAAAAGGAAAAGGAAAAGGAAAAGGAAAAGGAAAAGGAAAAGGAAAAGGAAAAGGAAAAGGAAAAGGAAAAGGAAAAGGAAAAGGAAAAGGAAAAGGAAAAGGAAAAAGAAAAAGTGTCCTTGAAGTTAAGTTCTACTCACACTTTGAAGAAATTTCACTGTTCTGTTTGGTTTAAAGTCCCTTTTCTGTAGAAAGTAAAATGACTCCTGATGAGCTACAGATCTTCCTTTTGTTAGCAATGCGTATTAAATAGCAAGTTTAGATCAGGAATAATAACTTTACATGTAAAAACCTACAGCCAAAGTGCCAAAATTTTGCTATGATCTGCAATCACAGTTGATTAGCTATAATCAGCCTATAACATTAGTGACAAAGAAGATCATTTGCTGAATCATACAGACACTAAACAATTTGCATAAAGATGAGAAAATGTTCTTTAACTTACGGAGTATTGCATAACTTTTCTAAAGACTGTTTAGATTCTGTTAATGTAAGAAAATTACTGTTTTCTTTCCTTAGGATTTACTATGGAATACCATGTATTTTTCACTAAATGAATAATGCTGTCATAGTTACGAAGAAGTAAAATAGGAAGTAAGGATCCAAAATATGCAAACTGTGCTTTTTTTTTTTATTATTATTATTATTATTATTTTGAGTAATGCATTCTATCTATGTGCAAGATGAATTGAAGATGACTTTCCTCCCTCAGCTTAATTAAACCATTCTTCTAGTGCTTCCATTTTGACATTTACAGAAAAGCACAAGAAATTTAAATAAACAGATTTGTATTGCTTGGGGTGGGATAGAGTTAATTTTCTTCACAGTAGTTTGTATGTTTTGGATTTCTGACCAAAAGAGTGTTGATTACACACTGATGTTTTATTTGTTGCTAAATAGTGCTTACACAGTGTCAAGGCCTTTTCTGTTTCTGACACTTCCATGCCAGTATATCTTGAGATGGCTGCATGTGCACAAGAAACCGGGAGGGGACAGGACAGCTGACGTAATATTACATGCTATATGATATCATGCTCAGAAATAAAACTGGGGGAAAGAAGTTGGAGAGGGGAGCACATTTGGAGTTACTGTGTTTATCTTCCTAAGTAACTGTTACAAGTGATGAAGCCTTACTTTGCTGGAAATGGCTAAACTATCTGAGAGTAGCAAGTAGTGAATGAATTCCTTATTTTGCTTTGCTTGCACACACAGCTTTTGCTTTACCTATTAAACTGTCTTTATCTCAACCCACGAGTTTTCTCACTTTTACACTTCCGATTCTCTTCCCCATCCCACTGTTGGGGAAGTGAGCGAGTGGCTGTGTGGTACTTAGCTGCCTACCAGGGTTAACCCATAACAAGAATATATACTTGAACATTGTTGCTTTTACAGAGACTTGAATATAGAACTTCAAGATAGATACAGAAAAGCAAAGAGAAAGACTGCAATATCTTTTCATGTCACGCCTACAGTACATTTAAGAAATAGAGTTTACCACTGAAACTAGGCACTGGCATCACATGGAAAAGAAAAAAAAAAAATCAACTTATCTTTATTCCTATAGATAAGGTATACAAAATAGCATATCTGGGTTCTGTCCATTATAATTTCTAAAAAGTCTAATACTCATGTAGTAGAAAAATGTACATAAACAGATCTCATAGGAAGTAAAGTGTAATGGTTACCTTTGTATTTCTGTAATTCCTCTTCTCTGGCTTTCTGTTAGGTTAGTCTTTCAAATTAATTTTACATACCCAAATACTTTTACAATTAAGATATACAGACACCTAAAACACAGAATTTGCTCATACTATCTTTTCCTTCATCAACAGAAGCTTCAGACACTCTTTGCTACCATAGTACAGAGGATATTGTACAAATAAGTAATGCTGTACAGTTTCTTTGGTTCTTGAGTCCACCAATACCAAGATTTAATTTGGTTTGGACCTTGAAGTTGTAATAAGTTCTCAGTGCTACATGTGATTTATGGTACAGAACTCAGACAAGTCATACATATCACAAACCATCTCTGGAAATTATTTTCCAAAGCTTTAAAACAAAGAAAAATAAATGGCTAAAATTCAGTGCAATACCTCATCCACCTACTTTTGAGTATTTTTTCCAAATAATACCCCAAAAGCCACATACAGTAGGATAATATAAAATGGTAAAAAAATAGAAGTGGTGCAGAATTTATCTAAGTGGTTTACGTAACTTGAAAATTGAAATCTGATCTTTTTGAAATTTGATAACATTATGACTAATAATATAATTTTGACACCTTCAGATAGTTCATTTAAATATCTGTAAAGGCTTTTGAAGTTTTCAGGGAAAACTCTAAAGCCTTTGTATTTGAAAGCCAAGAGCTTTGGAGGCTATATAAGTAACATCCAGATTACACATAGTGCTTAAAATGTTTATAGATGCACCTATTATCCATTTGTATCTGGTAAAATGCAAAGATTAACACCACTTTTATGAATTCTAATGAGAATACATAAAAACTTTATAAAACAATATCTTGCAGAAATAGGATCTCCGTGACACATCACTTATCAATGTACTTATTTTACTATATGATAACGTATTTTAATTTTAGGAAAGCAGACTTTGGTTTATCCAGGAAACTAGCAATCAAGATTTCATGTTAGGTAGTTCTGAAGGATCTGTATATTACAAAAAAATAATGAAAAACAAACAAACAAACAAGCAAAAAAGGTGAAAGAAGAAATGGGCTATAAAGGAGGAGTTAGAAGAGCTTGAGCACATTGAAAATCTTGGGTGTGTAGAAAAGCTCAACTGGAGCAAGTGAAATCAGAGGCAGAAAAGAGCATCAATGGTTACATTAGTAGTAAAAGGTTAATGAAGAAAAATGTGCTATCATTGTTGAATAGGAATTATATGGTTCTTTTGTCTTAGTATTCACCAGATCTCCCAGGCCTCAATATTTATGGAAAAGGTTCAAGGAAGAAAACCAGCAGTAGGTGAGGGCCAAGTCAGAGATTACCTGAGTGAACCCAACCAATACAAGTCCATGGGACCTGACGTGTTGAGTTTGAGAATGTCATTGCAAGTTTGCTTTCTATCCTATAATATCTGAGAGGTCATGTGAAAATGGAGAGGTCCCTGATGATGGGAGAAGGGTTAATGTACGTATTTTCAGAAAAGGACATTTAGATGACCCCAGAAGCTATAGGCTGTTCAGCTTCACTTCACAATCCCTGAAAAAAAAAAAATAATAATTAGAGTGACTTTTCTTAAGAAATATCTTTGCATGCATAAAGCAGAAGAAGGGACTGGGAATAGTCAGCATGGATTTATTTCTTTATTTCTTTCTGTGATAAAATGAAAAAGATTTGTGATATACAAGAAAGAAGTGAATGCCATTAAATTTGGTTTTAGCAAGGTTTTAAACACTGTCTCCTGCAATATACCTGTAACCAACATTATTACACTGTGCATGAGTGGACAATCAAGTAAAGAACTTGGCAGGCTCTGGGGTTTGCGCTTAGCACTACTTGGAGGCCAGTAACAAGAGATGAACAGCAGGGGTCTGTACTAGGACCTGTCCTTTTCAATATCTTTACCAGTGACCTGGAAAAAATGAAAAAGTTCATTCTCATCAAACCTGCATATGGCACCAAACTGAGGGGGCTAAACAGTACACTAGAGAGAGGGCAGGGCTGCCATCTCTGCTGTCCCATCCAGAGGAACCTAGACAGACTGCAGGTATGGGAAATTCCTGAAAATCAGCAAGGGCAAAGTCCTCCCCCCAAGAAGGAAAACCCTCTGACTGTGATACAGGGGTTCTGAGGGGTTCTGGAGCAGTTCCAGGGAAAAATGCCATGGAATCCCTGGTATACAGCCTGCAGTATGCCCAGGTAGTAAAGACAGCCAACATCCGAGACTGTGTTAATAGACATTTCTCAAAGGGAAAAGATAATTACACCTTTCTCAGCACCCATTAAGCCACAGTTAGGTACCCTGGATTGAGTTCTGCAATATGGGAAAAAGACAGCAGTAAAGCAGGTGAATTCAGCCCACAATGATTAGAGCTGGAGCACTTGCTCTGTGAGGAGAGACTGAGGAACAGCACAGAGACTTTTTTTAAGCACAGAGAAGCCTGCAGAGGGACCTAAGAGCAGCTCCATGATGCTTCCATCTCCTCTACAGAGAGGTGGGGCATCAAGGTGATAAAAACCAGCCTCTTTACAGTGGCAAATAGACACTTTACAAAGGAAAATGGACATAACTTCAAAGAGCTAAGATTCAAACTGAATACAGTAGAATTACAATACTCTGTTTTTAAAAGGTCATTATTTCACCTGAATTTTCACTCTGTTCACAAGCTCCAAAGGAAATCATCAGAGAAGAGCTGAATTGGAGTCATGAGGAGTTATAGCTGCTTCTTGGAGTGATATAATTTGGATGCATGGATGGGTGAGTGACTGGATTCTACTCTTGGGAGCTAAAGATAACATCCCAGTTACTTGAAGATGTCCCACACCAATTAAAAATGAAAGAGATCAAAACTGTCCTTAGATTATCATTGTAACCAATTTAATACCAATATTAATATTCAAGTAGGATATTGAATCAAATCTAGAGAAAAGGAACAGTCTTTGAAAATTAATGGTTTTATATACATTACCCCATCTCAAATTCTGGGAAAAAGTCCTCTTATAAAAATACATCTATGTATCAATTGTATGTTAAAAATATATATATTAATAATTAATAATAATAAGAAGAAAAAGTTTCATTTTCCTTACTTAAATATTGACACAGAATTGTGACACATAACTATGATTGGGCAAATCATTTACATGCTGTTCTGTGAATTAGACAACCAATACTTAGAATTCTCTTTCTGTGCAATGCACTCACATTTATATCCCCCAAGGCTCTCAGTTTATAGTATAGAATGTTCTTCTATGTTAATGTGAACCTTCACTCAAGTCAAGTGGGAAGAACTAACTAAAACTTAAAAGAAGACTTTTTGTATCTTGGATTAGTGCTTCCATTGTTTTCCTGAATAGAGTCCAAAAATTTTTAATCTGCTTATCTGGAATTTGCTATTAATAGGGGTGTAAATCACATATAAAAGTGGTATGAACATAATTTAAACAAAAATAGTGGTTTTGCTATTCTGTTAGTTTCAATAGACAATGTTAATTTTAAGGTACTCCTCTCAGAAAAAGCCTTTTTTCAAAGGCTGTGGATAACCTGTTGAATTTTTCCTGTATGTACAATACACAGTATGGTTTGGAAAAATGGCTTGTGATTTAATTCTGCAAAGCTGTACCTGGGTAACTATCAAAGCTGTGTTTGCTGTTGATTATGTGGTTGATCCTTCCCAGAAAGTTAAAATGAACCATTTTTTCAGTGTAGATTTACCAGACAGATTATACAAAGACATGCAACATTTGAGGACATGCAAAAATGGAGAAAATAAATTGAGATGATGTCACCAATTTAATGAGGAAATATTAAGAAATATATAAATATACCAAATAAAATAAAATATGCCCAGGCACCAAAATGTCAAAATGTAGAAACATTTCCTCTTTTTTTCTTTTTTTTTTTCTCTTGTTGAAAAATAAATATTATGCATTATAACCCTTTGGAAACATTTGTCTTAATTAGTTAAATACTTTTAAATTTTTTTTTTTTTTTTTTTTTTTTTTTGTCTCATAAATGTCTGTCCCATACTCTCCTTTTTTTTCCTACTTGATAGTATTTTCACATAATTTTGAAAATGTGTTGATGAGAAGACTCTATTTTTCTGTCAACATATCTTAAAAATAATGTGTAATTAGTAGATCTGTGCAAGGGTGTTGATATATAAGAGTTTGATATTATTAAATTCACATGTACATGCAGGAAATACTTAGTCCTTTTGTGTGTAAGAATAGTAGCCTTGTTTGCTGAGTTAAACTATTACCAAAATCTACCAGTAATGACACATCAACATATTTCCAAGGCAATATATAATCTTGGCCTCCAAAAGAGCTACGGGAGAGAAGGAGAAGGAATTAAAATATCATCTGAAATGCATAGAAAATAATTTTAAATGGTCTTATTTCCATAGCTGCTGCAGTAATAGGTAATGCCCACCCAGATTTATATATATATGTACAAATATGTGTATATATATATATGCATATATATGTATATACACACATATGTATGTATATGTATATAAATGTATTTTTATATATGTACTTATGTATATATAAATAGGTATATATATGTCTTTGTCTTCTATTTTACCTTTATTATAAAATGCACAGCAAAGAGTGTAAATATGGATGTTATGTGATTATGTGTTGAAATATATACATTTATTTGATTTTAATGACCTTTGAAAATCAACTGAATCAACAGATTGTCATGATAATAGGTTCTACTGTGTAATATTGCTAATATCCATATTTATTTTATCCTATTTATGATGGAAAGTATGATGACTTTTTTTATACTTCAAGTCTCCAGAAAAAAATGAACGTGCTTCTAACAGCCTTTTTTTTTTTTTTTTTTTTTTTTGGTGTCAATTTTCTTCTCTGTATATTTTGTGTGTGTGTGTGTGTTTTGTTTGGTTGATTGGTTCAGTTGGTTTCATTTCTTTATAATAAAGAAATTTATTTAGAAATGTTGAATGCTGTGCATGATTCATTGAAAACAGGGCTATGTAGCTAACTTCAATCTGTACAAATAATTACAATAGTTTCAGATGTCCTATATTTGTCTCAAAAATTAGTCATATTTTCATCAAGAATTAGTTCAGGAAATATCTAGAACTAATAATGTTAACTTTCTCATACCATATTGTAAGCATCTTTAATTGTGAAGGATAATTCATGACTTCTACGTTACAGAATCACAGAATCACAGAATTTTCTAGGTTGGAAGAGACCTCAAGGTCATCGAGTCCAACCTCCAACCTAACGCTAACAGCCCTCCACTAAACCATATCCCTAAGCTCTACATCTAAACGTCTTTTGAAGACTTCCAAGGATGGTGACTCCACCACTTCCCTGGGCAGCCTGTTCCAGTGCCTCACAACCCTTTCAGTGAAGAAGTTCTTCCTAACATCTAGCCTAAAACTCCCCTGGCTCAACTTAAACCCATTCCCCCTCGTCCTGTCACCAGGCACGTGGGAGAACAGACCAACCCCCACCTCGCTACAGCCTCCCTTGAGGTACCTGTAGAGAGCGATAAGGTCGCCCCTGAGCCTCCTCTTCTCCAGGCTGAACAAGCCCAGCTCCCTCAGCCGCTCCTCGTAGGACTTGTTCTCCAGGCCCCTCACCAGCTTCGTCGCCCTTCTCTGCACCCGCTCAAGCACCTCGATGTCCTTCTTGTAGCGAGGGGCCCAAAACTGAACACAGTACTCGAGGTGCGGCCTCACCAGAGCTGAGTACAGGGGGACGATCACCTCCCTAGCCCTGCTGGTCACGCTGTTCCTAATACAAGCCAGGATGCCGTTGGCCTTCTTGGCCACCTGAGCACACTGCTGGCTCATATTCAGCCGACTGTCCACCATCACTCCCAGGTCCTTCTCTGCCTGGCAGCTTTCCAACCATTCCTCTCCCAGCCTGTAGCTCTGCTTGGGGTTATTGCGCCCCAGGTGCAGGACCCGGCACTTGGCCTTGTTAAACTTCATGCAGTTGACCTCAGCCCATCGGTGCAGCCTATCCAGATCCTCCTGCAGAGCTTTCCTACCCTCAAGCAGATCGACACACGCACCTAACTTGGTGTCATCTGCGAACTTACTGAGGGTGCACTCGATGCCCTCGTCCAGATCATCGATGAAGATATTAAAGAGGACCGGCCCCAGCACCGAGCCCTGGGGGACGCCACTAGTGACTGGCCTCCAACTGGACTTGGCTCCATTCACCACTACTCTTTGGGCCCGGCTATCCAGCCAGTTTCTAACCCAACGAAGCGTGCGCCAGTCCAAGCCAAGAGCAGCCAGTTTCTTGAGGAGAATGCTGTGGGAGACGGTGTCAAAAGCCTTGCTGAAGTCAAGGTAGACCACATCCACAGCCTTTCCCTCATCCACCCAGCGCGTCACTCTGTCATAGAAGGAGATCAGGTTCGTCAGGCATGACCTGCCTTTCATAAAGCCATGCTGACTGGGCCTGATCGCCTGCTTCCCCTTCAAGTGCTGCATGATGACTCTCAGGAGGATCTGCTCCATGAGCTTTCCTGGCACTGAGGTCAAACTGACAGGCCTGTAGTTTCCTGGGTCTGCCCTCCGGCCCTTCTTGTAGATGGGCGTCACGTTTGCTAGCCGCCAGTCGATTGGGACCTCCCCCGATAGCCAGGACTGTTGATAAATGATGGACAGTGGCTTGGCCAGCTCCTCTGCCAGTTCCCTCAGTACCCTTGGGTGGATCCCATCTGGCCCCATCGACTTGTGCACATCTAAGTGCCGTAGTAGGTCACCAACCAGTTCTTCATGGATAATGAGGGCCACATCCTGCTCCCCATCCCCTTCCACCAGCTCAGGGTACTGGGTATCCAGAGAACATCCGGTATTGCCGCTAAAGACTGAGGCAAAGAAGGCATTGAGCACCTCCGCCTTTTCCTCATCTCTTGTAACTAAGTTTCCCCCCGCATCCAGTAAAGGATGGAGATTCTCCTTAGTCCTCCTTTTTGTGTTGATGTATTTATAGAAACGTTTTTTGTTATCTTTAACGGCAGTAGCCAGATTGAGTTGACACACTCAACTTTATAATTATGCAATTTTATCCACATTTGCAAAGCACTGTGTAAACTTTTGCCTCTAAGACGGGATAAAAAGCAAATAATTATCTTAAATCCATCAAAAATATAGAATTAACAATAGCATAAAAGATTTTTAAAAAGCAAAACATATAATCTCTTTATACACAGTGCTATAGAAAACATCTCTATTTACCTTGCATAAAATTACTAATAAAAAAAAAATAATAATAATTCCATTATTAATAATTGCAGTTGCTCAGAATGTTAAATATTCATAAAGTCCACAGTAAGGAGTAATTTATGAACTCATTGGTCAATATAAATTTTAATTAATTTATTAATATAGGGACTCTAGAAACTGACAAAATGGAATTTATCTTCATAGCAACTTTTCCTTATTAGAATTTCTCTATCATGACAGATGTCTGAGCTGTGAAAGGTGATATACCTGGAGCTTATGAGTATTGTCCCTCAGTATCAGAGAGTTTAATATAATGTTGGCAGGAATTAGAGAGTTGAATCATCATGTATTCTCTGTGCATCTCTTATGTTCTCTTGGGAACACACAGGGTCATGGAAAAAGGAAGGAAAAGGGAAAGGGAAAGGGAAAGGGAAAGGGAAAGGGATAGGGAAAGGGAAAGGGAAAGGGAAAGGGAAAGGGAAAGGGAAAGGGAAAGGGAAAGGGAAAGGGAAAGGGAAAGGGAAAGGGAAAGGGAAAGGGAAAGGGAAAGGGAAAGGGAAAGGGAAAGGGAAAGGGAAAGGGAAAGGGAAAGGGAAAGGGGAAGGGAAAGGGGAAGGGGAAGGGGAAGGGGAAGGGGAAGGGGAAGGGGAAGGGGAAGGGGAAGGGAAAGGGAAAGGGAAAGGGAAAGGGAAAGGAAAGGGAAAGGGAAAGGGAAAGGGAAAGGGAAAGGGAAAGGGAAAGGGAAAGGGAAAGGGAAAGGGAAAGGGAAAGGGAAAGGGAAAGGGAAAGGGGAAGGGGAAGGGGAAGGGGAAGGGGAAAGGGGAAGGGGAAGGGGAAGGGAAAGGGGAAAGGGAAAGGGAAAGGGAAAGGGAAGGGAAAGGGAAAGGGAAAGGGAAAGGGAAAGGGAAAGGGAAAGGGAAAGGGAAAGGGAAAGGGAAAGGGAAAGGGAAAGGGAAAGGGAAAGGGAAAGGGAAAGGGAAAGGGAAAGGGAAAGGGGAAGGGGAAGGGGAAGGGAAAGGGAAAGGGAAAGGGAAAGGGGAAGGGGAAGGGAAAGGGGAAGGGAAAGGGAAAGGGAAAGGGAAAGGGAAAGGGAAAGGGAAAGGGAAAGGGAAAGGGAAAGGGAAAGGGGAAGGGGAAGGGGAAGGGGAAGGGGAAGGGGAAGGGGAAGGGGAAGGGGAAGGGGAAGGGGAAGGGGAAGGGGAAGGGGAAGGGGAAGGGGAAGGGGAAGGGGAAGGGGAAGGGGAAGGGGAAGGGGAAGGGGAAGGGGAAGGGGAAGGGGAAGGGGAAGGGGAAGGGGAAGGGGAAGGGAGACGACAATAGAAAAACAACAATAAAAAGAGAAAATGGGGAAAAGGGAAAAGAAAAAAATAGGATTAAAAGAAAAAAAAAAAAAGAAGGAAAAGGAGGTGAGGAAAAACAAGAAAAAAAAAAAGGGAAAAAAAAAAAAAGGAAAAAAAAGGAAAAAGAAGCATCTTTGAGATTTTTGTAATGTATATGGAACATGGCCAAAGCCATACAGCATCTATTAATACAACTTTAAACAACTCTCTCCTGTCTTTTTCTTCACACTTTTTCACTCAGCAAAACATGACATGAGAATAAACCTGAGTCGACATTTGTAATTACTTTGTTAATGAATAAACAGGTTATCCAGCAGACTGGATTAAGAACTAAAGGCTCCTCCTTCCTTCTTGATTGTCTCAAGTTTTGCAACTTCTATGTCATATAGTTGTCTACATTATTCTTGAAAAGTTGTTTTGAATTGTTTTTCTGTCTCTCTCTCTAAATAAATTATTATCTTTATAAAAAATAAAATTAAAAAAAAAAAAAGCAGAGAAAAAAGTATCTACAACATTTTTTAAAACAAATCAGTAAATCAGTAGATTGTCTATATTTACATTTCCAATAAACTATAACAGCACTTTCTGTATGTACGTCATTCTATGCTGTGGTATTTCTAATTTATTTAAAATAAACTTCTGAGTTCCTCATTTTTATTTTTTTCTAGAATTTCCTCATTTTCACACATTAGTCAACCTGCCTCTTTTTAAAATTGACATACAGATAGAAGGAAATAATGACTAGATTTACAGTGGAAGTTGCATAGCTGATTGTCTTTTCTGTTAAAAAATAAGCAAAATTTTATGTGACAACTTTCCTAGTTCTGATCTGAAGTAATTCAATTATACTCCACATACTAATTATTTGATAATAAATCAAAATGTCATTGTATGCATAAAATACGCTTTCCTTCTTAAATACGGAATCACAGAATTGTCTAGGTTGGAAGAGACCTCAAGATCATCGAGTCCAACCTCTGACCTAACACTAATAAGTCCTCCACTAAACCATATCACTAAGTTCAACATCTAAACGTCTTTTAAAGACCTCCAGGGATGGTGACTCCACCACTTCCCTGGGCAGCCTGTTCCAATGTCTAACAACCCTCTCAGTATAGAAGTTCTTCCTAAGATCCAACCTAAAAGTCCCCTGGCGCAACTTTAGCCCATTCCCCCTCGTCCTGTCACCAGGCACGTGGGAGAACAGACCAACCCCCACCTCGCTACAGCCTCCTTTGAGGTACCTGTAGAGAGCGATAAGGTCGCCCCTGAGCCTCGTTTTCTCCAGGCTGAACAAGCCCAGCTCCCTCATTCGCTCCTTGTAAGACTTGTTCTCCAGACCCCTCACCAGCTTTGCCGCCCTTCTCTGGACTCACTTGAGCACCTCCATGTCCTTCTTGTAGTGAGGGGCCCAAAACTGAACACAGTCCTCAAGGTACGGCCTTACCAGAAACGTGTACAGGGGGATAATCAAGTCCCTAGACCTGCTGGCTACTGCTTCTTACACAAGCCAGGATGCTGTTGGCCTTCTTGGCCACCTGAGCACACTGCTGGCTCATATTCAGCCGACTATCAACCAATACTCCCAGGTCCTTCTCTGCCTGGCAGCTTTCCAACCACTCCTCTCCCAGCTTGTAGCTCATCTTGGGGCTATTGCGCCCCAAGTGCAGGACCCAGCACTTGGTCTTATTGAACTTCGTACAGTTAAGTATGTCTTAAGTATGAACTTCATACAGTTAAGTACTTCATACATACCATTAAATCAGGAACACTGCTTAAATCAGAAAAAAATTAACCATTTACATCATTTCCAAACAGGATTAATTGTCATCATTCTGATTTCCACAAAATTGCAAATAACAAAAACTCCAAGCTTATGCATAATTTTATGTAAAATGGGGTCCTGCCTGTCATTTTCATCTATGAGTCCTTTTTAAAAGTGGTCAGGATTGTAGAGTTTTATTTTTGCTTTGTTATTCTTATTATTCACTTGTAGGAATAACTAATCTAGTTGGTCTATTCTTTCTAAGAAATAAGCAAACTATCAAAAAGTTCTAATGATCAATGAATAGAACGATACATGGAAGTGGAATGTTATGGGATTTATTTATTTATTTATTAGTAAAGCAGTTGCAGTGCATTTGTTGGAGCTTCACAGATGATTCTTTAAATGTTTTACTTGGTCTCTCCTTTCGTATTTTCTATCAAACTATAAAAGTATACTTGTGATGTTTTCTAAAACAACAACAAAAGAAGATCCATGGGGCCTGGCCGAGTAAGGGGTCCTATCCTTTCATTATGTTTTCATTCATTACCATTTTGTTCCTTGCTGTGTTTTATGTTCACACTTGTGGTGGTTTTACTTTGCTAGGCAGCTGAACTCAATACAACTGCAGTCTCACTCCCCCTTCTCAGTAGAGGATTGGAAGAAGTAAAGGAAAGAACAACTCATGGGTTGAGATGAATATAATTTAATTAAAGGGAAAAATAATTATTAAAGAAATACTATTAATTAAACAATTTAACTAAAGGGAAAAAAGGGAAAGGGGAAAAAGGAGGGGAAAATGGAAAAAACAAACAAACAAGCAAACAAACAACAAAACAACAACAACAAAATAAAGGCTGTGTGGAAATGCAGAGGAAAGAAATGACTCTCTGCTTCCCACAAATGAGAAATGCTTGACCATGTCCTTGAAGCAGAGCCTCAGTGCACATAGCCATTGTTCAGGAGGACAGACATTTTTGCAATGAGAGCCTACCCCTCCCCTCTTCTTCCTTTTTCCACCTTTTATTGCTGAGTGTGGAATATCCCTTTGTCTGGTTTAGGTCAGCTGCCCTGGTGATGTTCCTTTCTCACTTTTAGCCCACACCCAGCCTGTTGACTCTGGAAGGGTTAGAGAGAGTCCTGATGCTGTGCCAACACTGCTCAGCAGCAGACACAACACTGGTGTGATACCACTACAAGTACAAGTTCTAGCTACAAGTACAGAGCACAGAACTGTATGGGCTGCTGCTGGGAACGTTAACATCCCAGCCAGACCCAGTACACACACCAACCAATCTCTGAGATGGTGCCTAGGCATAGCTCAGGGAGTAAAAGGCATCCAAGACAATTCCCATTAGGCAGTATATATACATACATACATTTGATCATTTTCATTATGCTCAATCTTGTATCATTATTTCAGGAAGCTTTATTTTGAAAACTTGCATATCCTCTAGTTGATCCAAATCATTCCCCAAATTAACTCAGCATTACACTTTATAAACATCATTTGATGAGTTGCAACACAGTTTCACAATTTTTCAGTACTTTGAACTGGAAATAATGGTGACTGTGCAAAGGTCACTTAGGTACCATGTAGGGCTTAGGTGCTATCCACAAACACCTGCTGTGTAGTGTTAATGTAGCCTGTCTGTGTACTCACCCACAGGGGCAGATTGCAGTGTCTAAAGTTTATTATTTCTCTATTATAGGCATACACTGGCAACTTTCACGGAGCTCAGTGAAACTTAAGTGATGACATTTCTCTAGAAAAAAAGTAATTTTGGTAACATGCTCACTATCTTTTTACTATTAACCAAGATGCAAATTGTGGGTGAGAAGAAGAAAAGGACAAATTCAAATGCAAGGAGCCAAGAAGCAAAGACATGCTGACAGTGTTAAAACAGGAGTAAAAGGAGCAGAAGGGCAGAAGGAGCAGAAGAGAAAAGTAAACTGTAGAGGAGGTCTGCTTGAGATGCTTTTTGAACAAATAAAATTTTATAAACTGCTAAATACATCGAAAATGTGGACTGTAAGCATATCAAGTGGGATCATCCAGAGTTAATAGGCACTTGAGTATTCTGGTATTAAGCTCTTTATATGTCAAATGAGGATAATAGTATTATCCTTCCTCAAAGCAAAGTTGCAAATGCAAAATGTTTGTGAGCTACTCAGATATGACAACTACGTCTACCACAAAAATGCCCCAGAGGAAGTTAATGATTTAGAATTCAGAGTATAGTTGAAAGTGTCCTGTAAACAAGATATGAATGATGTTTAGAATGATGAATTTAAAAACTAATTGTCCAGCTAGGTACTGATTTAGTGCACATATGCTGTTCTTTGTCCTGAATGCCAGAAGTATCCCCAGGAAAAAGAGAAAAATTAGATACTTATATAATTGCAGTCTTTATCATAACACAGATGACAGCTCAAAATAAAGTTCTACAAGAAATTATAATCTAATTTTACTTGGCTTTTGAGTATTTGTCTTTATATTGTTGTTAGAGGTCTGTTTTCAGTTTCTTTCTCCCATCTACAAACGACAAAATATTGTTTCTCTATATTTCATGTGTGAGACGTAGCTGTTCACCTGACCAAATCTGGGAGTACACATGACTGGCATTAGCTGATAACATACAACTACAATATAATACCAACACTAGTGGAGGAGAAGGCATGAACCTTTTTTTTTAAGTTTACCGAACACACCATGTGCTCAGGAACACTAGTCTAGCTGTTTCTACGCTGAACAGCCCTAAGGAAAGAATGCATAAATTTATGTATTATGTATTTTTTATTAAAGTTCCTGTTCAAATTATGAAAATGACTGGAACTCATGTAGAAAAAAAAAAAAAAAAAAAAAAAAAAAAAAAGGATTATTCACTTTCATCTGTTTTTCTATCTCAGAGGAAGCACAGTCTTTTAAATTCTCTTTACCTCCATAGGACAATGAATTGCACAACTTCATCGTTACTCTGAGATTTGTGAGTCATGAGCTTTGGGAGTTTTCCACTGTCTTCAAATTCTATTTGTCATTTAGAGAATGATAAGGCACCAGTTAAGCATTTATCCATCGTTTGTTAAAATCATCTTAAAAGCTGTGGTGCTTCACATTGCAGACAGAAAACAGGTTATAAGGAAAGGAGTTAGCTATGTTTTTTCAGTACCCATCATGACATAGCACTGTGTAAAACAGCTAGCAAAAATGATGTGTTAGGGGATTTTCAGCTAGGAAAGTGGGGGAGGGTGAAACAGACTGCTTCTCTGTGAAAGAAGTGCTTTGTCCAACATGCTAAAAATGAACTACTTCTTGGTGTGCAGAGCTGGCACTGATCCAGAGACTTCAGACCTCACATTTTCTTCTTTTTTTTTTTTTTAATTGTTGTTTGTTTCATGCACTGAACAATATTTTTAACAGGTGTAGAGATATCTGACTTTTTTTTGTGTCAGAAAGAACAATAAGGAACATAATATTAAGTGAGAATAACATTTATAAATGATTTACTCAGAGCAGAAAGAACCTCTTCAACCCAGTTGATTAGAGATGCTAAACAAGAATCTGCACACTTTTGTCCTCATCTTAGGGGAAGGCCTTATATTTAAGACTTTCATAGATTCTTAAAATGACTTTGTCTTTTTTCTTTATAAGATAAAAACATATACAATACTTCAATAAACATCTGCATTTGTGCCTGTTTGAATTCTTTGTGTGTGTGTGTGTTTCTGAAGGACTTCAAATGTTGGTAGGCTTTTTTTTTTTTCCTTTTATTAAAGACATTTCTCAAAAAAAAAAATGTTTTTGTAAGGTTATTCATGAATATAAATGGAATAAGAGCAGTTTTTTGATCCATTTGAAGTGGTGACAATAAAAGCAAGTAATCAAACAATCGACAACAACAACAACAATAAAATAAAACCCCAAATCATGCATCTCAAATAAATAAATAAGTAAATAATGTGAGAAATCAAAATTGGCCTTTGTTAATTAAAGTGTTCTGGTCCTGTAACTGCTCCCTCTCACTTATCTATTTATTTATTTATTTTTTTGTTTGTTTGTTTGTTTGTTTGTTTCAGTGGGAAAAAAAAAAATCAAAATTGACCTTTCCTTATTAAAGGAAATCAGCTTATTATCAGCTTTTATTTTGACAGAGAAGTGTTTTCTTCATATCAACATTATTGTTAAACTATTTTTCTAGTACTGTACCCCTCCTCCACTTCCAGAAAAAATATAAGTAAATAAAAAATCAAGTAGTTTAAACAAGGTTATGCAAAACACAAGTCTTGAAACATCACCAGACAGGTATGTGCTTAATGAAAAAGGTGTTAGCAATTTAAATTTAACTCTGGCATATTTCTGCAAATTTTTTGATCTCCCCTCAAAAAGAGAAAAACAAAAACAAAACAAAACAAAACAAAAATATCCAAACCAACAAACTAATAAATTATATTTTAAAATAATTTTTTTGAACAAAAGAAGAACGAAGGACAACCAAAGCTTTATTTGGGCCTCATAAATTATTTCTGGAAATATGTTAAACAGCAAAACATCTGCAAAAATTCCAATGCTTCCCCACAATTGGGAAAGCCGAATCCTCCAGTCATTGAAAATACACACACTACATTGATAAACATATGATAAACAGTTCGAGCTAGCCTCATCGCTTTATGGTATGAATCAGTGGAGGTTTCATGGATAGATCAGTAAATAGTTCTCAGAACATTCTCAATGTAGTCGAGACTATTAACCACTCTTACATGTGTCTAATATCTTCCTAAATATATTAAGCAATCAATTTTACATAGGATTATATATACTGCACATTTTGGTGGTTTAAAATTCTTTATTAATACTGAAAACACCAGAAATGACTTTTTTTCTACTCTATCAGAGACTTCTTGAAATATAGATTATCATATCAGAAAACACAAAATCATATCTGACATGGAGTTAAAAAATAATACAAAATACAGAAGATAAATGTAATCTTGTTCACTGAAGCACAAATTGAAAAAGTCTCTTAAAGCCTCTTAAATCTTTAATTTTGTATGCCATTACATTGTGACAGACATTGTATGGTCACAAACATAGAGTAAGTTGTGTCTAGGTAAGTTCAAATACTTTTTCCATTGAAGGATTCTCTGAACTCATCAAATTATTTCTTACTGGTGAAGGTACTACCAACAGCACAACAGTCAATATATACATATCTTGTTAGCTTTTTGTTTCAAAACATCCTTGAGTGTGAAATTAAAAGAAAAAAAAAATAAAGGAATGTGAGCAACACTAGCCTACTATTACAAGAGAATTCGCATGATAATCAACTAAATATTTTAAATAGTTATTTTATTTGATTTCAAAACTATAGAAACTATAGAGCTTTATTAGGTGCTCTATATAAATTCTCGTGATACTTATTAGCACCAGGAACATAAAATCTCCAGCACCATATGATCTTAGTGTGGTCGCCTGTCTGAACAGCCACTTCCCAGTTTCAAGAGCTGAAAAATCCATGTTATTATCTATAAATATATAAATATTTTACACTAAGCAAAAATATATTGATATGGTCCACTGATAGGCTAATTAGGTTGTTTCAAGTCTAAAAATATTTGTTAGTGTTTTATCTGTGTAACAAGTAATCGGAAATTGCTGATTTAGTATAGCTATTAATTATGAGGTTGATATAAGTAGGCAAATCTGAATTATTTAGCAAATCTGAATTACACATAATAACTATTTAAAACAAAATAATAATAAATAATTCCTTTGGAACAAATACATTTAATTATCATACCTGTGAACAATAACAAAACAAAGTAGGTAGCCAGATTTCAGAGCCCAAATTTCAGAGCCCATATTTTTAAAGCATACAGATATTTATAAAGGTTTTGTTGAATTCTACACTGTGAAAATTAATTTGCTGATACTTCATAAGTTTTCATATTTTGGAATTGTTTCCCATGTTTGATGTTTGTTCACTGTTTTCATATAGCTTACTGCAGTTACAGGTGTTAATCTGATTCTAAGAATCTACATGTTGGTTTATTTCTCAGTAATATTTTTCATAATATTTAAAGTATTGAAATACTTATTTTTCAAGACACAACAGTTCAGTTAAAAGCATTTAAGTCCCTGTTAAAAGTTCAAACGCACACTAAGACCTTACCTAACTCATGAAAATTCCTTTTGCACTGACTTTAGTAAGCAACATTTCAAAGTGCAGGTAGATAGGATGAACTGATTGGGTTTTTGTTTTGTTTTCATCAGTAATTCCAGATAGACAATATATTCATAAGAATATGTACTAAAAATATCACAATATTGTGTTTGGTCATTAGTATGCACCACAAAACATCAAATCATTTGTTGAATAAATGCTACTGTCCATTTGAATTCTTATAACATCTGATTACATTATTGTTTTCTTAACTGTGGAAAACAAAACAAACAAATAGACAAACAAAACCAAAATATTCATTGAATATGAATATTGAATATATGAATATGTATTGAATATACATATATATATATATATATTGAATAAATGGATATTCAAAACTGAATATTCATTTAATTATGACTCTACAAATATCTGGATCATAGGAAAAATACTAATCTGGATTACTGCTTTAATTATCAGCAATTTAAGACAAAAATCAAAACAAAAATCTTTGGTGAGATAGAATGCATATGTTTATGTATAATTATCTGTTTATTTAGAAGCATAACACACTTTGACTGAAAATGTTAATAATTGTCTTTTTCTTTTTTGAATATCTTTTATATTTTACAAGTTCTTTGAAATCAGAAGATTTATTAAAAATAATATAATAAACCCAACAAAATCAACAAAACAACAACAACTACTACAAAATATTATTTAAAAGAGTTTTTAATTGTTTTCAATTGTTATTACTCAGTGAGTCAGAACTGTATGTAGTTCAGCTATATGTTGAAAATTGTCTCGGTTCTAGGGGATGTGAACTTCCCTACCTATGTGCTTCAAGTTTATCAGAAAAGCACTGACTTTTATAGGAGGCAGAAACAGAGATAGTTAAACTACCAGGTTTTTGCAAGCTAATGAAACATCTAGATGGTTATGAATGGTTATGAATAAAACAGAAATCTGCACAGGGTTGAAATTAAAGTGTACATAGTCTCCTTGCTTATACTTAAGCAAGTACAGCAGCATGAGCTAAACAAGGAAATAATAAGAATTGTTTTGTAAATTAAAGTCCTATTTTTCTGAGAGAAAAAATAAAATAATAAAAAGGTCAGTTTATTAGAGGAAAATATGGAGAATTATTATTATTATTGTTATTAGTATTATTAATACCAGTAAATATGAATCAAGAATTATTTTGATATTGTAGAATTAATTTATACATATGTTTGTTTATGATTCTAATTATAAAATTGCCTATTGTCAGGACTCTTGCATTTTCCTATATCCAGAGGGAATGGGTGTGTGTAGAAACAGAAGTGCAGACACATTTCTGCAGGGAATAATTTTCAAAATATTAAAGACACTTCTATGGGTTCCCAGTGATCAGAACTGGTTAGATCAGATAGTACAAATAACACCTTGAAGAATGTTGGTCAGCCAAGTGTGATCATAGCAATGTTACAGTCTCTAAAAGCATAGAAAAATGGAAGAAGAAGTCAATGTATCAGATAGGCAACGGGATGTAGATGTTCTGCTTTTGCCAATAATTTGAACTATCTGTTCTATGCCACTTTTCTGCACTTATCTCTTACATTGCACGACTGTTTTTCCATATTACTAAGAAAAAAAAAAAAAAAAAAAAAAAAAAAAAACATGTCTATGACAGTGTCACAGTAATTTATATATATATGTGTATATATATATAAATATATATATTTGTTTTTCATTTAGTGACTTGAAATGTCTAGGCTGATTACTGAGTGAAATGGTAGATATACCTGAATCACTCAGAAGTTGTTTGACATCTATTTAGAATGGATAATGAAGGGAAAGGGCAACAATGAAAATGATGACCCAAGATTAGCTGCCTGTGAAAATTTAGCTTTCAGAGTGCAGTCTGCTTAATAGATAGCAAATTCATTGACATGCTTATAAAATTGCATATTTAAAAGTTGCAAATGATATATAACATCATGCCGAGTATTTTAGCAGCTTAAAAATTAGCTAGATTACCCTTACTTTCTAGTTAACAAACCATTCACTACATTCACAATGAAAACCCTAATTAATCTCCCACCAAATTAGTCACAGTTTTATCACAATTCCAAGTCATATTGAAAAAATCTGATCCGAATCTCAAATTCAATTTCACCTCCATAATCTGAATATTTAAGTACTCATATCAAAGTATTTTTTTACATCTGTAACATAGAGGAATAGAAAAAGCTTGTTTTGAGAGGAGACAATGGAGGAAATGCATAACATTAAGAGAAATAATATGCTCTGTTTGAAGGACAATCTAGTCTATTTTTTTCTGAATTAACATTCAAATAACTCTTGTGGTATTTATACAAGATCTTTATGAGTTCAGCATTCCAGTCCCCAAGCTTTCTTTTTCCTTGCTTATTCTGTTCTCTCCCCCTCATCACTGCAGCTTTTCTCAAAAGAGCAGCTTTGACTAAGGAACCAAACGTAGTGTCAGATTTACAGGACTCCTCTGTATGAAGGAACTCTCTTTGAAAAACTTAGCCACTCCAATTACGTGCATAGCCAGCAGCTACTGAGTGCTCTGAAAACCTTTCTCATCGGTTCAAGAGCCTAAATTTCAGGTTGGAAGTAGTTATTTTTGAAGTTTAGATAAAATTAATCTACATTAGCCTGCTTCCTGCTTAGAGGCAGCAGATAAAGGGTTCATAGCATGGCAGTAAACTCAATATTCAATTATTGTGTTGTGAACAAAGAGGTGTATTACATCAGAACAAAGAATTATTCAAATTCTGTAAGTTGTAATATATAATGAATTACTTTCTAGTTAGGCTGAAAGGACAGGCTATATATAATATTTCACATAGGAAAAAAAAAAAAAAAAAAAAAAGGAGTTTTTCCAAATACATATATTAAAATATTATAAAATGTACATATATATAAAAACTTTAAAATTAAATAGACAGAGGTTAATAATACACTTTTTTTTTTTTTTCACTAAAAAATAATTTCATGTAAAGAAAACATGCATATTAAGTTATCTATTTCAAAGTTATAATTTACATAGGTCAAGTAATCCTGCCTATAACATTACTGAATTTCAAAGACAGAAAGCAGTTTTAGACTCAGGGAAGAAAATCATGGTTTAATGAAATATGGCACCATATGATGTGTAGGTGTGTCTATAGAGCTGACTAAGAGATACAGAATACAAAAAAATCAATATACCCTCTTAAAACCAGAAAAAAATATGCATTTGTCATAGTCTATATTTTTATAGTCAGTAATTTATTGACTTAAAAGTATTCAACTTTTTAAATTTTTATTATTATTAGACCTGTTTCTTATTACCCACACCTTATACCTTCTTATGGCTTCTGAAATCATAAAGAAGTCATTATTTTTATTTTATGCTTAGTTTTAGAATTCACAACACTTTTTCAGAGCAGTTTCCTACTTTAGCTTCTGTCAAAGAGTTTGAAGAAAACTTTCCATTTCTAAGCACGTATGCTAAGGAGTTAGAAACGATTAGATATGGACTTAATTCTCCTATGAGAGATGTTTATCACCTAATTTTCTATGCACTAACAACCTCCTAGAGTCAATGAAAATACTCTGTGTCTTTCAATTAGACCATAAGAGAAGAAATAAACTGTATTACACAGAATAGGATAGATAAATAAATAAATAAAATCTTCCTTGTTATGAGAGCCTGTGTGGTCTGACTAGCAAAAAAATCAGATATATATATTTCTCTGTTTAATATGCACAAGGTACTGTCATTTTTTTTCCTGAAGAAGTCCAAAGATCAGATTCAGAAATAAGAAGACAATTGTCATAATTTTATTCTAAAATGTTATTACTTAGCTTCATATAATAAGGCACAAACTCTGCCTCATGACAATCTATACTTACTGTTCTAATGGTACCATACTTGAAGCCTGAGGAAAATAAATCATTCTTTTTGTTCTTTGAAAATCTTTCATTTTCTTTCAATACAGATGAATCCAAGGAAAATTCAGAGTCAGCTTTGTTAGGAGTTTTAGGATGGAAATAATTTTTGAAACCAAAAAGAAAGAATTACTGTCATAGATATTAATTAAGTAGCACAAGTTATTTACTGCGTCTAGCTATCACTGAAGTATTTGCAAGTAACTGTAAATGCAGGGTAATCTATTTTATTCCTTTATTTGTTTGTGATCTCATACAATTAGAATGTAACTGCTGTATTTATCTTGTTTAACAACTCATGTCAGTATTTTTTAGAATTTTGCTTTTCCACTGCAATGGTCTTGGATTTTTAAAGCATGCCAGAACTTTCCCTTGCTTTATATCAAGTGCTCCAACATTAATGCTTTTCAGATTCACTACTCTCACACTGCTTTAACATTCTTGTATGTAACATCATTCTTCCACAAATTTCCTTCTCTTGTCATGGAAACATGGTACTGAAAATATCTTAAAATTACTTCTGATCATCTCAGAGCTTAGTATTTTTCCAAATAAGGAAGGACTAAAGTTTAGATTAAACTTCCTAAATCCAAGGGAAAAATTTAGCCTCAGAAAAGCCTAATAGTCTGTGTTTTCTATCTGACTTTTGATATCTACATTTTAAATGCCTTTTCTTGCTTAGGTGAATTCTGCTACCATTGCTTCTGTCTCTTTAATTCCCATATGGCATAAAATAACACTGAACTGACCCAATTTGCTGGCAGTCCTTATCTCCTCTGGTGACATTGTAGTCAGGCTTCCTACTTCTAGTGGCAAGTGCAAGTCCTAAGCACAGCACACGTGGCATCAAGTGAGCCTTTCATTGTAAACTTGTTCTTATAAAAGAGTTGTTGACCATTCATAGTTTAAAGACAAGCAATGAAGATAATCTGTTTACTCCACATAAATCTGGAAACATATAACATGCTAAAATGTCAAAAGAAACATATCCTTTAAATGTATTTAAATCTTACGTTTCTCTCTCTCCCCCTTTTTTTTTTTTTTTTTTTTTTTTCTTATTCTGTGTCCTTTAATGTCTTCCATTGCTTCAAAAAATATGAGTCTCTACCTGTTTTTTCTCTTCATTTATATTTTTACTTCACTGATCTTATTTGTTGCCTCAGTTCATATGTTTCTCTACCTGGGTAAAATAGTCCCTGCATGAATGTCCTCTTTTTGACTGTTCCATTTATTTTCTGCTATTTCTTCAGTGTGAACAGTTTGACATTTCACTATATCAAAACTACCTTATTTTGAATGCTACTATTTAGGTCACCTAAAGAGCACAAATCCATATTTTTCACTACTGTACAGACTGTGGAACCGTATTGTTATCACCTTATACTGTTGTCCAGGGCAATAATGTCCTTGTAGAAAGGTGAATGGAAGGAACTAAGCGTATTATTTTAACTAAGTGTTAAATAGAACCAACTCCTTGCATATATAATTATTCTTTTAACTTGTGTTACATACCTTTGCTTATTTTGACAATTATCCTGTTCATCTATAACTGTATCTATAACTATTAACTATAGCTATAAACTAGATTAATGGTTTCAATATTTATTGATTATTTTTTTTTCTGCAATAACTCTTGAATATGTTTTTGGGACTGGTATGCTACATAACTATTTTATCTAATTTATACTACTTTACTTTTTCTTTTACTGTCGCTTGAGTAAATTTGTCTATATTAGACTCTGCAACATTTATTGACATGGTTTCCTCAAATTCCCACATCTCAATTACTGTTGTTGTTTTACTGGGTCTTATTCTTTCTCATGTATTTTATTTTATTTTATTTTATTTTATTTTATTTTATTTTATTTTATTTTATTTTATTTTTTTTTTTTTTATTTTTTTAAGTTTGGTGTAATTCTATAACATTTTGCATTTAATCTTTTAAAATTAGAAGATCTATCTAGATAAATGAATGAATCTGAAAATTAGTTTAAAAAAAAAAAAAAAGAAAAAAAAAAAAGAAGACAGTTACTGAATCACAGCTCACATTCTCTTACAAAGAGATTTGGTTTACATTAAGCCACATTAAACAAACAAACAAATAACAACAACAACAAAACACAGAAATTGAAAAAACAAAAGCAGAAAATAACATGATAACCTAGATCTCTCTTGGTAAAGTAAAATGTACACAAATTGCTCCTTAAAAGTAAATACACTTGCACATGTACATATGGGTATGCATGCAGTTTAAAAAAAAAATAAACAGAATACAAGAAATTAGAAATTAGATTATAATAATTATTAATCTTTCCAAGTAACAATTACTCCTTTGCAAAATAATTCATGTTTTCCTTGTTCAGAGTATTTTTTATTTCTGCCTTATCATTTCAGTAACTCAAAGTTGCTGAGGTATTCAATGTATTGCTATTTTTGAGGGAGGGAAACATGCAAGGGAGGAAGAGGAAAAAAAAAAAAAAAAAAAAAAAAGAAAAACTATATTTGGTTGATTTAATTCATTTTTCTCTCAAACATCTGGAAATGATTTTGAGAATCAGAGATTCTGATAGACCATTGTGTGGATGTTGTGATGTATGATCCGTCTCTCTGATTTTCTAGTCTCTCTTGCTTACCACTGAAAATGCCCCATCACAAACCTAAAGTAAATAAGCTTCTTCCACCCACCACTGAACACTAAATCAGTCATTCATTAGGAAGGTTTTTGTTGTTGTTGTTGTTGATATTGTTTTAAATGTCTAGTTTTCCAAATCATTACTTTAAAAGTTATGATAAAAGTCACCAGATTCAGACTGCTCCATATTTCGACTTGATGAAAACAGAGAAGAGTAAATTTGATTCAATGATTAAAAGTTCTTGTTAGATTCAAACAGTTTCCCCCAAAGAATAAGACACAAGGTCAGTCTGTTAAAAAAGGTGAAAAATCCCATTATATACATGGTAACGCATGGTAAAGTAAGAGGATAGCACAGTGTTCTGCAGGGTTCAAAACAAAAGAAAACAAAACAATGCTTGGTCACCTGAAAGATGTTGCTCAATTTTAAATTTATTTCTTAAAGAAAAAATAATTTGAAGAGAGAAAATAATTTATTACTGAAACAGTAGCTTCCTCTTCCCTAGTCATCTAAATACGTCAGATAATTTTTGTTTGCTGTTGTTGTTGTTTTTGTAGGATCATTTCAGCAAATATTCTTTGACATTAAAATTCTAACCTTATAGCTAGCTCTGTAAAAACATTTGTCAATTTACTTCCTCTAACAGCCTGGAGCTCTCTAGCACTATCCAGAAATTACCCAATTTCTTTTTGTTTTCCTCAGCTTCTGTCTATAATGGTTATGCTGTGTCAGCCAAGATATTTTTAGCATCTTTTTCTCTGTCTTCAATAGTATCCTCCAACAATGTGTAATCCATTCATGCTTATCTTCACCACTCATTTCTGTAAAAACTCTAACCTGTTTTTCAAAGACCCAGCCATTTTTGTTCTAACTCACGTGTTTCTATCATTACAATGATTTCAGAAACTGCTTCTGAAGCACTTCAGAAATGTGCAATGTCAGTTTTCTAGTCTTAGTACATACATCATTTTTTGACAGTTTCTGTGCCACAGTTATTAACCATTTCCTACATTACCCAATGTTGCCTTATTTCCCCTCATTTTTCTTGACAATGATCTATAAATGTGGTACATATCCATGGGATATTTAACATAAAAGAATAAAATGAGCCAAGCATAGAGCTTTCAATTACTGTGATCAGTATTATAAACATTTTTTTTTTTTTATCAGAGAATGCATGATAAACTTTTTTTTTTTTTTTTGAGAGAGATTCTGAAAAGACACATTTTCTGTACATATGTAGCAGAGCTTCTAGATGAAAATATAGCCATCCTAATTTAGAAACCACAGATTGTGGTAAAATACAGTGGTATTTCTTCCCAAGAAAAGAAACCAAAGTTAAATCACAAAAAAAAAAATATAAAAGAAAAAGTGAAGTGAGTAGGAGAAGATAAGTTCATTGTGAATTATTTGCAGAAGTGCAAATTTTGGCAGGTTTTGTAGTTATGCATGCAGACCACCACAAGACCACCACTACCACCACTAACAACAAAAGCATAAGTATGTATTACCTGATGCACAGATTGGCCATCTATGTAAGCTTCTGCTGACATGACTTAGGAGATCAGTTTTGGTTTATGTATCATGTGAAAGACTTTTCTCAAATATAAATATATATTTTTTTCAAATTCCACTCTGGCATATTGATTAATGATTGCCAAAGTAATATGTATTTTTTATCCATTTCACTAAGCGGGACACTGTGTCTGTATGTATATACAGTAATGCGTGACAGACAGGGAGAAAGAGAAAAATGGGGAAAGAAGAAATTGTCTTTTTAATTACTTAGTGGGGAAAAAAAAAACTATTCATACTTTTTTACTAACCTCTATCTACACCTTGGATGAAACTAGCACAATAGATTGCAGTGGCCAGAGGACCTGATATAAAGTTAGCTGCAAAAACATTTTTAAATCTCTGTCTTCATCCCTACGAGCCACTATATCAGTTAAGAACTGAGAGAATCACAGAGGGACAGACAAGGTTCTGCAGCTGCTAGACTTCCATGTAATGATCTTGAGATAAGGGTTTCTGCTCTGTCCATCTAAAGTTGCATCCTTTTAGCAATATAAAAGGAATCAGCTCCTATATTTGCTACACTAACAAAAAATGAATACTTTAACCTATATAACAACAACTTGTACTACATGTAATAATGCGGCTATGTATATTCAGGGCTGCTCTACCAAATGCTCTGTGATGGAATAGCATGGACTATACTTAATCAATTGCTTGAATTACTTCCTGTAATCAGATTCTGTTTTCTAATATTTCATGAAACATAAATAAATAAATAAATAAATAAAAGTTGTATTTTAAGGCTGAATAAAACGTATTTGTTCATATGGTTTAAAATGTTATTTTTTCTTCACAAAAATAAAAGTAATTTTTTAAAAAAGTCTTTGAATTTGTCTTCTATTTATGTCATGAAAAGCAGGTTTTAGCCTGTTTTATTTATTTATAGAAAAAAATTCATTGATATGTTAGCTCAGTCAATTGTCTCTGATATTTCTTTTGTTTATATAGAAAAATATATAGACAAATATATTTCTCCTGAAGTAAAACTGAATATTAACCTGAACTGATGCTTAAAAAGAGCAAATTAATAATCTTTTCCATGCATTTATGAATTACCATAAATCAATCCTACATTTCATTATTTTCTTTTTTTTTGTTTGTTTGTTTCCATTCAGACATCTCCCTATATATTTTCTCTCATAATCTTGCAAATAATGTGAGCAGATTTAAATGTTACGTTAAAGCAGTCCCATGAGCCCTAAAGCATTAAATACTGTTTTCTTCAGCCTACTTATTATATCTATGAGGAATAAACTCAAAATACTGACAAGTTCAGTGTTCCTCTGCAGTTTTTCACTTTGCTTGTTTTGCATCCAATATTAGGATGCAGAAGAGTATGCTTCTATTTTAGGAATTTAATTTCATTGAAGTTTGTCCCTTGAGCACACAAGGCCTTCCTTGAGTGAAGGATCTTTACAGGGTAGGCACTGTCAAATTGTGTCAATTTGTACTAATGTAATGAGCTGTATCATAGCTGAAATTCAAGATGTAGAAGCTGTCTTCTTATAAACGCAAAGCATATCTGTATTAGAAAAATAAGGATAAATATGTATGTGTAAATCAGATATTGAAATTGTGTTTAACCATAGAGTATAGAAGTTAGAAATATATAACAAAAGCAGTACCTGAGGTGACTTTGTTGAATTTCAACTATTCAGAATAAATATACATTGCAATATAATTTCAGTGTGTTCAAGTACGTACTAAAAATACTATTTTGATCTTTCAGTCTCTAGCTTATATCTCAAATTATACAGTTGTTAATTATTTAGAAAAAAAAATACTTATGTCAAGGCTACTGTGTTTTTTTACTAGTTCATTAGCATAGTTAGGAAAAATGTGAGACTGTAACCACTTGGAGACTTGCAAGCCCTGCCTCCCTTGTGTAGATATTTTTAGGTGATAGGTTATCCCAAAGGCAGTCAGACAAATGAAGTCCTTTACCTGTCCAGCCAGCTCTCTCAGACAGTTTCATCTGTCTGTATGTATGGTGTATGGGAGCAGTTTAGCTGCAGTTTGGGGACCAATTAAGAAGTAAAAGGATCTGCAGGAATACTGTAGAATTAAATGCAGACATTAATTAACAGCAGCTGAATATTTTTCCAGGAAATTCTGAAATGCTTATTTGTATCCTACTGATAGCTAATTATGTAATAAAAGATTGATAAACACGTTGAGAGAATTAGGAACCTGAAATGAATTTTGGAATATTATTATTATACTTTGCATGTAAAACAGAGCACCTGTGGTACTCCATTGTTCTGAAGGTCATTGTGACACAAGAGGTTGAATTACAAGTGCTGGAAATTAGGATCTGTAATTCCTGATTAGACATCTAAATTTACAGGCCTATTTTGAAAGTTCTAAACCTTGCAGTTCTATTTTAAATCTCATTCCTGCATTACCTATTTATAGAAAAACTGAGGTTCTCTTGCACTATTACATCACAAAATTATTTTAAAAGGGCCAGGAGCCAGCCTTGACTTTGAATAAATAGTGTCTAGAGATAAAATTTATTTTGTATCATTAATGAACCCAATAACTTGGTTGCATGTTCTGTGGAATAATCTGTTCCCTTGAAGGTACAGTAAATTCATAGGTTTTCTACTAGTGGGTAAGCAGCTGAAGGAGCTAGAGGATGAATAAATGCGACTGAACTGATGAAAAACATGATGTGTTCAGGTATCTGATTTAAGATACTTTCCTTTTAAATTCCTTTCCAGGTTCACAGCGTGAACACATATTTGTCATTGTGACAAAGCCCTTGTTGTGCAATATGCATTTTAAATCCTGCTTAATGAATAGAAAATCTTCCTATGAATTGCCTTGGTACAATCTTTTTTTTTTTTTTTTTTTTTTTTTTTTTTTTTTTTTTTGACTACTAGGAATTCACAGACATTTATGTTCATATCCCTGATGTTCTTTCATGGGAAATAAAGATTCTTTGGGTTATAGTGTGTCACAGTGACTGAAATTAGTGTACCATTCTACTTTTCTGCATATACATGCTCATACATATACTTATGTGATGCTAAGAGCATATTAATTTTTTCTCTACAAGCTGTTTCCAATGATTTTGATGCATAATCACATATCTCAACAAAGAACAAAAACACTACATATATATGTTTTTCCTGTTAGATATCAACTGAAACACAAGTGAAACACGAGTTTCTTTTCATAGAGTATAGCTACAACTATTTAAATAAAATAGAAACACACAGAACTTCATGCTTAAATGATAGGCCAACTTCACTCTGCTCAATCTACTACTAAACAATGTGTGTAAACTTTTATTGTGAAACTAGTAAAAATTATGTGAGTTCTTTCATACCCTACTAAGTAAATCTTTAGAAAAAAAAAACTGAAGTTTCAGAATCCCTTTTCTGTTAAACATACCAAAGCAAAGCTCTAAGACATTCTGTAAAATTGTTGTGTCTTCCCCTTCTCAACATTTGCTTTGGTTGCTAAAATGAAGTATTTGAGCAAATGGCATGAGTTGCATTTGTTACAGAGATGGATCATGTCTTTAAATTTCAACTTATTAAAATTGATTGGTGTTCCTTTTATGTAATTGAGAATCAGATTTTTGCCAGCAAAATTAAACTCTTTCGATCATTTGGAAAAGGAAATTGTGTACCATCATCTATATTTTATTTGTACTATGGCAGACCTGTCTGAGAGTGAATGGTTGTCTTATTCCCCTCTAAATCAATTCCATTATGATCTGGAGCCAAAAGAAAATGCAGTCCCCCAAGCTCTATATAACTCACATTTATAGTTGTTGAAATACATATCTCAAATAGGCTGAAAATGTGATATTAGATGGGGTTACATCAGGCTGGCAGCCAGTCACTGGTGGGGTTCCCCAGTGCTCCCTTTTGGGGCCCATTCTCTTAATGTTATTATAAATTATTTGGATGTAGGACTTGAAGGTATACTGAGTATGTCTGTGGGTTAAACTAAATTGGGAGGGACAGTTAACTCCCTTGAGGGTGGAGAGGCCTTGCAGAGAGGTCTTCACAAATTAGATGTCTGGGTAATCACCAACCACATGAAGTTTCACAAGAGCAAGTGCCAGATTCTGCACGTGGAAATGGGCAACACTGGATATATGTACAGGCTGAATGATGAGAAGCTGGAGAGCAGCCCCGCAGAAAGAAATGTGGGGTTCTGGTTGATGGTAAGTTGAATATGAATCAGCACTCTGCCCTAGCAGCCAAAAGGGCTAATTGTATCCTGGGGTACATTAAGCACAGTGTTGCTAACTGGTCAAGAGAAGTGATTTTTCTGCTCTGTTCTGCACTGATGTGGCCTCACTTCAAGTACTGTGTGCAGTTTTGGGCACCACAATATAAGACAGACATAAAGCTATTAGGAAGTGCCCAAAGAAAATCTATGGAAACGGTGAAGGTTCTAGGAAGATGTATGAGGACCAGCTGAGGTCACTTGTTTTTTTTTAGCCTGGAGAAGGGGAGAACTTATGGCAGCCTACAGTCTCCCCATGAGGGGAAGTGGCAGGGCAGATACTGATCTCTCTGGTGACCAGAACCCAAAGAAATGGCATGAAGCTGCGACAGGGGATGTTCAGGCTGGATATTAGGAAAAGGTTCTTCACTGAGAGGGTGGCTGGGTATTGGAATAGGCTCCTCAGGTCATGACACTGAGCCTGCTGGAGTTCATGAAATGTTTGGACAATGCTCTCAGATACGTGGTTTGATTTTTGGGTCATCTTGTACAGAGACAGGAGTTGGACTCGGTGATCATTATGGGCACCTTCCTACTTGGGATATTCTATGATTGTATGATATCTACAATCTGAAAGTAAATGGTTACATACATATATTTCAACTTCTCATGTGGTTTAATTGCCAAAATTTCCAGTCCTGACAATAACTAACAGCTCTAAATATAGAATATATATAGAATATATAGAACTGGAGTTTCTGGAGTTTAGTACATTAGAGCTCCTCAAGCGTACTGTCTAAGCTAACTATGTGTGTCCTCTGTGCAGACACAGCTTGGAGAATGTTCCCATTTGGCACGCTATCTTTCCCTGGAGAAACCAGGAACTGGTTCAAGCAGAAAATGAAGGTTCAGCAAATTCTGCTCATACTCTCCAAATGCCTGCCATAGAACAACAGGGAGATTGTGCCAGTTGAAGATATCCCACTACCCCATAGCCACCCGTTCTTTGCACTGGAAGAAAGCAGATGATGTGCATCTCAGCCAGACTTAACCAAGAAGCAGCAGCTAAGTGTTTTGGGCTGGTTATATGGCAGAAATGGCAGAGTGAGTTTTGCATTTTTTGTTGGGGCACTGAGAATGTCAACTATGGATCTAATTCAAGTGCTACTGATAATGCTGCTGATATCCTTTGATGAAATCTCAGTACTCTCAACACGCTGGTTTTCCAACCCAGATGTTACTTCAGACAGATACAGTAAAATTGAGATTCTCACAATTAAGAAAATAATCATTCAAAATTATCCACAGATTTTGTGGACTTAGTCAAAAATGTTTTGGTGATTTTAAATTATTTTCCCTAGTATTTTGGTCAAAATTATTTTTCCAAGGATAAAAAAAAAAAAAAAAAAAAAAAAAAAAAAAAGGAATTGTGTAGCAAAGACCCAAAACTGGATAGTAATATACTCATCAGAAATGAATCCCTACCCCAGCCCCCACCCTCCATATGCTTACAGAAGTACAATTTAATGTGGTTTTTAATTTACATTTGGAAAAATAGTTCTTTCATGCACTATAGCAGAGTTCCAACTTATTATTTTGTCCTTGTAATTGATTATTTTCCTTGATACTTTTGTGTGTAGGAACTTATTTGTAGGAATATCAACTCAAGCACAAACATATGTTTTTTTCTTGTCATTTGTGCTCCTAACAGGGAAGGGAAGGGAAGGGAAGGGAAGGGAAGGGAAGGGAAGGGAAGGGAAGGGAAGGGAAGGGAAGGGAAGGGAAGGGAAGGGAAGGGAAGGGAAGGGAAGGGAAGGGAAGGGAAGGGAAGGGAAGGGAAGGGAAGGGAAGGGAAGGGAAGGGAAGGGAAGGGAAGGGAAGGGAAGGGAAGGGAAGGGAAGGGAAGGGAAGGGAAGGGAAGGGAAGGGAAGGGAAGGGAAGGGAAGGGAAGGGAAGAACTCTCAGTGAGTTCTCCCAGTATGTACTCATGTCTGGGATTAGTCCAACCAAGTGCAGCACCTTGCACTTGGACTTGTAGAACCTCAAGCGTTTCGTACAGGCCCACTTCTCCAGTCTGTCCAGGTCCCTTTGGATGGCATCCCTTCCTTCTGTTCTGTGAACTGCACCACTCATCTTGGTGTCATCTGACAACTTGATGAGGGTGTACTCAACCTCATTATGTTGTTGATAAAGATATTAAACAGTACAGACCTCTGAGGGACATCGATCTTCATTTGCCTTCAACTGGACATAGAGACATTGATCTCCACTCTCTGGGTGCAACCTACAAGCCAACGCCTTATCCACTGAATTGTCCACCCTTCAAATCCATCTCTCTCCAATTTGGAGATCAGAATGTCATGTGGGTCCATGTCAAAGGCCTTGCAGAAGTCCAGGTAGATGACATCAGATTGTCTTCCCTTGTCAACTGATGTAATCACTCCTTCATAGAAAGCCATCAAATTGGTCAGGCACAATTTGTCCTTGGTGAATTCATGCTGGCTGTCCTGGATTACCTCCTTGTCCTCTATGCACCTTAACATTGCTTCCAGGAAGATCTGTTCCGTGATCTCTCCAAACACAGAGGTGAGGTTCACCAGTCTGTAGTTCCCTGACTCTTCCTTTCTAAACTTTTTAAAAATGGGAGTGTTTCCCTTTCTCCACTCTCTGGGGACTTCTCCTGACTGCCATGATTTTTCAAATATGATGGATAGTGGCTTGGAGTACATTAGTACCTTGGGTTGCATTTCATCATGGCCCATAGACTTGAAGTAAGTTGCATCAGGAACTTGCTCTTTGCTTACAGTGGGAAACAGTCTGCTCCCCTAGCCTGTCTAGAGGTTTGTGGTCTTAAGAGATGTGGGAAGACTGACCACCAGTGAAGACCAAGGTAAAGAAGTTGTAAATTACTTCTTCCATCTCCTCATCTGTGGAGACCAGCCAATAAAGAAGGGGAAAAAAAATGGAAAAAATAAAAAAACATAAGTGAAAGAAACGTATTTAGACCTGAGATAAGAATGTTATTAGTTTCAATTTAATCAAAGGAAGTACAGATGTAGTTCATAGACCTCTGCATTTGAACAGTAAATATGTATATTGTTTTCAAGGAAAGTGGGGAAGTGAGCTTGAAAACTGCTGATGAAAATATGAACACCTATACTGACTGTATCTAACTAATAAAGAAAGGCTATAAACAAAGAATAGAAAAAAAGAAACAAAAGGAAAAAGTCTAATGTCAGCATAATGTGTGGAGAATAAGACGAGACTTTTTCCAAAAGTAGTACTTCTCCAATAAAGATTATATGGTCTCCAGAAGAAAAACAAGCATTTTTTCTTTAAAAAAAATATATATATGTATATATAAAACTGAAAATCACTACTAAAATATCTTTCAAAGCTGCTGATGTTTTTATAGAAATAGTTTTCTTCAAAGTAATGATGGAAAGACCTCCCTAACAAATATTCCAAACAAACAAGAAATTAGGTAAATAATGAGCTATATAGTACATGTGTTTTCTGAGGGTAAATACGTACAAATATATATACTTGTTAAGGATTAAAATATATTTAATAATGTATTTCTCATTTGTTTAAATGGGACTATTTGCATGTGGAATAGCTCATGAGCCATGTAAACAAAGATATTTCAATGACAAAAATAATGAAAACAAAACAAGTGAGGAAGATAATTATGTTGAGTTCAAGTATATTATTAAATGCAAAATAATTATGGTGAAACTGTTTTCTATAACAACAGATGGGACACCAGCTATGTCTGAATCCAAAGCTTCATGGCTCATCATCATCAACAAGAACACAGAGGAAAAGTGATAGACTTGACACATATTAAGGGAGTAATGACAATAAATAAAATAAAATAAAATAAAATAAAATAAAATAAAATAAAATAAAATAAAATAAAATAAAATAAAATAAAATAAAATAAAATAAAATAACACCCCATTCAGGTCAAAGACTTTTAATGTTACAAGCTATGTGGTATACTACAGACAGTCCCCAAAGAATTATATAATATGGGGTGTGTTGTCTGCATGAAATTAATGTTCTAAGAAAACATACTGATTTTTTTTTTTCTTCAGAGTTTGAGATATTCTTAAGTTTAACTAACAAAGAAGATTATGAACTTTTCATACTTTACCAGGTTCATAATTGACTGAGTTCAGTCAAAAGCTAAAGGAGAAAGAAGACTATTACACACATGGCAAGATGAAAGCAGTTCAAGTGTATTGTAAGTGAAGGCACTCCAAGTGAGGTTTGCCATGTGGATACAGTAAGGGAAAAAGTGAATGGCAGAAGACCTCAATATCCTGACCTTAAAGTTCTTCTGGCTACAGTATGAAAACTATTTTAGAGAAGTAACAAAAAAAAAAAAAAAAAAAAAAAAGATTTCTTAAAGACATGACTACAAACTTGAAAACTAATTACTATTAAGTAGTATTTAGAGCGACCAGTGGAATTTGCATCATCCTGTTAATGACAGTTGCAGTACATACGCTTGTCAGTTAGAGTAAATGAACTGTTACATTTGGACACCAATATATTATGAAGGATAATCTCATGAAGTCAATCAATATTTGCTTGACATAGTGGAGCAATAAGGATGAAATGTGGGTGTGAGGTGAAACCTGTAGACACAGGTTTCAGCTATCCCAGTCCTCTCCTCAGATCAACTTACCAGTGAAAACCCATATTTTTTTCAATGAAATCTTTTCAGTTTACTTGTTGGACAAATATAAATGACATACCCCAGCCCCGAGAGTGTTCATCGTCGGGTTGGATGTGTTTTTGGACAACGTGATCTAGTAAAAATGTCCATGCCCATGGCAGAGGTAGCTGATGATTTTTAAATTTTTGATTTTTGATTTTTAAAGATCCTTTCATACCTGAAAAGATCCTTTCCAACCCGAATCATTCTCAGATTCTCCATGAAAGGGCAAGTTATTTCTAATATTCCAACAGCAAAAACAGAAAACAAGTAATGCCAAATATATCAGTAGTCATTTAGTTGTGAATACAGCATTCAATTAATTAAATTAAACATAGAATTAAAGAATCACAGAAATAAAGAATGATTCGGGGTGGAAGGGACTATAAATATCATCTAATTCCAACCCTCTTTTTTTTTCACGGGCAGGGACACCTACCACTCAACCAGGTTTATCAAAACCCTACCCAACCTGGCCTTAAACAATTCCAGGGATGGGGCACTCACAGCTTCTCTGGGCAACCTGTTCCAGTGCCTTATCACCCTCTAAGTAAATAATTTCTTCTTTATATCTAATCTGAAACTACTTTTTTTTTTTTTTTTTTTTTTTTTTTAATTTAATTTAAACCATTACTACTTGTCTTGTCACTACACTCCATAACATGGATACCCTCCCCAGTTTTTCTGTAGGCCCCATTTAGCTATAAGCTCTCCCTGGAGCCTTCTATTCTCCAGGTTGAGCAACCCTAACTCCCTCAGCCTGTCTTTGTAGAAGAGGTGATCCAGCCCTTTGATCATCCTCATGGCCCTCCTCTGGACTTATTCTAATAGGTTCATGTCCTTCTTATACCGGGGGCCTCAGAGCTGAATACAATACTCCAGGTGGGATATCAGAAGAGCAGAGAGAATCACCTCCCTCAACCATGGTATGCTGGCCATGCATCTTTTGATGTATCCCAGGATACAGTTGTCTTTCTGGGCATCAAGCACATGTTGAGCTTCTCATCAGCCAGCGTCCCTGTGTCTTTCTCCCCAGGGCTGCTTTTAGTCCATTCTTCTTCTAGCCTGTATTTGTGCTTAAGATTGCCTTGACACAAATGCAGGGCCTTGCACTTGGCCATGTTGAACTTCATGAGATTCTTACAGGTTCACCTCTGAAGCCTGTCTATTTCCCTCTGGATGATATCCCTTCTCTCCAGTGGGTTGACTGTACCACACAGCTTAGTGTCATGGGCAAACTTGATGAGGGTGCACTCAATCCCACTATTCATGTTACCAACAATGATGTTCAACAGTGAATGCCCCAATACTGATTGCTGAGGAACACCACTTGTTACTGATCTCCACTCCAACATGGAGCCATTGACTGCAACTCTTTGAGTGTGACCATTTAGCCAATTCTTTACCCACATAGTGGCTGATTCATCAGATCTATGACTTTCCAAATTAGAGAAAAGGTTATCATGGGGACCAGTGTCAAATGCTTTGCACAAGTCCAGGTAGATGATGTTGTTTGCTTTTCCCCTATCCACAATGCAGTAACCCTGTTGTAGAAGGCAACTATCTGTCCTTAATGGAGGTATTTTGGCTGTCACCAATCACTTCCATATTTTCCATTTGCCTTAGCACATTTTCCAGGAGGATCTGCTCCATTATCTTGCCAGGCACAGAGGTCAGACACTGGCCTGTAGATTCCTGGATCCCTGGATTTTCTTAAACTTTTTAAAAAACAGGGGTTATACTTCCCCTCTTCTATACAGTGGGAACTTCACCAGACTGCCGTTACTTCTCAAATATGGTGGATAGTGGCTTAGCAACTACATCTGTCAGTTCCCTCAGGACATGTGGACATATCTGGAGATGTTTCTGGAGAGTGTGGAAGATAGCTTCCTGACACAGCTGGTTAGTGAGCCTACCAGGGGAGGTGCCCCGCTAGACCTCTTCACGAACAGAGAAGGACTGGTGGGAGATGTGGTGGTTGGAAACTGTCTTGGGCAGAGTGGCCATTAAATGGTAGAGTTCTCCATTCTTGGAGAAGCCGGGAAGGGGACCAGTAAAACCACTGTATTGGACTTCTGGAGGACCAACTTTGAACTGTTCAGGACACTGGTTGGTAGAGTCCCTTGAGAAGAGGTTCTGAAGAGCAGAGAAGTGCAGGAAGGCTGGGTGCTCTTCAACAAGGAAATCTTAATGGCTCAGGATCGGTCTGTCCCCACATGCCCAAAGACAAGCCAGCAGGGAAGAAGACAGGCCTGGCTGAACAGAGAGTTGTGGCTTCAGCTTAGGAGGAAAAAGAGGGTTTACAATCTTTGGAAAAGAGGGCAGGCCACTGAGGAGGACTATAAGGATGTTGTGAGGCAGTGCGGGGACAAAATTAGAAAGGCCAAAGCTCATCTGGAGCTCAATCTGGCTACTGCCGTCAAAGACAACAAAAAATGTTTTTACAAATACATTAATGAAAGACAGAGAAGTAAGGAGAATCTCCAGCCTTTACTGGATGTGGGGGGGAACATAGTTACAAAAGATGAGGAAAAGGCTGAGGTGCTTAATGCCTTCTTTGCCTCAGTCTTTAGTGGCAAAAACAGTTGCTTTCTGGATACCCAGTACTCTGAGCTGGTAGAAGGGGATGGGGAACAGAATGTGGCCCTCACTATCCAAGAGGAAATGGTTGGCAACCTGCTACAGCACTTGGATGTACGCAAGTCAATGGGGCCAGATGGGATCCACCCGAGGATACTGAAAGAACTAGCGCAGGAGCTGGCCAAGCCGCTTTCCATCATTTATCAACAGTCCTGGCTATCGGGAGAGGTCCCAGTCCACTGGTGGCTAGCAAACGTGACGCCCATCTACAAGAAGGTCCAGAGAAGGTAGACCCAGGTAACTATAGGCCTGTCAGTTTGACCTCAGTACCAGGGAATCTCATGGAGCAGATTATCTTGAGTGTCATCACACGGCACTTACAGGTCAACCAGGTGATCAGGCCCAGTCAGCATGGGTTTATGAAAGGCAGGTCATGCTTGACAAACCTGATCTCCTTCTATGATAAAGTGACACGCTTGATGGATGAGGGAAAGGCTGTGGATGTGGTCTACCTTGACTTCAGTAAGGCTTTTGACACCGTTTCCCACAGCATTCTCCTCAAGAAACTGGCTGCTCTTGGCTTGGACTGGCACACGCTTCGTTGGGTTAGAAACTGGCTGGATAGCCGGGCCCAAAGAGTCGTGGTGAATGGAGTCAAATCCAGTTGGAGGCCAGTCACCAGTGGCGTTCCCCAGGGCTCGGTACTGGGGCCAGTCCTCTTTAATGTCTATACTGATGATCTGGATGAGGGCATTGAGTGCACCCTCAGTAACTTTGCAGATGACACCAAGTTAGGTGCCTGTCTCAATCTGCTCAAGGGTAGGAAGGCTCTGCAGGAGGATGTGGATAGGCTGCACCGATGGGCTGAGGTCAACTGCATGAAGTTCAACAAGGCCAAGTGCTGGGTCCTCCACCTGGGGTGCAATAACCCCAAGCAGAGCTACAGGCTGGGAGATGAGTGGTTGGAAAGCTGCCAGGAGAGAAGGACCTGGGAGTGATGGTGGATAGTCGGCTGAATATGAGCCAGCAGTGTGCTCAGGTGGCCAAGAAGGCCAACAGCATCCTGGTTTGTAAAAGAAGCAGTGTGGACAGCAGGACTAGGGAAGTGATCGTCCCCCTGTACTCGGCTCTGGTGAGGCCGTACCTCAAGTACTGTGTTCAGTTTTGGGCCCCTTGCTACAAGAAGGACATCAAGGTGTTCGAGCGAGTCCAGAGAAGGGCGACGAAGCTGGTGAGGGGTCTGGAGAACAGGTCTTACGAGGAGCAGCTGAAGGAGCTGGTTTTGTTCAGTCTGGAGAAAAGGAGGCTCAGGGGTGACCTTATCACTCTTTATAAGTACGTTAAAGGAGTCTGTAGCGAGGTGGGGGTTGGTCTATTCACCCATGTGCCTGGCGACAGGATGAGGGGGAATGGTGTAAAGTTGTGCTGTTTTTTTTTTTAGGTTGAATATTAGGAAGAACTTCTATACTGAAAGGGTTGTGAGGCATTGGAATGGGCTGCCCAGGGAAGTGGTGGAGTCACCATCCCTGGAGGTCTTTAAAAGACGTTTAGATGTTGAACTTAGTTATATGGTTTAGTGAAGGACTTATTAGTGTTAGGTCAGAGGTTGGACTCGATGATCTTGAGATCTCTTCCAACCTAGACAATTCTGTGATTCTGTGATTCTTTCAGGTAGACCTTCTTTCTAAACTTGTGCACCTATAAGTTGCTAAGGTACATCTAAACACTTATCTGAGTTTTCCTGCTGCTGAATAAGACTTTAAGTTTTATGCAAATTGATTCACAATTATTAGAAAACTGATCATAGTTAAAACAGACAATTAGGAATCAGAACACACAGTTTGTGTACTAATCTCTTCAGTAGGTTTCTTGTTTTAGGACAGTAATTAACGTTATGAAAAAAAAAATGCTTAAAATTAGACACTTTTCCTCCACCACTTTTCCTACAACACTAATACTTAAATAAACAGGCTCTGATGTTGTTGTAAATCTTTTCCTCCACTGAAGTCAGAATAATTGGGGTAGCTCACCTACTGAAAATAGAACTTTACTTAATGTTTTTTTTTTTAAGAAAAATATCTCTAAAACACTGGACTTTAACAATTTATATTTATAGTATCTTACCCTGACATCCAGAGTCTGTGAGTTCATTTGGTGAGTATACAAGAATTACAACATGACTCCCATAATTTGTGCAGAAGTTGGAGGAGAAGGAGCCTTTGGAAAATGAAGACAAAATGTGCCAATAAATATTTACTTTTTTTTTTTTTTTTTTTTTTTTTCCCAGCTGCTTGGAAAGGTTCCTTCAATTTTTCTCAGTAATATTAAATTAAATACAAACCATTAAAATAGTGATAAAAATACCCTGAAACTAGATATTAGAGGCCACAGCTTGTATATCTGTATGAATGGCAAAAAAAATATTTGTAATTAGTGAGATGTTACACTAAACACCAAGAGGAAAAATAAGTGTTCATTATAATTAGAATTATTAATTTTAAAACACCATTCATCACCATTGTGCTTTAACAGAATTTATAAAAGCAAACTCCATGACCCTAAAGCTAGATGTCTACAGGCAATGGGACTAGTTGAAGAGGGAAGGAAAAAACAAAATAAAACAAAAGAGCAGTGAAGAATAACAAATTGTAGGGAAGGTGCTAATACTGTGTTATTGATATTCTCTTGAAAATTGTATAGATATATATATAAAGGTTATAAATTAAATTAATAATAATAATAATAATAATAATAATAATAAAATAATAAATACATATTTATTAGGTCTGAGGAAGGTTTGTATTAGTAAACTAAATAAGACTGCCTCGTTTTTTTTGTCTGTGAGAGTAAGAAGCAAGACACAGCTATACTGTCATATAGCAGAATTCTCACTCTCTTACTTTCCAGAGAAGGCAATCTACATCCAGCCAGCTATAATGAATTGGCTCTGCTCCACATTAGCTATCCAGCAAGGCCAGATTTTATTTGGTCAGGTTCCAAATGAGATTCTTGGTAGTTAGTCCAGGGTATTGCAAGGGCAGTGCTTATAAACTGTTTTGATAATCATGTGCTTCCTTTCTGTATTCTCACTCATTTTGTTTAGTTTATTACTGAAGATGCAGATGGAAGGATCAGAATACTGAACAAAAGCCATAGATGATTCTGTATACAGTCAGACATAAATATAGTAAATATGTGACTAGTTTCTAGTCACTCAGCCATTCAGATCATATACAAGAAAAAAAAATAATAAAAAATCACTACCAGTCTTCCAGTTAACACGCTTGGGTTTCTATTCTGAGAAATCTGAATGTGAGCATAGTGGAAGCTGCGTGCATAGGCCTTACTGTGACATGGAGGTAAAATGCTGCCAGACTATACATTTGGATTCTTCATAATATAAATAATATGACCTGCAAAACTGGAAACTTATTGCTCAGAGACACTGTAAAAATGATTATAAGAGAAGCTGTTAATGTATTTGAAAAGAGATTATTTCCATTTTTTTTATATGCCTTTTTGAAACTAAATTATTTTTCTCTTATACATTTAGCATAGATTTCTATTTAGTTGTTTGTCTATATTATTTAATAAGATAGACAGTGTTGTTATGTCCCCTGATAATGCAAATGCTGTACCTTTCTTGATATTAAATATGCAGTAAACTGAACCAAAGTCAAGCTCTAGCTAAAATTTCTTTTTTTTTTTTTTTTTTTTTACTTTATTTTGCTTACAGCTGTGGGCCGATGTCTTGCCTTTCTTACATTACACACCTCAGGTTTGACTCAAGGCAGTTTGATAAACACTGATGAGGAGGGTAAGGAACAAAAAGCATTTGGCATAGAGGGTCTGAAGCTTAGAGCACAATTCTGAATGTCCTAGGATATTCCTGGCTACAATCTGTTTCCCAGAAATCAGCGACTTTTATAGTATTATTAGTTATTGCACTTATAATTTCTCTACAAAATTCACTCTTAAAAAGTTTTCAAGTTCATGATCTTCTGATTCATTTCATATGCATCTCAAACATGTTCATTAAACTGCTACCCACATACAGTAGCTCGTAAGAGACCTGCAATTAGCGGTGTTCCCCAGGGGTCGGTGCTGGGTCCAGTCTCGTTCAACATCTTCATCGATGACCTTGATGAGGTGATGAATAGTGTCTGCCCTCAGCAAGTACGCCGATGACACAAAGCTGGGAGGAGTGGCTGACACACCAGAAGGCTGTGCTGCCATTCAGCGAGACCTGCACAGACTGGAAAGATAGGCAGGAAGTAACCAAATGAGGTTTAATAAGAGCAAGCGTAGAGTCCTTCACCTGGGAAGGAACAACCACATGTATCTGTACAGGCTGGGGGATGACCTGCTGGAGAGGAGCTCTGAGGAGAAGGATGTGGCTGTCCTCGTGGATGACAGGTTGACCATGAGCCAGCAGTGTGCCCCAGTAGCCAAGAGGGCCAATGGGTTCCTGGAGTGCATTAAAAGGAGCATGGCCAGCAGGTCAAGGGAGGTGGTCCTCCCCCTCTACTCTGCCCTGGTCAGGTCTCACCTGGTGGAGTACCGTGTCCAGTTCTGGGCTCCCCGGTACAAAAGAGACAGGGATCTCCTGGAAAGAGTCCAGCAGAGGGCCACAAAGATGATACAGGGCCTGGAGCATCTTCGTTATGAGGAAAGGTTGAGAGACCTGTGTCTGTTCAGCCTGGAGAAAAGAAAACTGAGAGGGGGTCTCATCAATGTGTATAAATATTTGAGGTGTGGGAGACAGAGGGATTTGGCCAACCTCTTTTCAGTGGTTTGCGCGGACAGGATAAGGAGTAATGTTCACAAGATGGAGCACAGGACATTCTGCACCAACACGCGAAAGAACTTCTTCACGGTGAGGGTGACGGAGCACTAGAACAGGCTGCCCAGGGAGGCTGTGGAGTGTCCTTCTCTGGAGATATTTAAGGCCTGTCTGGACACCTACCTGGGCAGCCTGCTCTAAGGAGCCTGCTTTGACAGTGGAGTTGGACCTGGTGATCTTTCAAGGTCCTTTCCTACCTCTTTAATTCTGTGATTCTGTGATTCTGGAACAGATGCCCAATTGTTATTACCTGGAGGTCTCTAAATCCTCCAATTAACTATGATCTGAGTTCCTGAACAGTAACAGTAAGCGGATGTGCACTCTAACTACCTAGAGTGCACAGACGCTGCCCAAGTCCCTCAAGAAAGCCTGAACCTGACACTTACAGCCTGTGCTATCATGAAGATCACGGAAGCTTTAGCATAAAGAACACACTGATGGACTGGCATACATCACATCTGCTAGTAAAGAGGTTGACTGAGGTGAAGAATTGTCATACATTTACAACTGAAGATATGTATTTTTAAGTTTTGTTATTATTATTTTACTGTGAAAAGGCATGCTTATACAACACAGATCATGTAGTCATTTCTTATTTGTACACTTAGTACAGTTGCAGTTACCAATTCTAACCCATACAAATCTTAGGTCTACTCCTGCTTTAAATTCAATGGTCATGGAGTCCTGAATGTTTATTTTACATATCAATGGCTTTTCTCCATTTAATGCAGCTATATATATTTTGACTGTGTAATCACTATTTCCAGAATTGCCACATGAAATATGATTGGTTTTAATCATTTTTTTTCTTTTTTTTTTGTTTGTTTTGTTTTTGTTTGTTTATTTGTTTTTGTTTTTGTTTTGTTTTGTTTTGTTTTGTTTTTAACATGGTAGAGTGTAATGACATTAAAATGATAGTCTAAATAATAAGACAACCCAGTATATATTAGCAGAAATATGTTTGAAGTTAGATTAAATTAATACTTTTGGAAATTGAGAAGAAAGGAAATTAATACAATAAAATTAGTATCCAAGTTTGGTGGGTTTTGTTTGTTTTTCAGCCTTACTGCTTCTCTATATCTCTTTCCTTTTACTGTATCTCTTTCCTTTTACTCTTTCCTTTTACATGTATCATATATGTATATGTCATATACATATGACATATATGTATATATATATGACAGCATATATATATTTCCTTATGTTGTATATATATGACAGCATACTGTATATGCTATCACCTAGCATATAACATTTCTTATTCATAGAGGCTATACACTCACAGGTGCTTATACCTTACGTACATCAATGTGAAGATGCTTCATTTCCCTTTTGGATCTTAAAGGAAGAAAACTTCTAAATAAGATTGAACACTTAATTAATGTTCTTTTAGATTGGTAACGTGTAGAATAACGATGAAAGCAAAAGGAAATGGGATGATTTTCACAGTGATACTCATTATAGAGCCAAGAAAACTTCACAACAGTTCATCAACAAGAAAATTAAGTCCTAGTGAGAATAATTATCCTTTCCTTCCTTCTCTTTCTATATATGCATACATATTCTCATACACAGCAGGAACTTCCAGTGAAAGGATAGTGTAGCAGCCTGTCTTCAGGTATTTTGAATGGTTCCTCTTTTGCCTTTTCTGTAGATTCTAGTGCTCACTAATTCTTTAACATGCACTTCTAATATTATCCAATTCTCCAACAGTTCTTCTTGCAAAGAGATGTTATTGACATGGTATTACATGAATCCAAAGTGATTTAAGATCTTTTGCAATCTAGCTTTTTTGATCGTAATTGTTACATTGTCCCTTTCTTTAATACAATGAAAATTCATGTTAGTTATCTAGGCAATATAACACTAAAATCTTTATAGTCAATTTCTATCAAAAGCATTGACACAAAGTATGATAAATATTGAACAATTTTTATATGTTATCACTTAACCTAGAATATTTTCATTCACTTCTAATAGAGCATATATTGAAAGCCAGGTCCATGAGAATGTATTTTGCCCTCAGTCCTTTCCAATAACTTCTTACCACAGATATGAAAATGATTGTGGAAACATAAAATTTAAAAAGTTGAAAAAGAACTGGATCCAATTCAAAGATCCAATTCATTTTTTAATACAGGCATATTTTATATCATATATTCCTGTAGTTTGTAAAATTACTATCGTAGGTGCATACAGACTGATATAATCATAGAACATATTGAGCTAGAAGGGACACACAAAATTCATCAAGTTTAACTCCTGGTTCCACACAGGACTACCTAAAAGTAAATCCATGTCAGAGAGGACAATCCAGGACAGAGGTCATTGAAAAACTTCTTGAACTCTGGTTGGCTTGGTGTTATAACCACTTCTCTGGGGAGCCTGTTCCAGTGTCCAATCAACCTCTCAGTGAAAAACCTACACCTAATAGCTGGTCTTAACTTCCCATGAGATCTCCTCACAGCCTTCTCTTCCCTAGGCTGAACAAGACAAGTGACTTCAGATGCTTCTCATGTCTTTACCATCTTCGTAACCCTCCTTGGACACTCTAACAGTTTTATATTCTTATTTTGTGGTGCCTAAAACACATCCTCCTAATTTAGTGTTGTCTGTAAACTTCCTTAGCATATGTTTGAGTCCTATAGCCAAATCATGAATAAAACCAGTAAAGATAACTGTCCCTAAAATGGTGGGAATGGTGTCCCTAAAATAGTGAGGAATCCCACTAGTGACTGGCTGCCAGCCTGATGTAGCACCATTTACTATAATCCTTTGTGCCCGACATGTCAGTCAATTTTTCACCCACAACATTATATATTTGTCTAGTTGTATACTGGATTTTTTGTCCAGACGGATACTGTGAGAGAGAGTATCAAAAGCTTTGCTATAATCTAAAAAGGTCACATCAACTGACTTCCTTTGTTCAGCTAGGTAGGTAACCTTGTCATAAAAAATAAAGTAAGTTTTTTAAACATGCCTTTACTATTGTGAACCTGTGTTGGCTGTGACCAATGACTGAGTTATCTTTCAAGTGTTTTTCTATAAGTCCAAGAATAATCTTCACCATAATTTTACCAGGCACTGAAGTAAGACTGACAGGCCTGTAATTATCAAGGTCTTCTTTCTTGCCCTTCTTGAAAACTAGGACAATATAGGTGCTACTTATTGTGAAGAAATTATATAGCTTATATAATGTTAGTGTGTCCCAGGTTTCTAAGAGTTAGGTAATCTGTCCCGTATCTAAAGTTATGAAGTTCAGAGTAAAAGAACATTATAACCACAGACTCAATGACATTGTCTATGGCATAATGTTAGGTGGAAGGGATTTCTTATCTCATAACAGTCTGTTCAGTTTATTCTAGGCTGAGATGTTTCTTTAAGTTTTAACAAACTTTTTAACATTCAAAACATAACAGAACATATTTTTAACATTCAGTTTTTGGGGGTTATATTAGTACATGAAAATATGCCTGCCTAGCTTCATGCCTTCTGTCACAGCATACAGGAAAGTAAAGAACAGATACACTGTTTACAAATTGTGGACTGTATCTACCTAATGGTAAGGCACAATTTACTCCTTACTAACCTGAGCTTTCATCTCTCTTTAGGAATATCCAAATAGGACAAAGTCTATTATAGTATATTGAAATGGCAGCATGGAATTATACATTTATATTTACTCCTACAAATGCTCATCATTTTACCCAATGTAATCTTCTTTATTTCTTTTCTTTTCTTTTCTTTTCTTTTCTTTTCTTTTCTTTTCTTTTCTTTTCTTTTCTTTTCTTTTCTTTTCTTTTCTTTTCTTTTCTTTTCTTTTCTTTTCTTTTCTTTTCTTTTCTTTTCTTTCCTTTCCTTTCCTTTCCTTTCCTTTCCTTTCCTTTCCTTTCCTTTCCTTTCCTTTCCTTTCCTTTCCTTTCCTTTCCTTTCCTTTCCTTTCCTTTCCTTTCCTTTCCTTTCCTTTCCTTTCCTTTCCTTTCCTTTCCTTTCCTTTCCTTTCCTTTCCTTTCCTTTCCTCTCCTTTCCTCTCCTTTCCTCTCCTTTCCTCTCCTTTCCTCTCCTTTCCTCTCCTTTCCTCTCCTTTCCTCTCCTTTCCTCTTCTGTTCAAAAAAGAATCCTAGCACTAGATCACCAATAAATATTTTTATCTTACCTATCACATGATTATTTTTCTACTTTAAAGAAATTGACTTTTAACAGTTTGAACAAGTTGGAGTGGAGAGTCTCATGTATAATAAAGTTCATATCTTCCAAGTTGATTTAAATTTACCTAGGTAGAGATTCATTGGTGAAGCATACCATAATCAGTTTTTAAAATGATAATGCTGGAATGAAAGACAGCTAGAAGATCTTAAAATTCTTTACAATACAGAATTTTAAATGTAAGTAGAGAGTCTTCAATACTGTATGTCTTTAGACTGTAAAACTAAACCAAGAACTATATAAAATATTAATACTTATTTTTATTTTTTCTAGAAACCAGGATGTATTTAAATATACCTGAGTATATCCTATGTGGATGTAGGAATGAGGTACAGCATTGCTTTTTTATTTTTTACCTCATCTTTAAGTAAAAGAGAAGCCTTTCTTTTTTTAATAGTTTAAAGCCTATCTTGACTAAGCTTCAATTTATATATTTAATTTCATGTAGGGGAACCATCATAGTTTTGGCTGGGATAGAGTTAATTTTCTTCATAGAGACACACACAATACACGTACTGTGTTTTGTATTTTTGATGAAAATAATGGAGACGAAGCACAGACTTTTTATTTGTTGCAGAGCAGTGCTTACACAAAGCCAAAGACTTTTTTTCTTCTCATACTACTCTGTCAGCAAGGAGGTTGGGAGTACACAAGAAACTGGGAGGGAAAACAGACATGAAAACTGACCTGGAGTGACCAAAGAGATATTACATATCATATGATGTCATGCCCAGTAATAAAAGCTGGGGTAAAGAAGTGTGTGTGTGTGTAGCAGGAGGGGGGGTGTACACAGATGGACATTTGTTTTCCTAATAAACTGTTGCACATGATGGTAAACTGTTGCACATGATGGATGAGCCCTGCTTTCCTGGAAGTGGCTGAACACCTGCCTGCTGATGGGAAGTAATGAAAACAATGAATTCCTTGTTTTGCTTTGCTTGCACATGAAGCTTTTACTTTACCTAACAAACTGTCCTTATCTCAACCCATGAGTTCTCCCACTTTTACCTTACCAGTTTTCTCCCCCACCCCACCTGCAGAGAGTGTGCAACCAGCTATGTGGTGTTTACCTACCTGCCAGGGGTAAATCACAGTGGGAGCACACATGCATCTACCATGAGAATTGGATCCTTTTTATATAAACAAAGGTTTCATTTAAAGATGTTTATTTCCATCTGTTCATCAGGGATATGATACGGGTAAAGTGTCTGGGAATGGGTGATATGGGTATGGGTGAATATTTGTGTTTATAAGCAAAAATAAATAAATAAAATAAATATATTTCAGAGAGCCAAATTAGATGAATACTTAGATCTCTGGCTGAGCTCAAGGTTATACTTGTTCTAAGGAACGTATTTGAGCTGAAAGACATCTTGATGCTGTCTTTGATTTATCTCCTTAGTTCTTATGTTTGTGGGTGCATAGGTTACCTTTGAGCTCTCCACACCATTGTAATAATTAATATTAAAGCGCAGGAGAAAAAAAATAAGTTTTAAGTCCATGGACTTCCATAAAAGACATACTATCTATAAAAATATCTACTTCTTTGTATGAGAATATTTGCATTAAGTACTCACTCATAGGTTATTTTGCCGTGAGTACTAGTACTATAAGCTATAAATGAGGTATTAAACCTTTTTCATATTTCTTCTGATGACATCAGAGATTTGGTAGAAAGCATGCTGATCTGACAAACCAAGTTACAAAACATTTCAATTCAAGCTTCCTTTGGAAAGAACAAAGCACAGTGTTTTTAATGTCAGTTCATAGGAAAAAAAAAAAAAAAAGACATTTTTCACATGTATATATACGGCATATACTTGAGCTTATTAGAGATCTGCTGTTGGAAATGTAAGAATAAAAGGAAATAGCTGGTGAATGGACAGTGTATTTTCTACCTGCACCCTGAACAAAGACATTGGAAATGTAGTGAAATGATATAAGAAAATATTGGAGTGGTGGGAAGCACCAGAGAATCTTTGTAAAATTTAAAGCATTAGAGTATCTTTGAGAGTAATTGAGTACCAAAAAAAAAAAAAAAAAAAAAAAAAGTCCTTCTCTCCCCATGTTGACAATCTTTAGGGAAGAGATTACATTTTTGCAAAATAATAGAATTTGGTTCCTTGTGACTATCTTTCCCTATACAGTCCAAAAAAGATATTTCAAATATATTAGTTTAATGTATTAGTGGAAACTATTAAATCTACATGCCATGCTTAAGAAACAATTAGTAGGGACAAAGCATTTTAAACCCTTATGATATGAATAACTTTGAATATCAGGAGTATATATACATTTCATGTAAAATTATGACAATATTCTCAGTACAGACTAAGAAGGAACTAAAACACTTCTCCTATTCCAAAGTACTAAGGTTTACTGCCATTGTGACAAAGTTACTGTTATGATGTGCAGTTATTTCAGCTGGCAACCCACAATAAGAACTATTAGAAAATATTTGTATCTGTGTGTTTTCTATTTATTAGTTACTTCCAGATTCAAACAACACCTAAAGTATATTTTTGTGTTTGTTCTCACTGTGTAGGTAAAGCCACGTTAATTTCTATCCTATAGTAGTATTTTCAAAATCACAGAGATTATTTATGATACCTTTAAAAATAGGTAGGGAGTTTAATCTGAAGCTAACACACTTTTAAAAATACATGTTCATTTTGTTCTAAATACCCTGAGTCTTAGCATCTGTCAGAAGTATAAATTGAATTAATTTCAAATGCGTTTATTTTGTTTCAGTCAATTACTGAAAACAACTGTACAAAATATATTCATTTCTCATTTAATAAAATTAGAAACTAGGGATGTTCATCTCTAAAAATCTGACTGCTTTGCTTTTGTTGTCTGTATATTAACTAAGTAAAACATGATAATTTAGACCTTTGAAGTAGTTTCTTTTGAAATTGGTATTAAGGTTTCTAAATCTAAGGACATCATTTTTAATGTTTTAACTCTGGTAATGTGCAATAGGTGGAAGTAGTTGCAAGTCAACTTGATGTCTAGTTCATAAATTTGGTTTTAGAGACAGTACTGCTTCTCCAAATATTAAACACATAAATTACAGATGCTACATAGAAGACATTTCTGTATAGAAATGGCAGGAGCTACTTTTCAGCATTCAAGGTTAACAGGTACATGGATATTATGAATATTATGGATATTATGGATATTATGAAGAAGATGTAGTCTAGACATTAATAAGTGTGGCAGTCATTACTAGTATGTGCCTCTTTTGTCTGCCATTAAACTACATAACGTGCTATAAAAATTAGCTTTTGAATTCCGACTATTTAAACTGAACAATAACCTTCCAGACATAGAAAAAATGGTTTAAAATTAATTTTCACTATGTTGGCACAGGATAACTTTAAGCTATTATTTTTAAAGTCTCTGTTTTAATAAAAGTGCATTATGTTGAGCTGATCAATCTAAATATTACTTTCTGTAGTCAGCGTCCAAGCAGTGCTGGTAGCCTGAGTACAAATTGTGTGCAAGTGCTGAACCCAAGCCAGTTCTGGTTGCAGTCTAATTAGCATATTCATAAGTCACAGCTTCATGCAGGTGCCAGAAAGCTGCAAAATGTTTTGTGACTCCTACAATAGCAGAAATACTGAATTGCCCTCCCAAAACTATTATATGTTATAAAATAAACCGTTTAATAGTGTAGAGTAGATTTGAAGACTCTCAGACAACCACTCTATGAAGAAATTAAACAAGATAAATTTTTCCTCTCTTTTTCTCCTTCTTTTCCTTTTCTCTTTCTCATTTCCCCACCCCCATCCCCCATTTCCACCCTCCCCTTGGCCTCTATTATTTTTGCTCCTACAGAGCAAAAAATTCAAATCAGGCAGTTTAAATAAAATGTTTCTTGCTTGATCCCTCTTTGAAATCCAGCTCTAATTTTCTTAATAGAGGCCAAGGAAGATAGTGTGGTAATTACCAGATTAGACATCTACAGACCCTGCTGCATGAGTGATAAACCAGAAGGGAACTAAGCTTCTTCTAAATGAATCTGAGCAATCCAGATACTCACTAACAAAAATGAATGCAAAATCAAAGCATACTCTTGACATGCTGCTGCCAATACTGGCAGCATGAAAAAAGGATTGTCTGAATCAATGTATCTCTTCACTGCAGATAACTTTTGTCCCTTTTATCATTACAATTTTGTTCTGTAATGCATAAACAATTGATTCAATTGAAAATATATTTCAAAAACTAGCTAAAGTAAAATATTTTAAAGGTTTTCCTACATTGTTAAATCCAGATAACAAAGCCACAGTTTATCATTTGAGCATATCAGTTGTGTTTTTTTTTCCCCAAATAAAATTGCATAAATAGTAAGAATAACAAATTCTTAATTTAGTTAATTTTACTATTTATCTTGCAGAGAATGTTTAACAATTCCTACACTCTATATTTGATTAGAATATATATATTTTATTTCACCTTAAGATATCCTGTTAAACCATCTTTCCTCTATACACAGCCCCTCACAGAACTACACATTAGTAAAACTTAATATATAATCATCTACAATCATAGTACACACACAGATATAGGCAATGAAGCTATGCTATTTGCATCTCTGTGTTTAAGAAACATGCCCTATTCATCAAGATTTTAGAATATGTATTTTTATCCTGTCACAGAGGGACAGATTTAAAATTGTGAAATACTCATTTCCTTTTGCAATATCTTTGAAACTCTTTTGAAAAGTGTACATTTCATGTTTTGATTGGTGGAATATTTATGTCAAATCTCTAAAACTCCACCTGTGTGAAAATTATTAAGAAACAAGGCAACTAAAAGGTAGCTGTAGAAGCATCCATATTTTGATGATAGACCCTGGAGTCTTACTTATATCTTGATATCTTGTATAAAGTGCTCAAGATTTTTATTCACTGTGTAAGAACTTTGACTACCCTAGATATACCCTAGGTATTTCTAGAATTTCAGCTTGGCCTTGTAGGTCTAGAGAGTCCTACTTCCATCACAAAACTGGAAGTTGCCTGTTGAGGGATAAACAGTGTCTCTTTAGCCTTGGACTTCTATAGTGTGGCTGGGAGGGAGCATTGAGGATAAAGAGATTCAGGGAGCTGGCTGTGGGCTTCTGAAACAATTCACCCAGCACAGTCCACACCTTGATAAGGTTTGATTATCCTCTGAAATAAAAGTATTAGAAAGAAGGTTGTAGACTACATTATAAGCCATTTCTGGTCTCTGGTGTTGGGACCACGACCCCATTCCTCCTCAAATTCATGAGCTATTAGGACAGTATCTAGAAAACTTTTCTTGAGAGTCTGAAGAGTTTAAATACCTCAGGAATTTGAGGAAGGAAATATATATGTGTTATTTTGGTGGTGGAGGTGTTTTTTTGTTCATTTGTTTTATTTCTTTATTCCTGAATTCTTAATTATAAGTAGCAGGCTGTTTCATTAAGAGGAGGATTTCTCTCTTTAAAAAAAAAAGTGGAGGTCATATCAGATGCTGGGTGGTTTTGGGCAGGTTTGGATCGCTCTACCCTGCCAGGAAGGAAGAACCTATGTACAGTTTTCAAGTCACAAACTGAGGCTGCTGGGGAAAGTTTGAAACAGAAGTATGAAGGTTACGTAGAATGCAAAACAGAACACATAGAATGGCAATGTACTCTGTTGTCAGGCAACAGTGAGTTGAATTCAGGAATTCAATTTTATATTGAGGAGAAGTAGTAGGCTTTCACCACTGAGGGATGTAGCTACACCTCTCTATAGAATAGACAGCTATAGGTTTGCTTGTCCTGTGCATTGGCCTGAGGAGGTCCTGGCCCTGAAGCCAATCATTATCATATCACCATGCCTGCTCTATTGCATGGTTAAGCAAGCACCCTCTGAAAAAGAAAGAATGTTGATTATGCTGGCACATATGATCCTAATAGCACTGCCACACAGCTTCTGGAACAAACCTGGAGTACAGAATAATTAAAAGTATGAATAGGGTTTTGTTCATTAAAGTTAAATTAGGCAGATATATCCCACTACTGGACAAGGCCACAGGCCACACAGAAATCCCACTTGTTTGAACTGTGTGGAGTCTGGAAGTACAAAAAGCAGATAGACCATTTTGCACTGGGCATATGTGGTGTTCTGTGTTCCATCTCTTGAACCTCCCTCCTTTGTATTTGTAGTTGAATTTTAATTCAAAATAAAGGAATCAATAAATTACTTATGCATTCTATTTATGATCAGTGCTCAAATACAAATCTTGTCCTTACTCTGCAGAGATACTTTGAAACAATTAAATGAACTTTGTTTTCAGTTTCATCCACACAAACTGGTTTAGTGAATATTGTCTCAGCAAATTGGAATATGAACTCGAGTATACTAAGCCATGGGAAAAAAAAAAAAAAAAAAAATAGAGTTTTGCTCTCGAAGGAGAATGACTTGTTAAAATAAAATATCCCCATCACACCCTGAGGAGTACTGTCATTGTGGCTGTTCCCTTTACAGCTTATGGAAAGGAACAGATACCTCTAGAGAGTCATTAATCTCATCATAAGATAGAACAGATGAATATCCCTGGTGGAGATATTTTTCTTCATTAACTATAAAGGGATCCTAAAATTCCTAGATCGGATTTTAGATGTCTAACTTTCAGAAGTTAAATTACAAATGATTAAGTCAATACCATGCTGTCCAATAGAAAAATGTATTACATCCCTACACAACCAGTTAACTCAGTCAGAAACCACAAAGTAATGGCTGGAAAGAGAAAAACATTCTTGAATCTTCTCTGAACCTCCCAAAATGTTTGCAGTAATTTATCATCCAAAACATGCAAGTAGGGAATAGAATAGTTCAATAGTTTTTATTAATACTTATTCTCAGGAACTCTAGCTTTCAACTTTTTTTTTTTTTTTTTTTTTTTTTAATAATAAACTTTCCTTTATTTCCAGTTTTGGGAAACTGGAGGAGGGAAAACATAAGAAAGGGTATTATATGTTACTAGATGTAGTAGCTATCATCATGTGCTTAAAAAATACTTTTCTTCTGTTTTGAACATCACTGAAAACACCAAGTATATTTTTTTGTTGTATACCAACATCAATGCTATCATTGGAAACACTATACTTCTGGAAGATGGTAATCTGAGTTGTGGTGGTGATAGGTCCAGGTAGAAGTTTGTTACTGTGTTGCTGTAGTGCAGTTATGTTCATAAAATTTATTTTTCTGTTCAACAAACAACTACAAGTTCTCTTCTTCCTTATTTTGAGGACTACCTTTTACATGACTAACCATGCTGCCAGAGTCTTGCTGAGATGTCAGTTCTGAATCTCAGACTCTATAGAATCCAGGTAGAAAATAATTACATGATGGAGTATGAAAATGCATGTTTTCAAGAACAGTATTTTCATTGTAATTGCTGAAAATTAAAATACAAATGCACAGCTTGTCTCCTAAAATTTAATCTTATAGATTAGAATCTTATGAGGTCCTAAATCTTCTGGAAGCCTCATTCTCCAGTGTTATCATTAAAATACTCTCTTTGTTTCCTGCTCTTATGTTTGTATGTACACACACAGAAGCACACACATATGGACCTACCTACCTACATGTCTATATATGTTTGTGTACACATATAATTGCCTCTTTGGTTCAGAAAGTGCAATTATGGGTCATTTCATGTGAAAATGACAGGAAGAAACTTTTTGTGACTTTTTGTCACAATTGTTTGGTAAGATATAAAGTCCATTCAAGGGTAAAGAAATAAAAGAAAATGCACACAAGCATTTCACAGTAATTTCTGGGATCCAAATTGCACAATATTGTAGCACCTGGCAGTATAAGGTAAAACTGCTCCCTGTTAATATTACTAATATGTCTGGAACATAGGCAGGAAGATGCAAAGTTTCATGGACCTTAGCAGCACTACAGAAGTAACTTCTGAAAAATGTCATTAATATATAATGTATAAAATAGAACTGTACTTCACTTCCATGTCAGCCATGCATGACTTTTTGTTGCTGTGTTATCTTCACTCAGCATAGGAAAGAAAATTTAATTTCAGTTTGTCAGGTGTTTCTGTAGGATATGACAACCTTTTAAACAACATCCTAAGGAACTCCTGGGGAAAAAAAAAAAAAAAAAAAAAAAAAAAAAAAAAAACTGGACTAGAGAGGTTTCAAGTTTATGAATAAAAATTTCTTGGGATGTCACAATTTGGAAAAATCGTGTGCCCCTTAAGAAAAAGATATATTGAGAATGTTCTCAGCTATCTTTAATGATTTTTTGACTGTCAGTCTTCATAATAAATACAACGGGTAGCATCTGATAGGGAGAAAAATAATATAGGATTTAATATAGGATTTTCAATTTAGCTGGAATATCTTGAGAAGGTGTCATTACACTTCTCTGGAATCTACTCTCTTGACAGCTGTGACCCCAAACTAAGTTATTTGATTACTCCAAGTGCACTTTGGTGCAAAGTCACAAGGTTAGCTTAAATCACAGCTTACTATAATTTCAGATAACTAGCTTTTTTTTTTTTTTTTTTTTAATATTAAGAATCCCAGAAGATAAAGTGCAGAATTACCTTCATAACAGGTGAATAATGAATTCCAAAGTCCTTTACTGATTTTATTTAGTGGAGGTGTGGAGGTGTTTCAGTAAAGACTCCATCTATTTTGCAGATGTCATTTGTAAATTTGATGTTTCTATTACAGGTTCTAAACCCACCCTGAAATTATCATGATTCATGCTGTCCTGATTTCATCTGGGATGTAGTTAATTTTCTTTCTAGTTGCTGGCATGATGTTGTGTTTTGGATTTAGGATGAGAATGATGTAAATAACACACTGATGTTTTAGTTGTTATTGAGCAGTGCTTACAATAAGTCAAAGAGTTTTCAGCCTTTCACACTGCCTGCCAGTGAGGATGCTGGGGGTGCAGAACCAGGACAGCTGACCCAAGCTGACCATGGTGAACAATAAAAATGAGGGATTTGGTAGGGGAGGGAAGGCCACTGCTCGGGTTCTGTCTGGTCATCCATCAGTGGGTTGTGAGCAATTGTGTTGCGCATCAATTGCTTCATATATTCTTTATTATTGTTGTTATTATTTTGTTGCTGCTGCTGTTGTTATTGTTACCCTTCCCTTTTCTGTTATCTTATTTTTTTTTTTTTCTCCAATTCTTTCTCCAATCCTACTTAAGGAATGTTTGTGTGGTGCTTAGTTGCCTAACAGGTTAAACCACAACACATGGCTGTAGAAGTGCTTATCATTTCATTATCATTATCATTATCATTATCATTATCATTATCATTATCATATTAAAAAGTTGTGTGTTTGTGTTTTTTTTTAAATTTTCTGAATTTTGATGATACTTTATTTTTTAATTAATTAATGAAAAAATAATGAAATATTGTTTTAAATACTATAGAGCTTTTCTTCAGCCATCTACAATGGCTGTGTTGAAAAACATTGCAATATGTGAAACTACACTGTTCTTGCCACGAATTCCGAATGTTATACTAAAATTTCTGTTCTAATAAAAGCTCCTCATTAGAGATATAAATGTATAAATGAAAGGGTGAAGTTCTTTGATGATATAAAATAAGTCATGTTAGATATTCAAAAAGTTGTTTTGGCTTTAAAGATCGATAAATTACACCTCTCACAATGCCTGACCATTTTGTAAATGAGTAAGACTGATTAATAGACCAATGTTCTGTCATGTATGTTACTGTTGTTATATTTTTATCAGAATTATGCATGTATTACCTATAGGTTCATTCAGATTGACATTACCCATGGTGTAGAGCTCTGCAGAAGCAGAAAATGCTGACCTGTGGGCCTGTCTGCCCCATGTGATTAAACCAATTTTTTTTTTGAAATTCTGCCATGGATATAGAAAAAAAAAAAATGGTGTTATGTAATTCATTTCTCAATCTTGGAGCAGACAATATTATCAAACCTATCTAAGGTACATGTTCCTGTGGGTGTATGTGTAGAAGTATGTAGTCTGTCTGTCTGACAAAGTGACTATGTTTGGGTTTTTTTTGGAATGTTTTCAAGGACTAAGTCAATATTACTAGGGAAAATATATGCATAAAACAACAACAGCATGATAGAGCTCTTCTATAACCTTTAAGCACTGACTAGACAAATGTGCTGTGAGCATGTAAAGTGGCATAGGTCCATGCATTTAAACTATGCTTCAATGGGGTCATTTGAAACAACTGTGATATTGTACTTTCATTTCAAGAAAACAAATACAATGATATACTTTTGGGGGGACATCAAGAGGTGCCTAAATATCCATCAACATTTCTGTTGACTTCTCATTTCTTAAAATTAGTTTTGAGTAACTTTGTTCTGTTGTGAAACAGAACTGGTACATATAGAAGACGTTTAGCTGTCCTGCTTTTGAGTCTGCTGAATTGAAACCAGAAAAGGTAGGTGGTCAGACAAGAGATTTGCAATTTACAGAGTTAAAAACTTAATTTACAAATGGTGAAAGAAGGAAAGAGGAGGTTGAAGGAGAGGAAGAAGATAGATAACCTTAACTTTCAAAAAGGCATTTCGCCTTTCTCTCCTTCCAAACTAAACAGGAAAATCAATTAATTTTGAAATGTTGTGTTTGATCTAAAAAAAATAAAAATAAATAAATAAAAATAATGTAGAAATATATATATCACAAGAATGAAAAAAAAAAAAAAAAAAAAAAAAAAAAAGAAGCATAGAAAAAAACCTTACATTGTTGTGGGAGATGCTTTTCCATCCATTTCCATTAATATCACCATCGCAGGAAATCAGGCCATTTCCTTTAGTACCTAAATATGGTTTGAAGGTCCCTACTCTTAGGCAACCAGGTTTCAAAAAATATTCTGTGAGAGACTGGATGCATTCTGGCAGGCTGTAGAGTAATAAGTAAATAAATATGAGAAACAATGTTAAAATTTGCAATAGTAATTTACAAAGAGAAAATTGAATACATCTGAACTAATATACATGTATGTGATACATATTTAACTTGTACAGATATTGCAATCACATATTCCTGTGTGGGAAGTCCAAATAGTACTACAGGTGAATGCATAGCATGCTTTAATCATTTGTGTGGGATGTTTGGATGTCAGGAAATCTGGATGATGTCTGGGAGTCTCACAGTTGCTGTTCCAAGGTACAAACAACAGAAGATAACTAAAAACTAAAGGTCTCTCGTAAGTCTTTTGCTGTCAGTGGCAACTTACTCAAAGTTATATAAACACTCAGGAAAAGTTGAGTAGAACTGAGAAACTTTGATAATTTACTATAACCTAGTAAATTAATTTCAAGCAATTATTGAGGAATTGAGTCGCTATCCCTGAAGCCTTCAATAAGTGTGTGGATTTAGAACTTAGTAGCATGGTATAGTGGTGGATTTTAGTACGATGTTAGAAGTTGGACTAGATGATTTTAGAGGTCTTTTCCAACCTGAGTGATTCTATGACTTTATAATCAGGGCTCTCCCAGGTTATGGAGAATCAGGTAAGATTCTGGGATTCTATTATTCTGTGTTGTTCTGGGATTTTCTATGTACAAATGCATAAATGTATAGGAACATTTATATACATATATATTTTATTTGATTAAATGTGCACTGTTTGGAAAAAAAAAATGCAATTTAGCAAAGTTCTAAAGTTCTAAATATTATTTTGCTGAAGTCATTTTTGTGGATGAACACAGTTCTGGACTTTTTAAACTAATATCTAATATCTAGGAGGAGGTTTTCAAAGTTTCACTTTTGGTTTTATCTTTCAGAGAAAATTACAGAATGTCTATGAATCTTAAGAAATTATACAAAATATATATACATAATGTCTTACAGCTACAGTCAGAGATAGAAGGCACAAAGATGAACTGAACTTGCCTGAATAAAGAACTAATGTTTTAAATCCTTATATTGCAAATGAAGATGGTGCTTAGATCCAAATAAGTGGTTCTTAAACTTCTCATTTCAGTAGTTTTCTAGTCTGAAAAACACTTACTTTTCATAATACATCCTATTTATTTAGACCAGAAAATCATTATGTTTCAATATTCCACATAAGACATTGAATTATGATTGGCCCATAAAAGGTCTCTAATTAAATGTAGTATAAATATTGGAGAAAAAAAAAAAAAAAAAAAAAAGTGTATTTTTCGTCAAAATACAGAGATGATGATGTCTAGCAAGTAGCAGACTTCATTGCTAGTTCCTCTTTTCTGTGTTGTTTTTACTCCTGTGACCAATATAGCATGGGTAGACAGGACTGCAAACTCAGGGAGTAGAAACTATACTAGTGATACTAACTATATTAAACCATACTGGCTGGTAAACTTACTAGCTGGTTACTTACTAGCTAGTATATTTTAAAATATCTTTCTCTACTGAATGCTGAAGTAAGGTCTCAGTTAGGTAACCACTCCAAGTAAGATAACCGTGTAGTTGTGTAACGACAGTGTTCACAATTATCTTTGATTTGAAAACTAGTGAAAAAGATTAAAAGTCAGAGATTCCACTAAAATGAATTCAAATATGATAGAAAATCCTGTTAAAAAGGATAAGCTATGTTTTTTGGAAGTTTTATAGAATTTTACATTTTGAAAATACTGATAATATGAACCACATTAAATTCCATTTAAATTTTAGTTGCTTTTTTTTTTTTTTTTTGAAAACCGATTTCATGTAAAAAAAAGCAAAACAAAACAAAAAAAGATTATTTAAAAATATTTTTGCTTCTAAACGTCTGCAAATTAATAGCTGTAGTCTTTGTAGAAGATCCACATACATATCAGCCAGACACCTTATATAATATAATCCAGTATATAAAAGCCACACATATGTTCTGCCTTATTCCAGTAACATGTGCTATGTCACTTGTTTTTGCTCTTTCTGTCAGGTAACATCTTCAACTGCTTTAATTTAGGATCGATAGAAAATTTTAAATTTTTTTATTTTACACCTCATTTGTCAATATTTACAAAGCTCTAGATCATGGTGAAGTAAATCATATTTTAACATTTCAGCTATATTTTACTTTTACATGTGATTATTATGCATTTCTATATTAATTACTCTGTCTTTCTAAACTTCAGATTTGACAATATTTTTATATTCATTTTTCCCTCATTTAAGAGTGATATGCATTTAATGGCAAATTATAAATAGCTCATCTTATTATCCAATTAAAGTTTATTATAATTATTATATAGACACATTTAGGAAGCAAATGTTATAGTACAAAACTAATAGAATACGGATACTGTAGATTCTAATGTATTTGTCCTTCTAAAATTTCAAAAGTAGTTTCAAGTTCTCATTTTTGTGATGTTATGCCTGAGTAGAATTTTTAAGATGTTATTTTTGCTAGTTAATTCCCTATCTCTGATACTAACCAAGAAGTACAATATTTGTCTTCTTTAATCATGACTCCAACTCTGATACCTTTACTATATAATTCCACTTTCCTTGGGAAGAAGAGATTTTTGAGAAATATTGTCTGGGTTTCAGTTAGAACAGAGTTAATTTTCTCCCTAGTTGCTGGTAGAATGCTATGTTTTGGCTTAGGATGAGAAGAGTGCTGATAACACCCCGATGTTTTAATTGTTGCAGAGCAGTGCTTACACCAAGCCATGGACGTCTCAGCTTCTTGCTCTGTCCTACCAATGGGCAGGCTGGGGGTGCAGCAAGAGCTGGGAGAGGACAGACCCGGGACAGGTGACCCAAACTAGCCAAAGGGGGTATTCCATACCATCTGACGTCATGCTAAACAATATATAGGGGTGGCTAGCCAGGGGAGGGGGCCGGACTGCTCGGGGTTAGGCTGGGCATCGGTCAGCGGGTGGTGAGCAATTGCATGGTGCATCACTTGTTTGTACACATTATTAGTAGTAGTACTATTATCATCATTGTTATTATTATTATTGTTATTATTATTTTCCTGTCTTATTAAACTGTCCTTATCTCAACTCACAGGCTTCACTTTCCCATTTCTTTCCCCCATCCCAGAGAGGAAGGGGTGAGGGTGAGTGAACAGCTGTGTGGTGTTTAGCTGCTGGTCGGGTTAAACCACAGCCAACAAAACAAATTTTGAAGGACCCCCTTATCTTTCTGCATACAGCTGAAAACACATTGATATATATGAAAACATATTGATATAAGATTCTACGTAAAAAAAAAAAAGAAGATAAAAGGGCTTTTGCAATGTCTATTAAATGATGTCAATCAGGCTAAAATTCAGTTTTCAAATTATGCAAATTTAGGTGTTTTCATAAAGATGTCTACAGATCAAATATTAATAGGTACCTAACAAGTAACACAAATCTAGGTGTGCTTCAGCTGCCTACAAACAGGTATCCTACACCACTGTAAGTGCTCTAGCATACTGGAGGAATCTGAGAAGCTGAAAATTATGTCACAGGACCAACTGGGGGGTGGAGGGGTGTGTAGGGGGAGGCAACAGGCTGTACTAGAGTGTTTCAAACCTACCTACCTATGGAAAAATGAAACTGAATTCTTCTTTCCTTCTCATCTGCTTCTCATACTGAGATTAAGTTTTCATTGTTTTCTCTGTTAGAAGTTCAGGTTATAGAAAAGTGTTGTAAATACATTACAATTTAGAAATAGCAGAGTATCATCACTGTCCAGGAAGGATGAAATAAAGATACATCAGCTGCTAAAAACTGTAAGTTCCATTTTGATGGTTTATTTAAAATATGAATTAAAACATTTGTGAAAAAATATTAAACCAAGCCCCCTCCCCCCAAAAAAACCACACACACACATATATATATATATAAAATCAACTAGGTGTAACAAGGACTCATCAAACAATAAAATTACTCTAGAAGTGAATATGGTCAGGTGAAAAGGGAAAATTACAATTTCCAATGGAAAATTTAGTTGTTTATTAATTTGAGGGGACGCAAAAAGAGGGGGGAGTCTTTAGTCAATTCCTATTCTATTCCTGCAACTTGACATAATGCTGAATGGAAAAAAAAAATGTACAAGCTTCAGTTAGCTGAAAGGTTGTGTTATCAGCAGCTACCGATATTTCAACTTTTTCCTGTGAACAAAGTAAGTTAATTACATTTGTAAATATTATGGACAATACAAAAGCAAACAAAGGTATCTGAAAGGATTTTAAGCATCGGATCCCAGATGTGCCCATGTTTTCCAGGTCGGACTAGGTCCTGGGCAACCTGATTGGGGGGGTGGCATCTCTGTCCCTGGCAGGAGGGCTGGCACTAGATGATCTTTAAAATCCTTTCCAACCCAAACTGTTCTATGATTTTGTGATTTAATGCAGGTATATAAACATTTCAAGTCAGTTATGTCAAATTAAATCCATTATGCCAAAGTAATAGCATATAGTAGCTGCAGAGTATTATAAGAATTTAAAGTTAGAAAATGCATGAAAAATAATCTTTAAGTTATCTGGTAAGTTAAAAATATTCATTTATCATGGTATAAATGTCTAGACAGCAGCAGTGTTAGGGCAATGTTCTAAGCTAAGTATTCTTTAGTACATTGAATAAAAAAGAGAATTAAATTATACATAAACCACCACAGTTATCTACTAAGAAACAATTAGTATGGAGGTACTTACACCTAAAATCACAGTATTCTGAAAACAGTAAACATATCTGTAAACATTTTCACTCCAGTGTGTTTTGATGATTTGAAGCTCTATGGCCAATAATGAGAGCAGAGCATGCTAACTTTTATTTACTTAGAGAGAAAACAGCAAAAATATACATAGTTTTAAAAATATCTAAAGTTTTCTCACATTAAATGATCTGGAAATGCACCTGCTTATTTAAGTATATGCACCTAAAATACTTTCTCATTACATAAACCAGAAAAAAATATTTATTTATTTATTCATTCATCTAGAAAATATTACAGTCCTTCATATAAGAATAACTTGCAGGACATCCTTCCCTTCCTATATTGTAAGAAGGGAAGTATGTGAATATCTACTTGTGTGTCCTACTAGAAGAGGTTGTTTTTAATCAAAAATCAAAGGTGTTCTATTACTTAATAAAGAATCCAAATGTAAATATAAACCAAAATATTAAAAACATTTCAATGTGTTCCAGTTTTCAGAAATTGATTTAATTAAACCAAGAAAAACTTCCAGGGTTTTCCTGGAAAAAACAGAATGTTTACTGAAATATCATACTCATCTGTAAGGTTTCCACAGCTTTACCATAATGCCTAATCAAGAACTGCTTCTAGTACCTAACAAAGCTATACATACTTTTATTTTTTTTTAAGCAATTATTTTATCAACATTTTGGCTTCTAATATTATTTAGTTTATTTCAGTTCAGATATCTGTGATAAAATAGAGTTTTTCATCATAAAATAACATAACTTATATATAAAAGCATATATAAGTATATGTAACTATATATGCTTATATATATGTATATATATGTATATATATATATAAACAAACTCAAATATTAGCCAAATAATTTTTTTGTTTTACTGATTTTTCAGTTGTACAGTTGCCAGAAATATGAAGGAAGTACTAGAAGGACAGGAACATTTTTTGCCTACTTTAATAGCTTAAATCATTAAGATACTCAGAAAGTATCTTGTTTTTCTTGACAAGCTTTTCTATGTAGAAAAAAAAAAAAAAAAAAAAAAAAAAAAAAAAAAAAGGATTATTAGATTATTATTAGAAGTTCATTACAGTGATTTATACTTTTTTCTTGGTTATTTTCTCTTTGGTGAAGCCCTCAAATTGGGCTTGTCTTTAAAATAAGCCCTCATTGATATAAATTTTCAGTTTTATAGTGGGATTAAAAGCTGTGTTCAGCCTGCATGACATTTATTGCAAGATCAAGGTATTAACTTGTAGAAAAGTGTAGGAGAATGCACATGAGCATGCTGAGTCCCTGTGCTAAAAACTCCTGAAAAGTTTTTTCACTGAGGATGTGAAATACATTTCACTTTTTATTAAGATAATAAAAAAGGATTAGGCCACATTACAGATTAATTGGGAGCACAATTTATAATCCATATTATAAAATCATACTTTCTAGTTAGCTGAATTCAGAAATCCATCTGAAACTGTAATTTTCTCTTATGTTTGAACACTTTTTTAAACTAAAAACAAGCAAACCAACCAACCAACCAACCAACCATCACCACCATCTTCCCCCCCCCACAAAAAAAAAAAAAAAAAAAAGAAAAAGAAAAAAAGGGAAAAAACAAAAACAAAAAGAAAAAACACAACTGTTGCTTAGCATTGAGACATATGCTGAGTTTTATCCTGGGGAAAAGTTTTCTGAGACAAATAATTTGAATTTAAATCTGATCATTTACTTGCAACAAAAGTTATGACTATAATTTTGTGAAAACTTTGATTAGTATGTTAAATGTTTGATATCTATTTGAATTAACTTATCCAAGCTCTAATTTTATTAACTTTTTTTTTTTTTCTAACATGCTCACTATGAGAAAAAGTAAATTTGTCCAATAAAAATGGAATGTTACATCTGCTGTAACTATTTTTGCTTCATTTACTCATTGCTAGTGGTACCTTGAGAGAACTGCTTTAAATATTTAGAAGATTAATGTGGATGTTTTTCCTCATATACTACCATTCCATGCTTTTTGTATCCATGCAGAAGTGCAAACATCTCTTTGAAGAGCTAACATGGAATGCTATTGTGTTGAGTGACTGACGTTACATTGAGTAATGTCTTATGAAGCATAGTAAGGGAATATGCTTGCCCATTGCACCTAGTAATATAAGATAAAACATCCTTTTTAATTATCCTTTTGGTTGGTTGGTTGGTTGTTTTTTAATCTGTAGAAATGCACAGATGATTTGAACAGTCAACTGTAGCTGCTTGTCTTCTGATTCTCAATATATGTGATTTAATAAGGTGTGTTATGGGCTATGAAGGTGGTGAAGCAAGGCTACGAAGCACGGCTACAAAGATGGTAAAGGATCTGGAACACAAGTCTTATGAGGAGCAGCTGAGGCAACTGTGGTTGGTTAGCCTGGAGAAGAGGAGGCTCAGGGGAGACCTTACTGCTGACTGGAAGATGTGGGGAGATGGGGCTCACCCTCTTCTCACAGATAACGAGCAACAGAACTAGAGGGAATGGCCTCAGGTTGCACCAGGGGAGGTTTACTTTGGAAATGAAGAGACATTTCTTCTCAGAAAGAGTAGTCAGGCATTGGAACCTTGGAAGAGGTAGCCATGTGATGTGGTGGCGTCATTGTCCCTGCAGGTGTTTAAGTCCCCTGGGGGCTGGACTTGTTGCTTAGGGACACGGTTTAGTGTACCCACATTTAGTGCACATTTGGTAGTAGACTAATGGATGGACCAGATGATCTTGAAGGTCTTTTCCAATCCTAATGATTCTATGAGTCTATGATTTAACGGTTCTATGATTCTGTGATCCTATAAACAAGAGTGTGTGTGGTAGTCTGCTATACAGTCCTCAGCTAAAATTCAGCCTAGATCTTCCTCCCTGCTGAAGTTAAAAGAGACGGTCTATTTCCCTTTGCAAAGAACTGTACAATTTCTAAAAAATATCATTCATTTGTAAGTATGAAAAAATATAGTCCATTATTTGTTTATATTTTTAATCTTGTTTAAATAAAATCTTCATATACTAAATAAAAAGGATTTTGGGGATAAGAGGGAGGTCTTAAAAAAAAAAATAAAAATCAAAGTACATTTTCTCCTGTTGCAGACAGGATACCTACATTATTTCCAATTGAAATATTCATGATAAAACATAATTATTATGACCCATCAAGTAAAATAACTATTTCTTTATGTGAACAACTTTAGGAACTGATCCTAAATACATGTAATTAAGAGAGAACCACAGAATCACTAAGTGTACAAATAAGAAATGACTACATGATCTGTGTTGTATAAGCATGCCTTTTCACAGTAAAATAATAATAACAAAACTTAAAAATACATATCTTCAGTTGTAAATGTATGACAATTCTTCACCTCAGTCAACCTCTTTACTAGCAGATGTGATGTATGCCAGTCCATCAGTGTGTTCTTTATGCTAAAGCTTCCGTGATCTTCATGATAGCACAGGCTGTAAGTGTCAGGTTCAGGCTTTCTTGAGGGACTTGGGCAGCGTCTGTGCACTCTAGGTAGTTAGAGTGCACATCCGCTTACTGTTACTGTTCAGGAACTCAGATCATAGTTAATTGGAGGATTTAGAGACCTCCAGGTAATAACAATTGGGCATCTGTTCCAGAATCACAGAATCACAGAATTAAAGAGGTAGGAAAGGACCTTGAAAGATCACCAGGTCCAACTCCACTGTCAAAGCAGGCTCCTTAGAGCAGGCTGCCCAGGTAGGTGTCCAGACAGGCCTTAAATATCTCCAGAGAAGGACACTCCACAGCCTCCCTGGGCAGCCTGTTCTAGTGCTCCGTCACCCTCACCGTGAAGAAGTTCTTTCGCGTGTTGGTGCAGAATGTCCTGTGCTCCATCTTGTGAACATTACTCCTTATCCTGTCCGCGCAAACCACTGAAAAGAGGTTGGCCAAATCCCTCTGTCTCCCACACCTCAAATATTTATACACATTGATGAGACCCCCTCTCAGTTTTCTTTTCTCCAGGCTGAACAGACACAGGTCTCTCAACCTTTCCTCATAACGAAGATGCTCCAGGCCCTGTATCATCTTTGTGGCCCTCTGCTGGACTCTTTCCAGGAGATCCCTGTCTCTTTTGTACCGGGGAGCCCAGAACTGGACACGGTACTCCACCAGGTGAGACCTGACCAGGGCAGAGTAGAGGGGGAGGACCACCTCCCTTGACCTGCTGGCCATGCTCCTTTTAATGCACTCCAGGAACCCATTGGCCCTCTTGGCTACTGGGGCACACTGCTGGCTCATGGTCAACCTGTCATCCACGAGGACAGCCACATCCTTCTCCTCAGAGCTCCTCTCCAGCAGGTCATCCCCCAGCCTGTACAGATACATGTGGTTGTTCCTTCCCAGGTGAAGGACTCTACGCTTGCTCTTATTAAACCTCATTTGGTTACTTCCTGCCTATCTTTCCAGTCTGTGCAGGTCTCGCTGAATGGCAGCACAGCCTTCTGGTGTGTCAGCCACTCCTCCCAGCTTTGTGTCATAGGCGTACTTGCTGAGGGCAGACACAAATAGAAGCTTCAGTGCTCCTCAGCAAGGAATCTCCAATCACTAAGACTCTCAGTTCTTTTTCTGTGGCACTGGTTGTGATAGAGTACTCTGCCCAGCCCCGATCCCTATGCTCGGTACTTCCTCCAATCTTGACACACTTTGCAGGTTTGCTTCCCGGGTTCAGACTATTGTCCAGACCCTCAACCTCATCCTTTTCCCACCTGAGCAGGGAGTCACCTACAATGATTACCCTTCTACCTTTCTTGGTGGAGGCAGTCTTGAGGTGTGGAGTCGACTTCCTCACCCCAGGCATCCTCCTGAGTAGACCTACTACCTCCTCCTTATCCACTGGTCTCTGAAGCTTCAGGGCCTCAGACGTGTTGTGTAAGGGCACCGGGGAAGGTGGGGCTGGTAGGGCTTGTAGGGAGGGCATTGCCTGTGAGGTTGAGCAGGGACCTGTCTCCATTCCTCCTCAACTCCCAGGTCCCCTCTCTCTGCCCGACTGCAACAGGGCAGGGGGTCCACCTCCATTTGGGGTGTCTCACCCTGGTACCTCTCCTTCAGGCCTGGCAGGGAGTTGCTCCACCAGTCTATCTCCCACTCACACTCCCTGATGGCCCTTAACCTCTCCACCTCCTCCTTGAGCTCTGCCACCAGGCTGACTAGGCCATCCACCTGCTCACACCTCACACATGGTGTCTCTGCCACCCTCTGAGGGCAGCAACAGGCTCAGACACTCCCTTCATCCAGAGACCTGAACTGCCTCATTTTTGAGTGGGTAGTCAGTCTGGGTCATCACAGACTTTCTAGAAAGAGCTTTTTGTGTAGTGCAGACCATGGCGGTTTAGGTACAGTCAGACCACTGATAGACGAGCTGTTCGCCTGAGCAGGGACGGACACTCTGCCCCACCTGAGTCTGTCCTGCCTGCGCAAACAGCCATACCCCGCCCTTTTGACACACCCATCCTTGTCGCTTGTGCTCCCTAGGGACTGCTTTTGAATATCAGGGTAGAGGGGGCACTGCTGGCTCCGCCTACACCTCGTCAGCCTCCCTCGTTAGGGCTGCCAGGTCCTGGCGTCTCCCTTAGCTGATTCGAGTGGCCTCAATGCCGGAAAAAAATCCCTGCCTGTACCGATCCCCTGCTCAACTGCAGAACTCATCTGCCCTCGAGCCAATCACCTTTGCAAGACATCTTTTCATACTTTCAAAATTAGAAACAGAAGCAGGTGTCAACCTGCTTCATGACCATATTCATAGAATATGGTCAGGAACCATATTCACAGGTGAGAGTTTACTTTGTCAAGCCTGTCTGAATTTAAAAAGCGATTGGACTGTGCACTTAGTAGCATGGTCTAAACTCTTGGATAGACCTGTGCGGTGCCAGGATTTGGACTTGATGATCCTTATGGGTCCCTTCCAAGTCAGGATATTCTGTGATTGTCCAAGTATCTCCACAGAATCACAGAATCATCTAGGTTGCAAGAGACCTCCAAGATCCCCTAGTCCAACCTCTGACCTAACACTAAGTCCTCCACTAAACCATATCACCAAGATCTACATCTAAATGCCTTTTGAAGACCTCCAGGGATGGGGACTCCACCACTTCCCTAGGCAGCCCATTACAATGTCTAACAACCCTTGCGCTAAAGAAGTTTTTCCTAATATCCAACCTAAACCTCCCCTGGCACAACTTTAGCCCATTCCCTCTCATCCTGTCACCAGGAATGTGGGATCAACCCCCACCTCTCTACAGCCTCCCTTCAAGGTACCTGTTGAGTGCAATAATGTTATCCCTCAGTCTTCTCTTCTCCAGGCTGAATAATCCCAGCTCCCTCAGCCACTCCTCGAAGGACTTGTTCTCCAGACTCCTCACCAGCTTTGTCGCCCTTCTGTGGATCACTCGAGCACCTCGATGTCCTTCTTGTAGTGAGGAGCCCAAAACTGAACACAGTACTCGAGGTGCGGCCTCATCATAGATGAGTACAGAGGGACAATCACTTCCCTAGCCCTGCTGACCACACTGCTTCTTATGCAAGCCAGGATGCTGTTGGCCTTCTTGGCCACCTGAGCACACTGCTGGCTCATATTCAGCTGACTATCAACCAATACTCCCAGGTCCTTCTCCTCCAGGCAGCCTTCTAACCACTCATCTCCCATCCTGTAGCTCATCTTGGGGTTATTGTGCCCCATTTGGAGGACCTTGGAAGAAGATGCCTGTTTAGTTAAAACCTATCTTTTCCCTCCTCTCTCTGAACTCTCACATGAAATAGCTAACCTCTTTTGAAATATTTAATGATCTCTCAGACAATACTGTGGGATCATTACTCATATTTCTTTTCACTCTAGTGAATCTGTTATATTTCATGAAGATCATGAATGACTGAATGAATGAGATTTACAACAGCTCATATTTCAATAGGTTCTTGTAAGGAGAATTTTCATTTTCTGCTTTAATACTTAAATTTACACTGTACAATCTCAAATGCCACACAGTATACAACTGAAATGCTTCTGAAAGGATTCAGAATAAAGATAGGACATGGCATTCAAGAGTTGATCATTAATTGTTTCAGGAACTTTATCGACATTTAGAGATACTTTTTTTTTTTTTTCTTGTCTGAAATAGGTTTTGTATACCTTGAAAAGAAACATTATAAGATTTTTCTTCTCTGCTGATAATCCATTTCTTATACAGACCTCTGAATCTATACCAAAACAGATAAATCAGACTATTAAAAAAATTAAGAACTCTTATATATATTACAAGTACAGAGAAGATATGTAAGATGTAAGAAGTATTGCACAGAAAAATGGCAAATCCAGCCATATGAATGAATGAATAAGATCTGAAATTAAAAAGTAGAAATACATCTGCTGAATACATAGCATACATCATCATAAAAAAAAAATGTTTAGCATAACCAATACTTTACTAAGAATATTATGTAATAGTTTAATAAGGCAAAACTTCCCGCGGTCAGTATATGTATATATATATGTATATATATGTATATGTATATGTATATATATACATATATGTATATGTATATATATATATCCTGCACAGGTATCAGTGAAAGTGGAAAGCCATCTTTTTCAGAGTGTTTCACGGTATACTTTTAGTATGTATTTAACATGTGTTTGTGAGTGGACCTTAATATTCAAAAGAATTGAAACCTCACATACATATGTAGTTTCAGTAACAATAAAAGAAGCTGACATTTTCAAACAAGAAAAAAAAAAAAAAAAAAAAAAAAAAAAAAAAAAAAAAGGGCATTTTTAATCATATAATTAAGAAAAAAAAAAAAAAAAAGAAAAAAAAAAATCTGAGCTTTCTTTTAAATTCCAGGTCACTGATTCATCCAGCTTAATGTAATACTTAATCTTACTTAAGATACACCTGTATTAAGAACAGTCTTTAGCAGTACCTTTGTCATTCTTTACTGACTGTAGAAATATCTATAAATGGTTTATTTTTTAGTTTGGGTACCTTGATAGCTGCCATAATTGATTTGATATGAACCCAGCCCAAGGAAGGGTATAAAAAGATTAGGTAAAGTCTTTCACTTATGCTAAGGCCTCATGATGAATTTTAAAATGACAGGCACTTCTAGTACATTTATTTTTCTTTAGTTGGTTTGTATATTTCACCAGTGGAAAAAAAAAAAAAAAGTTAAAAACAAACAAATATATATATATATTTGAGATTTCATTATTTTTTTCTTCTTTTATTTATTTTTTAATAGAACTATAAGCATTTTTCTTTCCTAGTTGCTTTAACTAATGCTTTTATTATTATTATTGTTATTGTTATTGTTATTGTTATTATATATTTTTAATAAAAAGACTTACCTTGGTGAGTTAACAAAGAAACACTGATACTATTGCCTTTTTAGAAGCTTTCAAAGTAAAGCCTGTGTTCTACCAGCAGACTTGAAATAAGAAGATACTTGGAATTCATATATAATTTACATACATGAGGTAGAAAGAAAATTTCTGTGTGCAGTTTAACTGAAAATAAAAGCATAATTCATGAGAAAGAAAAGAAAAATAAGAAGCAGTATGACTTTTTAACAGATAAAGAAAAGTCCTGGGTAGGAATCTTGAGCCAACTGATATTAGCATCATTTATTAGCTTTCTGTTTCTTATTCAGTTGCCTTAACAGAAGTGTCAGCAACATCAGCAACATTTCAGGTTTCCTAGAATACAGTATATGGTCTCCAGATGTCTTTCCAGAATGTTCTTATACGTACTGTGTCACATCTACCATCACCATACAGATTTCTCAGATACTTTAAGGTATCTTAATGTATGGTATATACATTAAGATTCTAATTTACTAGTTTTATTCACTCTTTTAACATCAATATGAACAAGCTTTCTTCTGTAGCTGGTTATTCAGTGCCCAAATTAGAAAGAAATAATTGATTTCTGATTAACACTCAATTTATCTCAGCTCACCAGCATATCCATACCCGTATTTGCTCCAATTCAAACATATGTTTTAGATATTATATTAAAAGGTAGATATTCTAGATATTATGTTGCTACAAGTCAACACAGGGACTTAAGAATTTGACTCTAGTGGTCAAAGATTTGCCAACAATTACTACATTATGTTCACTGAATACATTGTGTTTTTTTTTTTTTATTTGTAAGATGTAGTAGAATATACCATTCATAAAGCCAAGCAAACATAATAGTAACTTTGATTAGGCCCTGTTTATGCTGATTTTTACATCAATGTAAAAGACTATGAATAGGAATATAATGATTCTACTATTAGATACTCTCACACTCCTTGATTTGAATGTCAATTCATGGAAGTATATTTCAAATTAAAATCAGGTTATCATATTTTATATAGCGGTGGGTGGGTAAGCGATATGTTAAAGATGTCAACAGGATTCTTACATAGAAATCAGTAGGAAGAAAGAGGTTGTGAAAGGAAAGAGAAAAATATTCCATGTATCTCACAATTTATGAAGTTTTTTGTTCTCTTATTTATTTGTTTATAATATTGACTACAATACAATTTATTAACCTTTTTCTTTTCTTTTGGTAACATTATTACTGTTTTTAAACTTAATTTCTGTATTCATTTGAGCTGCTTTTGTATCATATATTATCAAAATAATGGGATGAAGAAGTGAGACAGCTTTTATTTTAGTCTTGGCTATGCATGTGATCTGAAAGTTTTGAAATAGCTCAAACTTGGAATGTAAAACAATTATTCCAATTTTGTAAGGCAACTCTAGATTCTCCACCATGACTAATGCATTATTATCATAATAGCTATTGAATTGAAAAAGCAAAAGTCTTCCTTCATATGTCTGAAGACTTATCTATATATTGCAATTGATTTTCCATGTGACTTTTTAAAAATATTGTGAAACTGCTAAAAAATATATAACTCAATTTTTAAAATTTTCTCTAAGATTTGCCTGGTCATTTACAAATAGTTTGTTACACAAATTATATGATAGAATTCAAGCTTGAAACTTTACTTTGATAGATGGTAAAATGAGAGAAAAGTTAATGAACTGAAACTATTCTACCATTCTCTAGAGCAATTCAGAAAAATGTTAATAACACACTGAACCTGATGAGCAAGACAGTATGGTGATGAACATAATAGTCAAGTACAATATGTAGTTTGAAGTACTATATTAACATGAAAAATAATTAAAACTTGCTTACAGAATTGTGTTCATATGCATAATTTGCAAGGATCATAGTTAATTAGGAATGAAAACTTGATCTGTTTTTGTTTGTCACACACAGGCTGCCTAATGTAGTGAAAAATACAGCATGAAATTCCTCATTCTGCTTCACCCTCCTCAGATTTCTCTTCAAATGATAATTCTATTTCAATACAGACTTTTGGGAAGTAATTTTTTTTTTTTCCCCAAACTATCTTTTATGAATTATTTATGGTTGTTATGTAGTACAGTCATATTCATGAGAGACAGAAGCCAGATGACAACATTTATTTGATTTAAAACCATTGCTGATAGTTCTGAAACTAAGTAATTCAGGCCAATTAATTTTTTGCTTTAATGCTGTCTTCTGTAATCATTTAAATCTGACTGAAGAGAACAGGCCGTATAGTTAATTACTATAAATCCATAAATAGTTCTAGTGACTTTAACTTGGAAATGGATTTCACACCTTGTTTCAGAAGCATGTAAGGGAACTTTTTAAATAGTTAAATTCTTAACAATTTGTGTTTTATCCTGTCAAGGTCTCCACTAATCCTACTCATAACTTCAAAATTATTTTCAGGAGGAAAGTATAAACTTATCTTTAACATGGATTTTTATGTAATAGCATGCAATTTTCTACAATAAATACAACACAAATGTATGAATGGAGGAAAATACTGCTTTCATTAATAGCCATCAGCATTACTTTTTTTTTGAATTGACATGATATTTCTGCTTATATATGATATTTCCGAGATAGGAAACAATTTCCATATATTTTCATATTTTCATATTTCACTTGTGTTTTTAATGTCCCTGAGAGATTAAGAGCCAAAACTTCTGTATTTTACCACCACTACCACTCAAAACAAGACATAATCCAAGAATCAAATATGTCTATGCTGAGTAGGACCCTTTCATCATGGAATCAGACTCTCAGATGTGGTGGAAAGTGCCTGTGGAAACTGGGAGCTCAGATGAAGTGTAGAGCCAGTATTCTCCAGTTATCCTCACTGCTGTGTCTGCTATGTCTGCTGGGGCAAGGGGGAAGAAGGAGAGGCTAGATATCTGAATTTTCACGTCTCTATGCAGGATGATAAATGAAATATGCCATTTTACAACAAAGGAGTATGAAAGATTCAAAGTGTGGAATTAATTGTAGGAAATGCAGCTGTCTATAGTTATTGATATATATTTAGACTAGGTGCCTCAGATTCCTGTTAAAGTCAGTGGAAAGAAATAAAACTTTTCAAACATACTTTATTTCTTTATGAATATGGATAGGTTTATCTAGAGATTAAGACTTCCAAATATAGCTGTACCAAGGTGAACAAAGTATCTAAGTTCCAGATACAATGAGAAATATAGCTGAAAATGTAAATGACTGGTACCATTTGAGATGCCTTAGGATACCTTGGACACGCAGCACACCCATGGGGCTCATAAATACTACACAGGGCCAATAAAAGAATTGTAGTCTAGTGACAGCTAGAGGCCAGATGATCCCATCCCAGAGGCCTCTAGCCTCTGACCCCCAGAAATCTAAATGATATTAAATGTTTAAAAAATGAGTTTCTTATTAAGTGTCTTTTAAACTGGGTTGCAACTATATCTATTTTCCATTGACTGTACTGACTAAACCTTCACTGTCTGTAACAAGAGTTTAAGTGCTCAATTCACATCCATATGACAGTATTTAGGAACCTTAATTTGGTATCTTAGTCTGCAGTTGAACTCCTCTTGACATCCCCAAATATCATGTTGAGCCTTAAAGTTCCCACTTCTCTCCATTGACTGTGCAGAAAGCCAAAGGTGACTTGCTCAGTAGGAGGCAAATATGAGAAATTCATCAGAATGTACAAAAACTCAGCTTCAGATCTTACAACAAACAAAAAGTCTTAATAGCCACATCTATCAATCTGATGTATATCATCTACAATCCAAGAAAACGTAATCAAAACTGATTTAAGGAAGCTTAGATCTTTTGTCAGTATCAGGGTTTCATAAAGAGAGGAAAAAAAAATCTAGTATTTTGACCTCTGACCTTAAACCTTCAATCTGTCTTGTCAGTTAGTGCCAATTGTGGTTATATTGTTGTGGTTATACACATAATAAATATGTGCATTATGGATTTTACCTAGAATTACACTTATTCTACAGATTCAGAGAAGATGGAGAAGTCTATGATTGGTATCTTTCAGTAACTACTGACATAAGTACTTAGCTTAGTTTTCTAAGAAGCAAGGTGTTGGACTTAAGCTATTTTCATCTTTCCCTTTTATTGACTTATACATATATAAATATATATACGCATATATATGGTTGTTGTTGGTGGTTTTGTTGTTGTTGTTTTTGTTGCTTAATTGGACCAAATTTAGTAAAATAAACAAGATTTTTTCTGTTTATTTGGGGCAATATTACATAAAATATTTTGTAGTTATCAAAAAATTAAGCATAAGTTTTGTTATAAATGTTAGCTGGCTGATATTCTTTGTCTGTGATAAAGCTTTATTTTGATCTCATTAGTATTGAATTAATATAGGGATGTTCTCCTGAAGCCAACAGGTGGACTCCTTTGAAAAAAATGAAAATAAAATAAAAGACTTAACAAAACCCCTCATTTATATTATTGCTGTTGTTATTTTTATTTTACAAACAAATATATAACACTGTGTCATATATATATAACACTGTGTCATAACATTGAAAAAATAAAAAAATAAAAAAGTTCACCAAAGATTATCAGTTGCAAGTATCTTCAGTGTTTTGTTTTGTTTATAATAAATTGTGATATGACAGGAAAAAAGAAAAAAGAAAAAAGAAAAAAAAGATACGAATATATGAAGAATAGTCTTTAGCTTCATTTTTATATGTATACATTCTTATTTTTAATCAAAAGTTTCATCCTGAAGATGTTATTCATAAGTGTGATATTTATCACACTTAACTTTAGCAATATAAAAGTTAAATAGTGATGATAAAAGTGATGATTTAGCTCACTCAGCCTTAGGAGCTGCTTGGTTACCGACTGAGATCTCTAAATTCATATGCCCACAGTATGGCTGTTGCATTCCAGCCAAGGAATAGTTAAGATGCCTTAACATAATCATCCACTTAATGTATGCTAAAACATCTTGCTAGGAATACAGTTGCCAGTCAGGAAAAATAAAATGTTTTAAACCTGTACAAGTATCTCAGGTACCCTAGGATTCCGTGAAGAGTGTCAGGTATCTAACGATGGACAACTCAAATGCTTTAAGATCCTTCTAAAATCCAGTCCTATATGTCTAACTTGAGTTCAAAAAGAATTATGTATTATGTTGTTGGACATCCATTTAAGATAATCCTGCCAATTTACTCTAGTAGTTTTAATATAAAAAATATTAGCTGACATGACAAACTAAACTCATTCCTATTTCTTTATTCTTTAATTACACAAAAATTCTTGCTGATGTATTCTCATGTGCTTGTCCAGTCAAGCAATGTAAGGAAAAGCCAAAAGCAGGGACATCAGAGGAGGTTACAGATATCCTATGGGATTTATGAGAAGGAAATTTGTAATTAAACCCTAGGAAACTGGAAGTGAAAACAAAAACAACAAAACCACAATCAAACAACCAAACAAAGCCCAACAAAAATTAAAATGAACTTTTAAGACCATTAATGAATTTCTGAGTCAAATGTTGAGGCCACACCATGCATATTCACACTTTCAAATGAACAAGTAGAATTAAATCTTACACTCAAATTGTAAGTACAAATTTTATTGTGCCCACTTGTGAAAGGCTAGCCTGCTCTGTAGCTATTTTGTCTGGGGCAGAAGTAGTAAAGAACTCCAAAAAAAAAAAAAAAAAAAAAAAAAAAAAGAACATTTATTCAGGGTGGATTAACCATAATGGATTATCTATTATATATTATCTATTATTTATTATGGCTCCAGGTTCACTTAAAGTCTAGTTTTATTAATTTAGTAGGATATAGGATCCTGTTCCAGCCAAAGAGTTATGGAGCACTCAGTTCAAAAGGATAAAAGGATATATGTCCCACAGTTGTTTTCTAAGTTTTCTGTTTGACATTACTGTTTCACAATTTGGTTTTATATGAGAATTTAAGACTGACATTCCTGATCAAGACAGAGCAGGTATTTGCAACTGACTTCTTGATCTCTACACACACACACACACACACACACACACAAAGTTTTAAATGAACTTTTAAACTCCAACATTTAGGGAAAAAAAATCAACTGAAAATTTCAGGTGTTTATCTGTGGATGGGAATTAGGTTTTTTTTTGGTGGTGGTGTTTGTTTGTTTGTTTTTGTTGTTTTTTAAAGGTATGGATTAAATATATATGTTAAAACAATCTGTAATTTTTTTTTTTTGTTATCATATTGGTTATGATTGAGTACTCTCAATTCTTCCACAACAATTATCTTAAATTTAAGTCTTTGTTAAATGTCTTTATTGTAAGTTTGTTGCCTCATAATCAGAAATTTATAGCTTTCACATAACCAACTATATCTACATATATAAACTATATTATAGAATTACCTGAACAATACTCTACTAATGATGTAACACTGACAGCCAGAATGTATCCTTCAAAATATTAAACCTATTTTTAAATCTTATTAGCATTTTTTTCCTTCACATTTATTGAATTCTCAATATCCATAACATAACAGACATGCTCAGATGTAACGCAAAAATCAACTAAGAATCCTTACATTTATTATTCAGGTTGCAACCTATGAGTACTATGAATTTGTTTAAAATACAGATGAGTCTTATTTAATACATATGCATGTAACTAAGCTAATAAATGTGGACAAATTAGTAATTTATGAATCTGTAGTAAGAATCACTTCTTTTTTTCACAGTTTAACTTCAATAATGTCTTACTATAAGGTCAAAATAAACAATCTAATAATCTTAAATATAATTTATTCTGTTCTTGAAAACTCTTGTCTTATACTAAAATTTTAGTTAGTTAATATTATTGTTTATTAATAACAACAGGGTCATTGAAAGGTCTTTCAAAAACTTATTGCCTCCTGCTCCTCAAAGAACCTTTAAGTCAATATAAGTAGTTTTTTTTCAGTTCAGGCCTAGAGTTCTTCTTCCTGAATAATTTAATTCCTGTGCATTCCTCTTCTTTCTTGCTCTTGCTACCTTTTGTTTGTGCATCATCTTCTTACTTATGCATACATAACTTAAGCATGAAAATGACAAAAGCCAAAAGCCAAGAAAAAAAAAAAAAAAAAAAAAGAGAGAGAGAGAAAGAGAGGGAGATAAAGTACATTTGGGTTGTTTTCTGCCCATAAGACATATGCATCTTAGTTTACTGTATAAAGAAATAAAAGAGAAAACCCTTTAATCTAAAAGATATCAATATTATTTTTACCATTACTAATATAATTATCCACCATTTTTAGTGTCATAGGGTAGAACAAAATTTGTGACAGTGATATAAGATTAATACCACAGTTAAAATGTACTCATATGAAAATGTAGGGAAAAAAAAAAAAAAAAGACTATTTCAGTAGGTTATCCCTTTACTTGCACTTCAAGTCAAGGTCAAGGTCAACTACCATGACACATAAGAGAGAATCAACATCACGTTTGTTTTTTGAGTAGATCATGTTTATCAGAATTCCAAACAAGTTGGCTAAAACAGATAAAATTATATAATAAAGGCACATGATACTGGTCTTTATAAGCCCAGTAACTACTTTTGAATTCCCAAGCTGTAACTGTGGAAAAAAAAATCTTTTACATTTTTTGTTTTCATTCTTCCCTTTTGTACCCAGTCCAAGTGATATCACTTCTCTTTAAAAGTTCACGTTGTTTGCAGAGTGCCCACAATACCACCAACTTTGTCATGCCATATATGATTTGAGCAAATTGATACATCCACTTACAATATGACTAATAGACTCTGGGGTCTAGCCACATCTTCTACATCCTGCACTTAAATATTTCCTACCATCTGTCTTCTTTTTATGATACCTCATGTGAATAGGTTGTTACAGTGTATCCTTAATTATATTTTTCCCTTTTCAATCCTCCGGTGAAAAACCATTTACAGCTTGGCACTTTTTTTCACTAAAGAAATTTCCTTCTAAAACACTTACTACTATATTTTCTCATCCATTGCTAGCATTTATCTCTCATTGTGATCCTCTTAATGACTTCAATAATGACTATAACCCTGGAGTATTGTATTCCTCATTTATATTTCAAGCTTGACCCAAGAACCAGTTATTTGCTACTATGGGAGAAGCAATAATTGTCTGGATTTGTTGGTGTTGTTATATTTTTGTTTCCTTAGTGTTCTAATATGTTATGACATTTCTATTATAGTTATTATGTACTATATCAATTTCTAAAAGCACTGGCTAAAATAGGAGTCCATCCTATTCAAAAGCAGTCATTAGGATACAATCTCCAAGTCAAAGAACTAGGATTTTTTTAAAAGACAAAAATAAAATCCAAGTTAAGAAAACAGATGGAAAAAAAATGTGTGGGGTGCATTTGACCCAACTAATACTCTCTAAATTTAAGTCGTCTTTTGAAAATTAAATGCCATGTCTCAGGTAACTGTCTTTGACATTTTGTATAATTTCAAGGATTTGATTTAGTTCTAAACTGCATTTAATAATCTGTGGTTCAGGTGTATATAACTTAATTACATTTAGATTTTAAATACTTTGCCCATTCATAGACACACAGTGCTATTTGTGGTATCTTAAAGTATCTTGCATGATCACCAGCTGACCATATCTTTTTCTAACCTTGAGTCTTTTCTTTTAACACCATGCAGACAGCTAAAATACAAAAGTAATTCAAATAAATTATGTGGGCCAAGTGAACTAAGTCACCAGCCTCTTGGTGTATATCCATGATACAATTCAATTCTTCCCACATGACTGGGAATTTGAAATGTTCTAATTTATCCCACCTAGGCTCTAGTCACACTCCAAAAACTTATGAGTGTACCCTAGTCCTTATGCTGTATCTATCAGCCTCATGCATGAGGACACTGCTGGTTTGTGCACAAGCATCTCAATCAAACCCATCAAGCTAGGTGAGAGGTGTATAGCCTACACTCTAGGTTATATAGTGAGCCAGAAAGTGAAACACATAACATAATTTTTTCCACTACTTCTTAATTTCTTCACAGCTCATCTGCACTACGTTTTTGACCCTTCTCCTGAACTCTCATTTAAAAGAATAAGAAAACAAAACAAAACAAAACACTAGCTTCATATTCCTTTTTTTGTTTGTTTGTTTGTTTTCCCACAAGCCACATTTTGATTAATTTTGTTTGCTAAATTGTCCATTTGCAAGACAGTTGCAATTGATTCAGGAATGATAAAGTAAAAAAAAAAAAAAAATTACAAGCCATGCTTATACAAACCTGCTTTGAGATCAAAGCTTGAGGGCTCTGTCTGAACAGTCATGACATCAACAAAAGTCATTAAAAGCTAAGGTTATTTTTTCTACTGGCTTAGTTGGAAACTTTCTGAAAATGATCAATATTTCAACCGAATAGAAAGGGAGAAACATGGAGAAGGAGTTCTGATACAACCAATAATATTGTAAAGCACTTTGTCCCACCAATAATGTTAAAACAATGGCACTCAAAGCAGTAATTCCGTTAGAGTTAACTGTATCTTCTACAATGGGTTATTTCTGTCCTTTCACTATGCATTTTCAGTCTTAGCTTTCAAGTGACTGATGTAGGAGACTGCTATTTTCTTCAGGGATATTTCTTCTGAGTTTGGTCCTCTCTCACATAACTGAAGAATGCATTTAAGAAGTATAAACAGAAATTGATTCAGAAACTTTATCGGATAAATGAAACCATTCAGCATGATGATGTGTTGATTGACCTGGCAATTAATCTTGAAGAAGTAATACTGAAGAATCTCTTTTATATTTCTCCAACTACAAGATAATAAGACAACAGTTTCTGAAACTCTCAGACAATTATGTTGAATATCATCTGTTACAAGTTTACCCATTAAGCTACTACTGATATACATAATCTGAATGAATATCTAACACAGTATTTGAAGCACTTTTCAGTCCGCATTTTCTCCAATGATAATATTTCTATGTTTGGGAAAAACTGAGGATAATAATAAAATGTTTCCTGTAATTTTCATTGGCCATTTCCATACAGCTAATACAGTTCAGAGCATTTTAAACATTAAACAAATATCTGGGTGATTTAGTGCAATGGTATTTTACCAATATATACCATGAATTCTTCCCTTTCTGACTTGTTCCCAAATAGTGAAAAAAGAAGTACTCATGCAGTAGCCAGTTCAGAAGTCCTGTCCATTACACTGAAATTCCTTCACCATAAATCACAAAAGTCACACAAACATGAACTGAACATACACATGGAATAAGTTTCAGTCAAAGAAATTATCCTACTTTACATATATACCTACAGAAACTTTTCTAAATACAAAAACATCTATTTGAGGAAGTCCATAATCATCTAGAAATGCTCACTCTGGACCACACATGAACAAAAATATAGTGAAAAATGCTCAACAGAGAAAGGGTTTACCTCTTTACTAAGAGTTACCTCTCTTTGGGAAGAAACTTTTATATGTGGGAGACCTAGAAAACAGCTCATGGCTAATAAAGGCTATGGTTTCTTGCTGCCCTAATGAGTTTTGCCACAGGCTTAAGAAACTGTGAAATGTTATCTTAACATATTTTCTACCTGAGTAAAGTACACAAATCCTTTTCTTTTCCATTAGAAAAAATCTGATCCCACTCTTGTTACAGTTTGTGTCATCTCAGTTTACTAGTAGATCTGAAAGATTGTATATTCAATTAAATTGTTCTAAAGTTATAAAATAACCTGGCACAACCAAAAAAACTAGTAAAGCAATGTAACAACACACCCCTCTGCAGTTTTATCTGTACAATTATGCTCAAAAAGATATGTAACACCTAATTTAAAACTTTATCAATGCTAAAGTTCCATTCAGTCTTCTGCAATGACATGTAAGAGGCTACCATGCATACAGAAATATTTCTATGGCAACAGTTTAAAGTCTAGGCTATTCTTAGATGAAGTGTTTTCAGAGAAAAAAAAAAATATATTTTGCAGTGTTCTGTTTTGTTTCAACTGACTAACTATCTGTTTTAACTAACTAACTAATCTGTTTCTTTCATCTACGTCCTTTCTGAAACAAAAGAAATCTATTGTGATGAATGAAACAAGAGAGAAGTAACTTAATGTGATATATGTTATGCCGGAAGTTATGAGATTCTTCTTAAATTAGCAGAAAAGAAAAATCATGTACTGAAAAGGATATTATTCAGGCTTCTAATGTTAAAAGTATTATTAAAACAGGCTTGATATAAATTAAAACATATATGGTTGTTGTTGCTGTTTTTAATGACAGACAGCTAACTATACGTTTCACATATTTGCACTTCCTTATCCTTTAATGCATCCTCTTTCTTTCTTTCTTTCTTTCTTTCTTTCTTTCTTTCTTTCTTTCTTTCTTTCTTTCTTTCTTTCTTTCTTGGGAGTGTTTTTGTTTGTTTGTTTGTTTGTTAATAAAATGACCTTGGAAGTGCAAATTTTACAAATAAGATAAACACTGTAATTCAAAACTTGATAATGATGTGGTCTCAGAGAGTTAGATGATCTATGTGTCTGAAGGGAGAGTATCTGACAGAATAATACAAGGGAGTGTTAAAATCAGAAAGTGTCACAGAAATAAAAATGGTTGTTTTTATATATATATATTTTTCCCCCACCTGCAACACAGAAACATTCATAAATGCATGGCTTCAATATCCCAATTGAACCAACATTTCTATGAAAGTGTGCTAATGAACTAGCACTTTAAGGAAAGTTGAGGATCAAAGTTACAAGCTTATTCTATATCTCAATGATGAATCATAATCATATATGTTTAGTATTATATGGTCTGGATTGCATGCATGTCTGGCCTCAGCCAGTGACTTGGTATATTTAATATACTATGTCTTTTATTTTAACCTCCATAACAGTGGCTGTAACATAATAATGATTTTTAGCATGAGATGTATTCATACTGCTCTCACTTCTTCAATTTTATCACTGCAATATCATGGAAAAGGCAGCATGATTTAAGTGGTAGTCCAGTGTATTTTCTTATTCTTAAATATTTTGGGGAGGCTATGCTTAAATTGAAGTTGATGGCCTCTTAAGAGCAGAAATACTGCCTTGTAGCATTTTCTTTTTCTTCTCAAGCACAATAACAAACTAGTGACTCTACTGCCATCACTTTGTCTTAAACGGCATGCCTCTGTGGAACAATCAGTCTAACAAAGCAGGAGGAAATAAAGAAGGGTCCTTGGAATTGAAATGATTTATATAATTAAACAGGACACTCTGTTTCCAAAGCTGCACAATCAAACTTCAAGGTATTTTCTAGGAGACTGCAGACTTTTCCATATTGATAAAGGATTCTGTAAGAATGATCTATTCCTCACATTTAATACTTCAGTAATACCTGGGATCAGGCTTCTGCCTCGTTTTCAAGAGTGTATCAATTGCAGTGTCTGTGTATGTATGTCTGTTTTCTCATTGTATATCCCAAAGGTGGGCATTTTCTATAAAGCAAACCGAATCAGTATTTGAAGTTTAGCAAGTCCCTGATGGTGTTTTACTCTTTAAAAGGATTCTCTGCCTGAAGAAAGCTAGAAGCAACGTGACTGAAATTCTCCATATCTCCACTGGGACTTGAGCTCTGAGTTACAAGTGATTTGCAGGGGCTTTTGCCTCTACGAGTATTACAGGGGTGAGGGGCACTTTCCCATACACAAACAGGAACAAATGCAAGTTGCCTGAAGTCTAACCACAACCCTGCACTGTGTTTGTTTCAGCATCTAATATTAAAGGTGCAGCAATCCAGAGCAGGGATGGGAAAGTCCTTTCACTAATTAGTTTTCCCACTTTCAGTAGCTGCTGGAGCCCAGCCGCATCCAGTAGCCTCACCTTGTCAGCAGTCCAGCAAACTGCATACAGGACTGAAGTGCTGACCAGTGAAAGCTGTCTCTGGTTTAATGAGACCGAGGTAGGCAGAGTCAATTAAATCAAATTCCCACTAACATCCCTAATATATCTGCAGTGTGTGCAGAAGGGGTGGCAGCAGCAGCAAGAGATTCACAGTATTAATAAAGGGATTCACTGCCACATTACAAAGGAGAGAGAGAGGGAGAGGCAAGGAAGAGGAGGCAGGAAACTTCTGTGTGTTATTTACATTGGGAAAGAGTGTTTATGCCTCTGCGTGTGAATGAATGAGAGAGAGGAAGGGAGAGAGAGAGAGAGGGAAGCGGGGGGGGGGGGGAAGGGAGAAGCACACACACAGAGCACTGAAAGGAGGCTCTGTCCCCTAAACCCAAATAACCCACTTGCAAGTGCTGGTACTGGAAAAATGGTAAGGACCAGGAGTTGAAAACATTTTCACTTTAATACTGAAAAAATATGCCATTATAAAATCCTCGAATAGAATTAGTAAGTTTCACTTGCTTCCTCAGTTCTGATTTCCTCAAGTTATAGTAAGATTTACAACAGCACAGAATTTTCTACCATTAAACTTTGCAGCCTAAGCACTAGAGTGACATTAATTGGTCATGCTTAACTGCCTTGGATTTTTTTTTTTTTCTTTGAATGTTTACACTGTTACCATAATATAAATCAAGGGTACTAATTTTTACATTCAGATGGAAAGGCAATACTGAATATGTATATTGAAAAAGAAGAGAGAGAAAACAAAATCAAAGCCTCCTCCCCTCCCCCCAAAAAAGAAATTAAACCCTCCATCAAGAAAACAGGTATCTCCCAATAAAGTCATCCCCTCCTCAATGAAAAAAAAAAAAAAAAAAAAAAAAAAAACAGATGAGAATATTCATGCAACTATGTCTTAAATAAAACCTTTACATTTTTCCACAGTAAAAGTACGATTTCTACTGCCTATTGATCACACAAAAATGGCGAAATGGCACTTTTATTATTATTATACTGTATTTCTTATATAGAAGGTTTGATATGAAGGGACTTATCAGGTAAGAGGGATGATGGTGTGAACTAGACGTTGCTTCCAGTTGGGGGCTGGAGCGTCCCTGGGGTGCGTTGTATCCATGCGAGCCATGCAGCACTTGTTTTTTGTTTTTTTTTTTTTTTGTTTGTTTGTTTTTGTTTTTGTTTTTTTTGTTTGTTTGTTTGTTTGATTGATTGTTTGTCTGTCTTTATTTTTAATTATTATTATTTTGCTTTTTGTTCATTTGTCCGTTTCGGAGTCGGAGTCATTTATTTACATTACATTCATGCCTTCGTGCAACTTTCCGCTCCTGCTTTGCTGTCAGGAGGAGGCTGACACCAGCCTTTCCTCCGTCCCCCTCCTCTTCCTCGCCTTTCGGAGAGGGGTGCGTCCAAAAGGGAAGAAGGCGGAAAAGCAAAACGACTCCCAGCACAACAACACAAAAGCCCAACAAAACCAACAGCCGTGGTTCTCGCTGCCGGGGCAGCAGGAAGAGTGTCCTCGCTCGTCCATTGCCGCCCCGGCGGAGCACGGGCGGGGGGTGCTCCCGTCGCGGGGGGCTGCGCCGAGCTGGGGGGGGTTGCGGCCCGGCGCCGGCCTCCCCGCAGCGAGCACCGGGCACAGCGCTTGCAGTGGGGGACAAGGGCGAGTGCGCGCGTGTTTTATTTCTCACAGAAGGAAACCGAGGTGCAGAGACGTTCCTGACTAGCAGCGCAGGGCCGGTCCCCGGGTGGCGGCCGCCCCCGCCCCCGCCTCAGTCCGACAGGGAGTGGGAGCCGCAATCGTAAACCCTGTGGGCCCCGTCGGTGCTGTAGGGCCCGTTGTGCCAGTAGGATGAGTCGCAGACTGTCTGCAAAGAGTTGATTTCAGATGCAGACGAGTTGGCGTCCCTCCTCTTGGACCGCTTTCTGTTCCTCAGGATGAACACCAGCATGCCAACCACCGTGAAAGCAGAGGTCACAAAAACCAGCAGGAGCCCTGGCACCAGCACCGAAATGGAGACCCGGCTGGTCTCCAAGTAGGAGTTGGAGTGAGTGCCTGTCTCTGCAAAGCCGGTGCTGTTTTTGTTGGTAGAACTTAGTGTGGGTGATATTTTCAGCTGAGGGCAAATCACGTCATTGGAGAGAGACTCAAAATCCTCCTTGAAGAAATCTTCTGGGGACTCACACCTCAGATCGCTCATAATCACCTTGGGGCGCAACATCTCCGCCCACTGTTTGAAAGGCACAATAGGGCAAGTACAGTCCCACGGGTTGCCATGCAGATCGATCTGGGTGATGGAGGTGAGCTGGTCCAACACCCCCGCTACCGGGAGGTACATGAAATAATTGTTGTGTATGCTCAGTTTGGAAAGTGAGACCCCGGCGAAGACATCGACTGGGAGAGACCTCAGTAGGTTGTTGTTGAGGATGAGGACTCTCAGTTTGGGCATTGCATTGAAGGTTCCAGGCATGATCAGCTGGATCCCATTAAATTCCACATTCAGGTACTCCAGGTTTTGCAGCCCAGTAAATTTCTCCCGGGACAGGGTGTCTAGGTAGTTGCTATCCATATACAGCCATCGGAGATCAAAGAGGTTCTTGAAGGTGTTGTTCTCAACGGTGGCTATGTTGTTGTTGCCCAAATCAAGTAAATTAAGTTTCCGGTAATCCAGAAAGTGGGATTTCCTGATGGTGTGTATTTTGTTGTCTCTCAGAAACAGCTCCTGCACATTGGATGGTTTAGGCTTCAAATCCACCAAGCTGCTCACATTCCTGTCATTGCAATTAACCTTTAAACCCGAGCCAGGGATCTGATCACAGCTGCATATCTGAGGGCAGGACAATGTAGTCAGTAGCTTGCTCTTTGCGCTAACTGTCGACACAGCAGCAGTGGGTCTAGTCTTGATTTGCCAGTTGACAGGAATCTTTGTACCTCCATTTGGACCAGATCCTGGTGTGGCAGGGTCTTCCTTGCCATGTATTTTAAAGGGGGTTGGAATGGGACCAGGATCACAGGTTTCTTCTTCAGCAGGGGGAGCAGCTAGACTAGAATCCACTCTGTTCTTTTTGCACAGCTCTTGCTCTGTGGTCTCATTTAAATCTTTGCCCTGCAACCTAGTGGGAGCTTCACAAATCACTCTGCCGATCAAAGCATTTTTGGGTATATTTTCCAGCCATTCCTTCAACGACAGCAGGTCGCAAGTACAGTCCCAGGGGTTATCCTCTAGCAGGATTTCAGCAATGCCTGGGATCTGCTCCAGGACCTCCTCATAAGGCAAGGTTTTAAGACGGTTTCCCCGGAGGTCGAGGTGGGTGATCGGCACATACTGAAACACGTTGGGGGGCAAGGTGCTGATGAGATTGTCATTTAAAATCAACACCTCTAGTTTGTTTAAGTCCCTAAATGCTCCCGGGTCAATATCCCGCAATAGATTAAAATCTGCCTGGAGGTATTCCAGATCGTCCAGCCCCAGGAAAGTCTGCTTCCTGAACGATTTGATCTTGTTGTTGTTTATGTGCAAGCGTTTCACCAGCTGCAGCCCAAGAAAAGCCCCAGGAACAATCTCATGCAAACCGTTGTTTTCCATGTGCAAACTGACTGCATTGTAAAAGTTAGCAAACTCATTAGGGAAAAGTCGAGTCAGGGAATTTCCATGCAGAAACAAATGGTAAAACTGGGAAGTTGGGGCGGTGAAATGTTGCAGGCTGGTAAATCCCTTTTTCTCACAGTCTACGTGCAAATCCCCTTCTATCTCGTTGCAGGCACAGATCTTCTCTTTGCAAACGTCCCCTGTAACGTTTCCAGCAGCAAAACAAAGAGACGTCTCCAGCAACAGAATCCAAAGCAGCATTTTTAAACCGAGCAATTCATTCCCGATTTCATCACAAAGTAACAGCAACCATCCTTCTCACACGGAAAGCAATTCCAGTCCATTCAATACATGAAATGTCCGAAACACCACCAACGGGGGGGGGGGGTCGAGGTTGGGGGGGGGAAATGCGGGGAGAGGAAGCAAGAAGGGTCGGCGGAGGAGCGGGGGGGGCTTTTTCTTTTCTCCTCTCTCCCCCCCCTCCCCCGCAGCACACACATAGAATTGCAACAGCCCGGATTCCAGTCAATAATTATATCCACAAACTATCCAGGCACGTACTGCAAGGCACGAAAAAAAAAAAAAAAAAAAAAAAAGGTAGAGGAAAAAAATAAAAATAATCCCCCTTCTCGATTCTCCCCCCACCCCCCTCCCTCCCTGACGGTTCCCGGGCAAGAAGCTAAGCGGAGATCTGCCGGCCGGGCTGTCTCACCGTCAGGGAAACGGTGCCGGCCGCTGCCAGCCGCAGCATGCCGGAGAGGAGCGGGTGGAGCGCGCCGCGGTGTGCGCGGAGGCTGCGCGTGTGCGCGGCTCCCGCTCCGGCTCGGGCTCGGCGCCGGGCTGACCTTGTGGCGCGGGGCCGCGGGGCCGCCCGCCGGGAGCTGTCCGGGCTGCCGGTGCTGAAGACGCTGCCTAGGCGATGGCCGCCGAGCCCCCGGCGCTGCGCGGCGCCCCCTGCCCCCGCTGCGCTGCGCCGCTGCCCATGCTGCCTGCGGCGGGAGCCTGCAGAGGGGTCGGAGCTCCCCGACAGAACGACGGACTGACAGACCGACCGAGCGACCGCGCCGCGCCTCGCCTCGCCCTGCCGGCCGCGCTGCCTCCCCTCGTCGCCCGCGCCCTCGCTCGCTCTTCTTTCCGTTTTCTTCCGCTGCTGCCGAGCCGCACGCTAAGCTCGCACACACTCACAGGCACGCAGGGGGAGAGTTGCTAAGAGGCTCTGCTCGTTTCAACCTGGTGCACTCTGAAAGATCTGACACCCTCTGCTGAGCTGCAGTGGCAAAAATCCGACTGCTGAGGGAATGCTGGAGAAAAAAAAAAAAATCAATTCACATACAGAGCAAGCGTTAAAAACGCTGGCATTATAAACTGTCGATCTGTTTAGATGCTTTGCTTTCTCTTAAATAGATTAATTAATTTATTCTTTTTTTTTTTTCTTTTTTTTTTTTTCTTTTTTAAGATGGAAAGTTTAGTGTTCCCCTCCTCCCGACCTGATCCCTATTGCCCCTTTTCACACACACTCATACCTGCACAAGCAGGCGAGGAAGGTTTATGTGCCTTATTGTATGTCCCAATGGCTTGTACAGAATTAGTGTCAGGGTGTCAAGCGAATAGCAATTTGAGGTAATTATCCTGCACGCCATTTTTATCGTTGCTTTAAATGCATTTCTTCCTCCTCTGCAGTCTATAGCTTTTCATGCTTTCTGGTGTTCTCCATACAATGTAGAACCGTAGATTATTGCATTATATATATATATATATATATATATATATATATATAATTTAGATGACCACGGAGAAGGAAGGGGAGAGGGAGGAGGGGATTACTGCACTGTTAACAATTCACGGTACCTACAGAGTACAGTGTCTCCCTTAAGGAGGGGAGAAGGCTGATACTGACAGCTGTGCATTTTGACATTCTTATCTACATACATAGAATTACATAGGCACGTATGTGCACGCATATATATTTCTCTAGGGATACTCCTAATACGCGCTGTGTGGAAATACAACAGCTGCTCCCCACCCCCCACTCCCACCCCCACCCCCTGCCGCCCTTTCCAGCTCCCACCCTTCTGACAAAAGAGATTACACAGCGGAAAAAAATCGGTGCCTGGCCTTAAAGAAAGGAGCCAGGCACGCAAAAGTTTCTGCATCGTTTGGACGGGTTTCAGATGCCTACGAGCAAAGAACCAGTTGCACCTCCCTCCGGTGGTGCAAGTGGAAAGCTGCTTTTCCCCGTGCCTTGTCAGAGGAGGCGGGGGTGGCGGCGGGGGTGGCGGCGGGGGCGGCAGCCACCGGGTGCCTCCTGCAGCCCGGGGCTGCGCCTCTCCTGTCCGGCGCCGCCGATTAACTTTGCGGCATACTGGTATGGGAGGATGCAACCGCGGAGGTGGACCGGAGGAGGTTTATTTATAGGGAAAACCAGGGAGCCATATGGAGACTGCACCCTTGGTCCCGGCGGCATGCTAATTTGGTCAAAGCTTTTTTTTTTTTTTTTTTTTTCTCCCTGACTGCTGCTTCCAAGTAAATTAGACATCCTGCTGACGATGATCTTATCAAATTAATGCAATTAGACCACGGACAAATTACAACAGTTGCCATGGCCGTTTCGGGTCCCCAGGATGAAGATTTGGCCTTTGCGGTGGTCAGGGACTGCGGAAGGAGAGGGAAGCTGGGGGAGGAAACGGGACAAGAGAGAGAAACGAAACAGACAAAAAGAGAGAAAGAGACTAATACTGGCTCTGAAAACGCCTGCCCAATAAATTACTAACGGGACAGAAGAGATAAAATGCCACTGAGAGAGAAAGCACCACAAGAAATATATTAGTGGTTTAATTAGGAGAAAAAAAAAAGAGGAAAAAGAGACTTGGCGCCACGTTGAGGCGCATTAATTCATTTCTCCTGTCGGTTTCTTTGACTTTGCTTCTCGGTGCATGCCGGGGGGTGGGAGGGATCTAGGCTGGCTGGAAACGTTCCGTGGATCAAGAATTGCAGCGTCGAAATGCAGGGGGAGCCGGAGGCAAGAAGGCTCCCGTGAAAGTCCGTGGACGGAGGTGGGAGAGTCAGGGGAAAGGAGCAGGCTTAGGGCGGGGACAAGGGACGGGAGGGGGCCGGGGCAGGAGTTAGCAGAGGCTACCCGATCTCCGTGAGTGAAGGCACGGGGGAGGAAACGCTGAAATTCTGGAGAGTGTTGAATGCTCACAGGGAAGTGGGGCAGGAGGACCAAAGAGCTTGTTCTCTTCCTGCCCGAGAATAAAGCTTCCAAGCATCTTTACCTTCGTGTTATTAAAATTGCTCAGGAACCGTAAAAACAATCAAAATGCAACCAGAGAAGCTGAATATTAACAAGATATGAAATAAATAAATACGAATCAAATAAAAGGAAGGAGACAATGATCTGCTGTTGAAGCATGAAGGACAAATAGCCTGCTTCTTCCAAGAGATGTGCTGAGAGGTGGGAAGTAGTGGAAGCCATCTGAGGCCTTGGAATTTCAAAGTGGAAAAAGAAGGTAAAAATTTGTCAGAAGATGTAACAGTATTTATGGGTAATATGTAACTTCCAAGAGAGAGTATTTAGATAAGGAGTCTTTTGTACTTGCAGCTGTATACTTTGGAACTATAAAGAGAGATTTATATATGTCATATATGTATTGAGAGAGAGCATCTGCCATGTAAAGGTTGTCATCTACAAGACAAGTCAGGGAAGAAGAAAAAGATATCCATTTTAGATTTGATATTTGAAGTTTTGGTTCTTTAAGTCAAGTTACACAGGAAAGGTGTGTCAGTGCCAGGAAATAATTCTGTTTCTAAACCTATCCAGTGCCATAATCCTAAATTTCCAGATTTTCTGATCTTCTTGAATAACGTATCGAAATATATATCTTTGGAGAAGGGGCTTGTCTCTAATTGTTTTAAGGAAATACCTGCTCCTGGATGAGGTTGATCAGAATCCCTCTGGTTAATATTTTTTACTCTTTTTTTGTAGTGTGGTAAAGTTAGAGATCATGCAGCACTGAAGCCCCAGTGAAATTAGTTCTTTACAATTCAGTATAAGCATCCCATTTTAAAACCCATACACAGGCTGAACAACCAGAGCTTACATTATCCACTCCAAATTATCCAGTGGATCAGACAGGGGAAAGAGCACCAATGAAGAGTTCTGTTCTATCTTCCTTGACTCCTTTCATTATCTGATGCCTTTTGCCTCCTGCTTCTCTCTGAAGATTCTAGAAATCTAAAGAAATAAGCTTCCCACTTAAACCTTTCTTTTGTGATTAAAGTCCTGTACTTAGCCAAACACAAGCAATTTGACTTGGACTTCACACTTGACTTCTAAATGGGTATGTTTTTATTCCTAATATGGAAAATACCTTCAAATAGGCAAAAGTACTGGGCTACTTTTAAATTTTCCTAACTGGTAATCTCCCACCTCCTGTTTATAACTATACAAGTAGCATTGGTTAAGGGTGTATTTAGATCATATCAAGCCATGTTTAAAAAACAAACAAAGCAAGCAAACAAACAAACAAAACAAAAATAGTTATGACATCTAACATTGCAGATTTTGCAAAACAGAACTCAGAGTATCTGTGAAGTCTCTACACAACAAAAATTATTACAGTAGATACTCTGCTTGTTACGTACTTGTGCTATGTACAGTAAAATCAACTTCTCTGTTTCTATGGGAGATAATAACCACTTTTTCTATGGGAGATATATGTGTGTGTGTGTGTAAGCATACATAAACATATACAAACATATGTATATATGTGTATATGTGCACGTACTACAAGCAATGATGGATGCAGCAAATAGAAAAATCATAGGATCATTATTTCATTTGACATTATGTCTTTATTCAGGTTTTGGCTATTCTGGGATGGAAAGTTAACACAGGTATCTCTATATGTTGATGCAGCCCCTCTAGAAACTATGTTGCCTTAAGTATACAATGACTTTAGACAAGTTCAAATCATCTGGTTTTAACTTAGGGTAGCGATATGTTCGCCAGATGGAGCTCTGCAAAATGATACAGTATTGGATGATGAAAAAAATATATATAAAGAAAGGAAAGTTGGATAAGTAGTTTGCCTGTTTCCATCTAGTGGGTAGGAGACTGGCTCTGGATTAGAAAATCAAAATTTTTTATCTTCTGCAGTGTAAAAGCATTATGGCCCACATGTTCTCCTTTCTTGGCTCCAAAACTCAACCAGCAGACTACAAGCCCTCTTGCTGTAGCTGTTCTATTTTACAAGAAAAAAAAAAAATCCTTGAACAAGAGAAAGTTTGATGGGACAGTATGAGTTTACAACCTACTGCTTACAGCATGTAGTGTGAAGAGCCCTGGGAGAACTTGCTTGCATTGTGGTTTCATATGAGACTGAACTTGACCTTGTAGCCTTCACACATCAGATATTTAGATTGTGGAGCCTGTACTAAAACCCAGACTTCCTTTCTCCAGTACACTTACTCATCAGACATTGCAATAATTTTAGGTTGGAAACATTGGCCTGAAGAGGTCACAAGTTTTTTCTTAAAAGCTTTATACAATAGGTGTCAGATATGTGAACAGGTGTCATGGAAGTAGACGGGTTTTATATCCAGTGTAGTCTGCCATAAAAGCCATGTATTCATATCATTTAAAAGTTTGGATGCTGTGGAAGGAAGAGGTGTAGGCCAGGCCAGGTTCCTGACCAGAATCCTTATTTAAACTGTATATATTGATCTGAGTTTCTGGCCTAGTTTCCACTGTGATAGCTTGCATTAAAATACCTGAGCAGTTCTTAGCACAGGACAGAGCCACAGAACTACTGCTCTTGATGGCAAGAGTCTCCGGAATAGCTGTTTACTAAAGCATCAAATCCTCACATACATATTTATATTTTAACTTTCTTTCCCTGTTACTTTCTTTTCTCTTCCTGCTATGTATTATTATTATTATTATTATTATTATTATTATATTCATATTATTATATTTGTTTATGTTTATGTTTATGTTTATGTTTATGTTTATGTTTATGTTTATGTTTATGTTTATGATAATAATAATAATAATAATAATAATAATAATAATAATAATAATTTCTCTGCAGCCTGTGACATAGTTTGCTGGAATTACGTGCTTTCAAAGGAAAAGGGTACTGTAGGGAAGTCAAGGGACAGACTTGAGCTTCTTCCAACTTAGTGAATTCACCCTAGTTTTCATTGGGAAAGTGTGTACTGCTCACTACGCTGTTGGTCAGAAGGAGAAAGGTAAAGAGCTGAGCCACCCATCTCCTTCTCTTCCCAAAACACACGTGCATATGAACACACATACATACATAAAAAGTTTGATAGAATATAAATGGGTTATGTGTTTTAAGGAGAGAATTTCAGATTGTAGATCCCAGGCGGATGGAAATGGTTTTGTTGCAGCTCTGACCCCAGAATATGAACTGAGATTTTACTGCAGCAATTTTCTTAAATTTCCTCTGAACCACATTTTTGATGTTCATTATCTTGTGGGGGCCTGATTCTCTGCCTTTCCCAGTGCATTGTGTGAGATGGTTGGTTGCCTGATTCAGGGATTGGAATTCCACTCCAGGCTTCTCCTTCCTAAATTTGTCATTGCAGTGTTCAGAATTGCAGCACTGAAGTGCACAGATTATTATTATTTTATTATTTTATTATTTTATTATTTTATTTATTATTTTATTATTTTATTATTTTATTATTTTATTATTTTATTATTTTATTTTATTTTTTTCCTTTGTGATAAATCACACATTTAGACTGGGAAAAAATATTACAGTGCAATTAACTGGAACTGTGACAAACATTTATTATTTTGGTCAGACACAACAGGGAAATGATGAGTGTAATGCTATAGCCCTTAATAAAGGAGTGATAACATTTGCTCCATATTCTAATCTCAGCATATATACATATTTTTATCAGATTCCAATGTTATCATTTTAAGCACTTGTTAACAACAATTCTATACAACCTGCAAGACTTGACTCCCATGTAGAGTGATCAATACATGATACAGTACTGTACTTTTCCTCATGTGACCATTTTGTAGTTTGTTTGCTTATTCCATTCTTTCCTGAAGTATTAGAGATTGGAAAAAAAAAAAAAAAAAAAAGTTGAAATAGTGCATTTATACATTTTAAAGTTAGTTAAAAATGACTTTCAACCTCTTATGAAAACTCGTGCTCTGCGACAGAAAGAGAAAGAGTTAACTTATGCAACACAAATAACAGTGTCATTTATATATACACTTAACACTGAAAACTAATTATCTCAAACAAAACAACAAAAAAAAGCCAATCTATTGAAATTCTAAGAAATAAATCTAAGAAATATCTAAGAAATCAATCATTCAATTTATTGCTTACACAACTAATACCACTGAATCACATCAACTTGAATAATAGATCTATAATGTCTTCTCAATAATTAATTATTTTCTTATCCATTTTCATGGTGCAGTCTCAAAGCAACATAAGGATCATTTAAATATACAAAAGTAGGTAAGAGTTTGTTTCTTTCTGTAACTACAATTTCTGTGTTTCTGTAACAAGTATTTCTATTAATAATGGAGAGGCAAATGCAGAACATGACCCTGAGACAAAGACTGCCCTATTTCTATCTTCACAAATATCTTGCTGACATAACTTCAAACAACTCATTTCTTTTCCCCATGACTCAGTTTCTCATTCTGCAGAAGTAGAAGGAATTATACAGCCCAAAGGTATTTTGTAAACTGTGATGGGCAAAAGTGGTGACTGAGGTAATTATGATCGTTATTCAAGGGTGTAATGTGAAAAGTCAAATCTTACATAATACCTACTTCTTATCAACTGATCCTAAATTTTTTACAGTGGAATATAGTATAATTTTATTTGCTCAACAGATTGGAAAATGGAGGCAGTGACATTGGGAAGGTCACACGTCAAGCTGTTGATAGTGCTAGAAACAGACCAAATTCTCAGAAGGCTTAGTGCTGCCTTCTATCCCAGTATTTTAAAGATAAAGAACTATGGACTCTTTTATATAAGTCTGTTCCAAAGTAAAAGCTAAAGGCCTCCTGTCTGATCTACCACCTCTCTCAGACTTGATTGTATGCATCAAAGGTTGCATATGCAACCTTTGCATTTTTTTTTTTCTGGAGGTGTAATGTAGTTATGTGTTGTGACAGTAACACCAAGCCTTGGTTTTCTTATTATTTCACATCTTAATTCACCATAATTTTATTATATTAACTGGGGGAAAAAGGTATATTTTATTTCCTCAAACTTTTGAAACATTTGAAACACAACGTGTTTCTCACTTAATAAAAAACAAACAAACAAACAAACAAACAAAAAAAACACATAAGAATTCCCTATTTAAATACAAGGACTGTGAAGATGCGGTTTTATATTCTGGAAATCCATAAGTTACTTTTTTTGTGCTACCAAATAGAATGAAAACAAAAGCAGGCAACCAGATAAAGATGCAAAATAAGTTAATAATTTTCAGTGCAGTTCAAAACAGAAACATGAAGTGTTTGAGTTGATTGAACTGGTTTGTTCTGTTTTTTGTTATTTTTGTTTTCTGGTGCAAGACAAAACATATTTTGAAACGGAAAATCACAGTGGAATACAAGGAAATCAGAATTTGATGCCTTCCTTTTTTATTATTTTTTTTTTTTCAAAATTCATTTTGTCCAGATTATTTTTTCTTTTGCTTTGATTAATTGCAATTTACTGACAGAAAATTTCTAAACAGCCTTCTGAAAACATCCATTGTGATAGCATCCTGTGTTGTCTGAACATTAAAAGGACAATTGCTAGACATCAGCAAACTGTGAGAATATTGAATAAATGAAATATTGTTAACAATAAAATAAAATCTTCTGCCTATTTATGCAATGCCCATAAACTGTATCCTGGAACCAATCCCAAATGACATTTTAGTTTAAATTAAATAACATTTCATATACATAAGGGAAAAGAGGTTGGTGACTCAATTAATAGTTGTACTACTTGATTTTGCATCACATCATCCCAAATTATTTCAAATGTATTACTCTGATGTAAAGCTGGAGTATTGCAGTGGTCACTCAGGATGTAGTTTGTTATTTTGTTCTCTGTTGGCAAAGATGATCTAAGAAATCTCTTACTTCCTCTGCTATCCTCTACCCACTAACTCTAGTTTCTTGAGGCTTTTTATTTAACCAAGACTATTTTATTGATGTGGTTCATATTATAGTCTGCAAACAATTTTGTCCTACTGAGCTGATGGCAGGATGAAATCAGTATTGCTGCTGAGGTAACTAAGGCAGCATCCTTATACCCAGAGGGGATAGATACATACTGAATTCTAGGATTCAGCCCCCACAATTTGGCTGGAGTGATTCTGGGTATAATTATATTTAAATTATTATGTAAAATATATGGAGTATTAAATGCAACTTAATACAAGACTCTTACAACTGAGTATACATGTATGTATACAGATACAGATGTATATAGGCATCCGGGAGTTAAACATCACTGTGATGGAAGTTGGTCAAATAAGACCAAGCACAAAGCAGTGCTTTACTACACTGACATTCGTTAACAACATGTATTTCCAGTGGTAAGTTCTTACACAAGTATTATTACTGCATATTCAAATAGTCCTTATTTATAATTTCCTACATTAATTATTCAATATCACATAGATGATGTCATGTAGTTAGCTGGGACGTCTGTGGTCAGGTTTCAGGATCAAGTTTGAGATATCTTTGATGAGGGAAGCTAGGACTGTAGTCAAGGGTCATCTTTCTTTCTCTTTTTCTCATGCATCCATGGTATTTTTACATTCCTCACAACCTCCCTAAGAGGAAAGGTTCATCTCATTTGCTCCCAACACAGATTTCAGGATCAGGACTTGCTTGTTTCCCCACTCATGCTTCCTGTCTGTTCCACATCTACTGCTTTTACAGTGCAGAGTTTATGTCTTACGATTTTCACAGTACCCTATTTATGCAATTACATCACAAGTCTCCTCTTGCTCCTTGCTGTTATATATTACATATATATTTACATTTAACTATGTCAGATCACTCAGTCATTTTTTTCTTGTTATGCCATTACTAACATTACAGTCTCAGAAATAATTATATAGTGTTGTTGTTTAGGTGTTTCAATGTATTTATGTTTAGGTTCTAGACAAGCAAATACCAAATATGCCCTTCTCAGTCTCATCCTATTTATGGGTGCTGCAGGCCTCTGTACTTTTCCACAAGACTTCTATTGAAGCAACATAAATATTTACTCCATAAGTTATTACATAAACTGCATGGATATTTAGATTTAATAAATGTAACATAACTTTTGCTGAAGATAATAATTTACTTCAGATTTGTTTTTAGAATCATAGAATACTTGGTATACACTTTTATAATACTTTATATTTTTATATTACTTTGTACTTTTATATACTTGTCATAAGAATTGCACCCTCATTAATTAAGCTTGTGATCTCTCTCCTTTGACTGGAAGCTGCTTGCTTACTCTCAGATACAAGGCTTTTCAGGCATGTTCTCAGTTGAATAGATCAGGGAAAATTAGGATAGTGATTGAGTAAACCATGTGACTCAAGTAACCGACACTTTTACTTCTTTACCTTCTTTGACATGAATACTTACTTACGTTCTAGTTTTACATTCATAACTAGAAAAGGATATTCATAAATTATAGACTAGGTCTACATTATATGGTCCTGTGGGATGCATGTGAACTGAGGTTAATGTGCTTAGTTCTTGAACAGATAATTTGTTTGGTGCACAGGGTGCAGCATTTATACTACAGAACCTCACAAGGGAGCCTCAGATGAACCTGCTGTATTGCACACTTTCAGGGCAGTCTGATACCAGACATCTGTTGAATCTATGCAACAGTATATTCCTTCCTTTCTTGCAATAAGTGTGGTCTAACCCTTCTTTGAAGACTGACCAACCACAGTCCCTTCCTGCAGTAGAAATGTAGCACGTTTTTTATTTTTGGTCTTTGGTCATGAGTAGAATCACTGAAATGTGCTGCCCTCTCTCTGGGTACATACAAGATTGCTGAGGAACTCCAGGGCCACAACTCGTAAACACCTTCAGGAGGACATACAAGGTCAATGCTGAATAACTCACTTCACTTCTCACTGACGCTCTTTATCATTTTCCTTTCCATAACACTCATCATGAAAGTTCAAGTTATTGAGGACTGACTCAATAACTTGTGTGCCTTCATGTAACAGTGAAAGATCAACTAAAGGTAAAGCAAAACCAAATGAAAAAGAAATTATCTAAGGACTAAAAAGAGATTTGTGTGAGGGTTAAGAGTAACATCTCACTTTTGGGTGAATTTCTCAAAATCTAAAATGATTATAGGGCAGTACTATATTTTTCTAACCAATTGATTTAATAGGTTATTATCATCATTATTATTATTAGGTCACTGTTGGAATAATTAAAAAACAAACATTGGTTTTGGGGTTAAAGGGTTAAATTTAAGGTTATCCTTTCCCCTTAATTAATTATTAATATTTTATTTCTATTTTAAGAAAGGACAGTGGGAATTCAAAATTACTTGGTTTTAATTAAATATCTAAATAAAATATTTTGCTGCTTTTAAACCTAGCTTTTAAAACTGAGACTGAAGCATATTTCTTTCTATTAAGTAGATAGTATGCTATTTACTAAGTATATCTGTAACTTCAGAAGCATGGGGCAGCTTTAGCTTTTAACAGCTAGTCTGAGACATGAATTCAGGCATCCTTGCAGACACCTGAGAGAAATTTAGCCATTCATTTTATACTGGAATACATACAAAACAAGAAGAATGAATTGTGTTGGCCTTTTTTATTAAAGGCCTCTAAAGCTTTTTGTATTAAACACCTTAGATTTTACATTATCTTACAGTAAATCTAAATTACTTTTAGATCACTAATTCTGGATGTGGTTAATACCATCCAAAAGGATTGTGTTGGAGGTGTTTTCAAGAATTAATACTTTACTGAAAAATATTGACACAAATAAATTATTATTTTTTTAGTAGGTTTTTTTGTTTGTTTGTTTGTTTGTTTTTTAAGGAATGAAGTGTGTGAAATAAATGTTTTGGTTTATTTATGCATTAAAAAAAAATCTAAACTGAAAATTGTCAAATATTCACTATAAAAATAGGGAATTATTTTTCAAAGCAGACTGAACAGATAAAAATGACGTCATGATGTGTCTTAAAAAATTCTTTTGAAATTATTAATATGGAAGAACATGTCCTGGTGTTATTTATTACCTTTCAATATTACAGAGAGATGTTATATTATTTTCTCTTACATCTCTACTAACAAATCAGAAAGAAATGAGAGGTGAAAATAAAGAGTGCTATAGTTATAAGTGTCATAAAAGCTGGATTTTATATTATATCTATTGGTAGCTTATAGTTCTGAATTTTGGCTCATAAAACTGCTTGGAAGCAATTTTTCTAATTATTACAAACACTCCTTGAATTTATGACTTTCTGTTAGCATTTATGAATATTTTCTTCCCTACACTAGCACCATCACTAACATTTTGATTATCTGTTTTTTAATTTAGCATCACCTTGTTGAAACCAAGAAATCAACATCTTTTGCTTTATATCAAGGAAATTAACATCTTTCCTTGAAACAAAGGCTCTCAACTTTATACAAAAGTAGCACTTAAATTCACAAAAACTTTGAAGAGTTAAGTATATTTGAAATAGTAATGATTAGAAAAAAAAAAAAAAAGAAGTTATATCTGATTGTCATTTTTGCTACTAGGATATTCCAGCTACTGTTTATAACATTAATGTGTTCTTCCTTTTTCTCTTTATTTTTTAAAGATGGTTGATGAATACATAAACATAAAAAAATAAACAAATAAAAATAATAATAATAATAAAAAAACACAGCCCCTCAATATTCTAATAAATTTGTGTAAAAGCTTCCAAATTATAATATGATTAGAAATATATAATATGGTTAAAAATAATAAATAAATAATAATCTTCAAAGCAAACTATTCGTAAAAAAAAAAAAAAAAAAAAAAAAAAAAAAAAAAAGGAGCACACTTCCATGTAGTCCTTTAGCTGCCAAGCTCCTGGTGCAACAAACAACCACTTATTGGTCAACTAATGAAGAACGGGATATATGGTTAGATGGACAAGAAATTGAATATATAGTTAGATGGACAATTTGCCCAATATATCATTGCCCACAATGATTTTTATGGTCTTTTGGTCAGCTTGTGTATAATTCAAAACTATAATTAATTTGGTTATCACCACCTTGCTCAGTAAACATAATGGGATTTTTTTGTAGCTTAGAAACTGTCATGGTTTCACAAAGAAGATAAAAAGCACAACATTTCTCAAGAAGACCTCCTTGGTAATTCTCAAATTTTCCTGCAACAGACTAGAAATTCTCAAAGTTCTTTCAACGTGTTCTTAAACATAATTTAACAACATGGTGAGATAAATAACTGAACTATTTTAACTTAAACATTTATTTTCCAAATATCCAGAACAACTTAGTGATAAAAAATATAAGCTTCATAGGTTCAGTTTGTCAAAGGTTTAAACAGCTAACAAAACTATGTTGGATTGTTAGATCTAATATGAATCTTAAAAAGAGCTAAGAAAAAATAATGATTCTTACAAAATAATAGTAATAAAAAAATGTTATTATCACGTACATTTACTCCAAGCTTTGCCACTTTCTATCTATGTAGTTGGTAGGGAGAAAAACAAGGAACTAGAGAAAGAGCCATGAGCTCTTATCATTTACTTATACATGTTCACAGCCCCGAGTGTTAAATCAGAAGAAATTATGTGATTTTTTTAAATTGACATTTAAAAAGTGTTTTGTGATCATTGGATGAAGATTATAGTAGTTTAAAGCAATAATATAATATATATTATTTGTACAACACTTTGGTAGTATTAGGTATCTTTGAACAAGTTATCTTGATATCACAAATGGTACAGAAGCATTGCTGCTGGAAGATTAAACCTGGTAATATAATCAAAACATCATGCTTCTAAAAATACATATATAACCACTAAATTTATATGTCATGTACTCCAGGCTCTGCTCTGTAAGTGGAGGTAAAAACACAAACACACTCACACACACACACACATACATAGAAAAACCCACAGTGTTTCTTATAACTGTTGACAAGCCTTAGAACAGATTTATGGTTTTTGTTTGCTTGCTTGTTTTTTTTTTTTTCTCTCATATTATAGCATTAGTGATACAGAAGCTGATCCCAAAAGACATACAGCGTCTACAGCTCCCAGTGACTTTTGATAAAATGAGGATGTTTAGTACTTTGCAGAATCAGACCAACATAAAACTATAACTATTTTTTCTCCTAGAATTTTTGCACGATATGCAGAAATGTCCTTAGGACTTTTTTTTTTTTTTTGGTTTGATGATACCATCTTCAGTTCAGACACTGAGTTTGAAAATTAAAGCCAGAATAATTGCAAAAACAGCACTTTTCTGACAGAAATGCATAATAAGTTTGGCCTTTATGAGTTTGTTTCATAAATTGTTAATTTGATATTTGTTTTCTGAACATCTGGTACAGCATTTAAGAACCCGCTGTTGGCCCACACTCTATTTTCTTTTTGGATTTCAGCTGTAGAGATAATACACTCTAATACTGAGACATGTTTCTTCTCCCATAATCCAAAAATAAACAAGTTAAATCAGAGATGCAAAATACTGCAAAATTATTCCTTCTTCACTTTCTACTTATGCATTTAACATAATTAATTTCTTAAACAATACTGATTGTATGAAAGATAAACTCAAAATTAAATCACAAGAGAAAGACTTTGGCTCAAAGGTGGCGTTATTTTATTTTGTGCTCTTCCCTTTGCTGTAATCTTCTGTCTACTGAGGAAAGCAAAGAAATGAGAAAAGACAGAGGGACCAACAGAAAAAGGAAGAGAGGAAAGGAGGAAGAGGTGCTAGGAAGGAGGAGGGAGGAAAAGAGGGAGGGAAAAGGAAGGAAGGAAGGAAGGAAGGAAGGAAGGAAGGAAGGAAGGAAGGAAGGAAGGAAGGAAGGAAGGAAGGAAGGAAGGAAGGAAGGAAGGAAGGAAGGAAGGAAGGAAGGAAGGAAGGAAGGAAGGAAGGAAGGAAGGAAGGAAAGCAGGCTTTCAATAAATTAATAAATTCAATTAAATATATTAAATACATTAATTTTAATAAATTAATTATGGCTTTGCTCAAACATGTACAGCAACTGAGGTATAGCTTAGGCAGTAGTGTCTTGAGGTCAATAGATTGACTAGTTGAACAATACTAGAAATACATAGTTTTTTGTCTGTACTAATACTATTTTTTGTATGGATAGAAATTGACTATATTCACTGCCTCAAAAATTAATGTAATTCTTTGAAAGACTAAACTATGTAAAAAGAATGTATTTTCAAATTAATTCTTAGTATCAGTGTCATCTGGGAATAATACACAAGAGTAGTAGTACAAGAGTAGTACAGTATAAGAAACCTGCCTGTTTATCTGCCTGGAAAAAAGCTTGTCATCCTCTTACTTTGGTAAATGATATGGAATAACTTTGATGTCTGTGGTTTAAATAAATATATGAGTATGAAGGCTAAACAACATCATGTCATCAGATGTAGTAGAACGGGTTGGCAATTACCAATAAACAAGTTAATAAAGGTTTATCACTTGCAAGAAACAAGAAATATAACAAATTTTGATACAATCAAACCAGAATTTGAAATCACTTTGAATTTTATTTAATGTTTTGCAACACAGTGACATGCTGAACACTTGACTTTTATGCTGGGAACTACTTTGGTGTCAGGGTATTCCATCCATTTAGTGGCAGTGGGCTCCCTTATGCAGATTAGGGGCATAAATAGAAAGGGACCCTCTTTGCTTTAAATTGTAATTAAACCCACCCTTAGAATGGAAGATACTTTGCCATCTTTTATGTATAATGTCCAAGAAAAATGTGAGTTTGCTGTGTTTTCAGTCTTTGAAAGATTAGAGATCCCATTACAAAGTATTCCCTAGTTTAATACATTAAATACAGGATCTGTATTGAAGATATTTAGGAGCCACTCAAAATAAGATAAATCAAAATATTTACATGCATCCATGAAGGCAGAATTTCGCTTTTTTTTTTTTTTTTTATTAGTCTAAACTCTAATCTGCATGATTTCTGGCACATTTCTCTGTGCATCTTGTTGGATTCTACATATAAAATAAAGATTCATTAGTCAACAAGGAAAGGAGTAGGATCTTGGTATAGCAGAACAAATGAAATTCTGCTATTAGGGGAAGAAGGCAAACACAGGATATTTGTTAACAGGCCAGACAGCAGTTCATCAGATTATCTTTTGCATAAATGCATAAATATAGACATATACATCTGTACTTATTTCTATGTGCATATGTATATGGACATATATTCAAACAGCTTCTACATGCAAATTCATAAGAATGAAAAATGTGAAACAAATGTGTAAGTCAATAAAATAAAATAACATAAACAATAGTCACTGAATTTTACCTTAAACTAAATCCTAGCTGCCAAAATAGTATATTTTCTTTAGGGAGGTATTAATGAAAATCAACCACATAATGATAACATTTTACTGGAGAGAATTCTCTGTTGCTTTACTTGGATTAAATATATGAGGTTAATTTCTGACCTATGTGGATGGTTTTAGGGCTCTCCCACCTTTTTATTTAGCAGTTTGATTCAGCTACAGAAATATAAAAGACAGTATACAGAATCATATGTACCATTATCTAATAGCTAAACTTATTTTTCAAGGATTTATTAATGCTCACCACCCTCACTACTGGTAAGCCCCCAAATCACCAGAAATATTTAAAATGTACTAATGGACAGATAGGACATACAGCAGTCAAGACTGATGTTCTGTCTTCATGGCAATACATAATTCCTGGAAGCTCATGCAAAGGGTGACTTTAGGTCTTCATCTACAAAATACTCTCTGTTTGCTTACAAGCCATCTTAACTAAAATATCACATCTCTGCCAAGCAAGTTGCACTGAAAAACAAAACAAAACAAAACAAAACAAAACAAAACAATAAAAAATATCCAAAACAACCAAAGAAAGAACAAAAACAAAACTGTCAAGTTTAGTTAAGGTTAATGATCACATAATTACATAATTATTTAGGTTGAAAAGAATCTCTGGAGGTCATCTGGCCCAACCCAGTCCTCAACTAGGGACAATTAGAGCTGCTGGCCCAGGACCATGTTCATCCCCAGGTGCAGAACTTTGCACTTCTCCTTTCTGAACTTCAAGAGATTCCTGTCAACTTCCAGCCTGTTCAGGTCTCTCTGGATAGCAGCACAACCCTCTGGTGAATCAGCCACTCCCCTCCCTCAGTTTTGTGTTGTCTGCAAACTTGCTAAGGGTACATTCTGCCCCATCAAACTTCATCCTTCATCATCAATGAAAATGTTAAACAGGACTGGACCCAGTTTTGGCCTGGGGTACACCACTGATTACTGATGTTAACTTAAATTAGTCCATATGGGTATTATACATTCCAACATGCTGTGTGCTTTCCAGTGTAAAAAGTAAACTACCTGTAGGAAAAAAAAAATCATAATAATAAAAATATATATATATATACACGTATATCTATAAATCTTTACCTACAGATCCTATTATTTTCAGCACAACCCCTACCAGATTACTTTGTGCAGGCTTCTGAATCACTAGAGAGGGAAGAATGCCTCCATTTATCTTTGTGTTTTGTTAACATTCCAGTGCAAATAAAGCTATTTCAAGTCAATGGGCATGATTCAACAGTGGAGTGCTCTAGTTTTAGGTGTTTCAAAATAATGTAACTGGATTGATTTCAGTGTACTTCAGTGGTTAGCTGGGATCAATATTGGTAACAGAAGTTGTAAGAAGGCACTATCCACAAAAGATTTTCTTCACTGGCCAGGGGTGAATACAGGCTCACCTCCCAACGTATCCCAGTGATCTGTAGAAAAAAATACTGGTTTTTGTTTGTTTTGTTTTGTTTTCCCCCAAGGACTATGTAAAATGTTGCTCAGTTAATTTGTACTTTTAGTTAAAATAAATAAATAAAGTTTGATCTTATCTGAAACTTATAAATGACAATTCATCTATAAATTAGAAGAACTGTGTTATTTTAACTGAGGGTAGCATTTGACTCAATTTCTCTAAAATAACCAGAGCCTATTTTGTCTCTTAATTTCATGATTCCTGAGAATTAAATAAATTTTCCAACAAAATATTTAATTAAGTCCATTCTACATGACAGTATCTTTGTAAAGCAATTGCAGGAGAAATGGACCTTCCAAAGGAGCCTATCCTTTTAACGCATTAACAATTTACAAAAGTGGTTAGCTGAAAATTTGAAAATATATAAGAACAGCTGATGAAAATTTAGGCCTCCTACAGTGATACAGACATACATTGTTGTTGTCTTTTATTACCATGTTCTCTAATAGCCTCTATGGATATGCTAAATGTATTTGTTTAGGGGTTTTTCTTTTATTTTTCTTTTCTCTTCTACTTCCTGGATTACAGGAATTTTGATTGCTTCTTATAGTTTCCATGGGCTGCTGATTAGTAATATTCTACAGAAGGCATTTTTGCAGCTGTAATCTGGAATGCTTAAGAAAAAGGAAAGAGAATTAATAAAATACTGATATTAATACAATAATAATAATAATAAATGAAAGATTACTATTGCTTCAAATGTACCAAAGAAAAACATTGTAATACTATAAAATTATGTGTCATATTTTACATACCATATAGCTATTTCTTTTTGAAATTAATACAGGGAAACAGCAGGGTTTGGTCCTCTGGGCTGCTAAACTCCACTAAAGGAAAGAACCAAAGCATTGGGTTTAGCTTTATTTTTTCACTGATAAATGGCCCTGACTGCAGGCATTGGTGGAGCTGCAAAGACATAGCAAAGCAAGAGCTTGTTAACGCTGTCTCTCAAGTCTTTGACCTAGACAGGTTGGAGAATTGGGTGTGGAGAAATTTAATGAAATATAATGAGGGCAAATATAGAGTCCTGCATCTGGGCAAGAAAAACTCCAGACACCAGTATAAACTGCAGATTGCCCTGCTGGAGAGTAGTGAAGGGGAAAGAGACCTGGGAGTCCTGGCAGACAGCAGGATGACCATGAGCCAGCACTGTGCCCTTGTGGCGAAGAAGGCCAATGACATCCTGGGGTGTATCAGAAAGGGTGTGGTTAGTAGGTCAAGAGAGGTTCTTCCTCCCCTCTACCCTGCCCTGGTGAGACCACATCTGGTCCCTCAGTTCAGGAAGGACAGGGAACTGCTTGAAAGAGTCCAGCACAGATCCACAAGGATGATTAAGGGAGTGGAGCATCTCTCTTACGAGGAAAGGCTGAGGGAGCTGGGTCTCTTTAGACTGGAGAAGAGGAGACTGAGGGGTGACTTTATAAATGTTTATGAATATATAAAGGGTGAGTATCAGGAGGATGGACCCAGTTTCTCCTTGATGACATCTAATGATAGGACAAGGGGCAATGGATGCAAGTTAGAACACAGAAGGTTCTGCTTAAATATGAGAAGAAACTTTTTCACAGTGAGGGTGACAGAGCACTGGAACCGGCTGCTCAGGGGGGTTGTGGAGTCTCCTTCTCTGGAGACATTCAAAACCTGCCTGGATATTTCCTGTATGACATGATCTAGGTGTTCCTGCTCTGTCAGGAGGATTGGTCTAGACGGTCTAGATGGTTCAAGGTTCCTTCCTGTCCCTAATATTCTGTGATTTTGTGAATTCTTCCTGAACTTGTGTGCTTGTTAGAAGGTGAGCTATGCCAGCCAGCTTCTTCAATGCCTGGTTTTCAGAAATACACAGGACTTTCATGTCACTGCACAGCTGTTCATGAGATTTGCTGTGTGATCTCATTCTCCTCAATTTGATGTGAATGAAAGGCATTCAGTATCTGGCAGGATTAGCTCCCTTGTTTTCTACACTGATGAGGGAAGTAAGATACAACAAAGAAGAAAGAAAGGGAGTAGGGAAGGCATTATTGTTAAAGGGTAAGTCAATGAAGGTCTTAGAATCATAGAATCATAGAATATCCTGAGTTGGAAGGGACCCTTAAGGATCATCAAGTCCAACTCTTGACACCGCACAGGTCTACCCAAAAGTTCAGACCATGTGACTAAGTGCACAGTCCAATCTCTTCTTAAATTCAGACAGGCTCAGTGCAGTGACCACTTCCCTGGGGAGCCTGTTCCAGTATGCAACCACCCTCTCTGTGAAGAACCCCCTCCTGATGTCAAGCCTAAATTTCCCCTGCCTCAGCTTAACCCCATTCCCGCGGGTCCTGTCACTGGTGTTAATGGAGAAAAGGTCTCCTGCCTTTCGACACCCCCTTACGAGGAAGTTGTAGACTGTGATGAGGTCTCCCCTCAGCCTCCTCTTCTCCAGGCTGAACAGGCCCAGTGACCTCAGCCGTTCCTCATACGTCTTCCCCTCCAGGCCTTTCACCATCTTCGTAGCCCTCCTCTGGACACTCTCCAACAGTTTCATGTCCTTTTTATACTGTGGTGCCCAGAACTGCACACAGTACTCGAGGTGAGGTCGCACCAGCGCAGAGTAGAGCGGGACAATCACCTCCCTTGACCTACTAGCGATGCCGTGCTTGATGCATCCCAGGACACGGTTGGCCCTCCTGGCTGCCAGGGCACACTGCTGGCTCATATTCAATTTGCTGTCTACCACAACCACCAGATCCCTCTCTTCTAGGCTGCTCTCCAGCGTCTCATCGCCCAGTCTGTACGTGCAGCCAGGGTTTCCCCGTCCCAGGTGCAGGACCCGGCACTTGCTCTTATTGAACTTCATGCGGTTGGTGATCGCCCAGCTCTCCAACCTATCCAGATCCCTCTGCAAGGCCTTTCCACCCTCATTCGAGTCCACAACTCCTCCAAGTTTGGTGTCATCAGCAAACTTGCTCAAAATACCTTCTATTCCTACATCCAGATCGTTTATAAAAATATTGAAAAGTACCGGCCCTAAAATGGAGCCTTGAGGGACCCCACTGGTGACCGCTCGCCAGCCTGACGCAGCCCCATTTACCATAACCCTTTGGGCCCTGCCCGTTAGCCAATTGCTCACCCATCGTATGATGTTTTTATTTAGCTGTATGGTGGACATTTTGTCCAGTAGGATCCTATGGGAAACCGTGTCAAAAGCCTTGCTGAAGTCCAAAAAAATCACATCAGCTGGTTTCCCTTGGTCCACCATACGGGTGATCTTATCATAAAAGGAAATCAGGTTAGTTAGGCAGGACCTACCCTTCACAAACCCATGCTGGCTGGGACCAATGACTGCTTTGTCCCCCAGGTGCGCCTCAATAAGTTCAAGAACCATCTTCTCCATGATTTTACCAGGCACTGACGTGAGACTGACAGGCCTATAATTGCTAGGGTCTTCTTTCTGACCCTTCTTGAAAATTGGCACAACATTTGCCAGCTTCCAGTCTACCGGGACATCTCCAAATTCCCAGGATCGTTGAAAAATAATTGAGAGAGGTTCCGCGATGACGTCCGCCAGCTCTTTCAGCACCCGGGGATGAATCCCATCCGGACCCATGGACTTGTAGGGATCCAGGTGGAGTAGCAAATCCCTCACACGTTCAGGGTCGGTTGGGAGTTTGTCATCCCCACAGTCCTGGTCCTCCAGCTCAGGGCACCCTGGATCCCGAAGCCCATCATCGGCATTGAAGACAGAGGCAAAGAAGGCGTTAAGCGTCTCTGCTTTGCCTATGTCATTGTCTGTGAGGAGACCTTCCCTATCAAGGAGCGGCCCTATGTATTCTTTAGTTCTCCTTTTACCATTCACATATCTAAAAAAAACCTTTTTATTTTCTCTCACAGACACAGCCAGCTTCAACTCTAGCTGTGCTTTGGCCACACGAACTTTCTCCCTACAAACACGAACAGCATCCCTGTATTCTTTCCATGACACCTGGCCCTCCTTCCAGTAGCGAAACACTCTCTGTTTCTGCCTAATCTCCATTAGAATGTTCCTGGTCATCCACGCCGGCCTCCTGCCCCACTTGCCTGACTTGTGATATTTAGGAATTGCCTGATCTTGTGCTTCTAGGAGGCATCGCTTAAAGAATGACCAGCACTGGTGGACATCGAGGCCTTCAAGAGCAGTTTCCCAGGGGACCTTGCTGACTAGTTCCCTGAGCAGCCTGAAGTCAGCTTTCCCCATATCTAGGGATGAGGTTTTGGTGGCACTTTTCCTTCTGTCACCATAAATTTTGAACTCAACCACTTCATGGTCGTTATGACCAAGGCGGCCACCAATCACCACATCTCCCACCAGACCCTCTCTGTTTTCTAGCAACAGGTCTAGGAGGGCACCTTTCCTAGTTGTTTCCATTAGCACCTGCACCAAGAAGTTATCATCTAGGTGCTTCATGAACCTCCTGGACTTGCTCGTGTCAGCCGTGTGGCACTCCCAGTTAACGTCTGGCAAGTTGAAGTCCCCCATAAGGACAAGGGGAGTTAATCTCGAGGCCTCTCTTAGTTCTGTAAAGAATAATTTATCGGCGCTATCGTCCTGGCCAGGCAGTCTGTAATAGACTCCCACAACGACATCCCCTTTATTCGTTCGTCCCTTGATCCTTACCCAGAGGCTCTCAACTTTGCCATTGCCCACCTGAAGTTCCATACAGTCCAGCCCCTGCTTCACATACATCGCCACCCTACCACCTCGCCTACCCTGCCTGTCCCTCCTGAAGAGCCTGTAACCATCTATCGCAACACCCCAGTCACAGGACTCATCCCACCAGGTTTCGCTTATGCCGATGATGTTGTAGTTGCAGGACTGGGCCAGGACTTCTAGCTCATCCATTTTATTCCTCATACTGCGTGCATTCGTGTAGAAGCACTTCAGGTGCATCTCCTTACACTCAGCACCTTGTGGATCTGACTGAAGGACCTCACTGGCACACAGCCCCTCTGATTCTAGCGTACCATCCCTTAGGTCTTCACCGGCGCGCCTGGTTTTAGCCCCTTCCCCCTTCGACTCTAGTTTAAAGCCCTATCTATCAGCCCTGCCAACTCCTGACCAAAGATCCTTACCCCTCTCCGAGAGAGGCGCATCCCATCCGGTGCCACCAGGCCCGGTGTAGCATAGACCTTCCCGTGATCAAAGAACCCAAAATTCTGCCGGTCACACTAGTCTCGAAGCCACAAGTTTATATGAACAGCACGCCTTTCAGCTTCAATCCCCCCTATCGGAAGGACAGAGGCAAACACCACCTGCGCCCCTGATCCTCTAAGTAGTCGCCCCAAATCCCTAAAGTCTCTTTTGATCGCCTTCGGACTTCTCGTTGCTACTTCATCGCTACCAGCCTGAAAGACCAGTAGCGGGTAGTAGTCAGTGGGCCGTACCAGGCGCTTGACTTTCTTGGCAAAGTCTCTCACCCGAGCCCCAGGGAGGCAACAGACTTCTCTGCGGGTTGGGTCCGGTCGGCATAATAGATAAATTGAATGTAATAGATATTTTTAGTAGTTTCATTTATTTTTACTTACTGTTGAGTGGTTAGCATTTGCACCCACAAGACAGTAGTAGTGGTAGATGTTAAATAACATTGCTTCCAGAAGTCCCCTGGAAATGTTATGCTGCAGCCAGATGCTCAGTGTCTCATGATCCAGTTGGGAAATAAAAAAGTCTAAGAGGCTTCCATGAGAAAATACCAACTTAACAACAAGATTAATCAACTAAAATTTTGATTTAGGCAACATTTAATTTAGAGGAAATAAAATAACGTGTGATGAGAACTCTGAACCTTAAAATGGTAGTTTGACATTTCCCAAGGAAAAGATTAAATTTTCATTCTAAAACATTTTTGCTTGAATTACAGACAGAAACACCCAAAAGAATTAAAGGAATACAACAGATTACAAATGAAGAAGGATTTGTTTTAAAAATTAAGTATTTTAAAATTTGGCTTTTTAACTGGAACTGGGTTTATTTACAGGAATATGTACTTTGTTTTCATGAGCAAGGTAACCAGTTTGGGGTATTTGTTGGGTTGGTTCAATGTTTTTGCTGGTTCCAAGCATATCCCCTTTTGTCTTCATGTTCAGCATCATCTACCAATGTCTCAGAGCTGTTCTGATTTCCTAGTTAATTTTCTAGTAAACTTTGACACAGTTTTGTTGTCCTTTCTCAGATTTCAGCAGTGAATTATTTCTCAAGTCCTTATATTCAGTGAGCTCAGTGTTTTCTGGACCATGTGGACCTAATCATATATCTTGAGCTTCAAATTAGTTTTGCCACACTTCTTATATACAAGGCCACACAATACACCGCTGATTACTGTACTTGTTTTCAGAGGATTAGAAGACCTTCTAGTAGTCCAGTACAGTCATTAGCTTTTAACTCTTGTACTGATTAAACCTGTCTGAATCAGGGCCCAAAAGAGAGACATAAATCTGCATGTTATGCTACATGATATCTGAAGGACAGGTAGGTAGCTCTTTGGACTATTCTATTCAATCATAAATATAAGACCAAAAGTGGTAAGCATAAGATTCATGTGGATCATGTCCTAAGTACACATACACACTGATAAGCACACAAAGTCATTGGGATTATATGATATATAGAAATTTCCCATAGGAACAGGCACAGGCACATGTGTAAATCAATAACTTATTGCAACTGCACTCCAAGCCTACCCTAATGATCTAACAGAAAATACTTTATTTGAAAAAGTTTTGGATCATAACCATTTTGTACACTCTTTGTTACTGGTTAATGACTGATCTTCAGCTAAGAATAAAAGTGTACAGTGTAAGTACAGTTACAAAATAGATATCTTTATATGCAAAAATGTAGGCACATTTGCCATCTTTGCCTAATTGTAACTCTGATGAATCTACTGCATGTTTCCTAAACTTTCTCTGTAAAAAGCTTTGACTGCTAAATCTTTAGGCACATGAATAGCTCTTAGAAATGTATTCCCTGTGAACATTCAGTGTATATAAGACAATAAATGGCATTGTCTCATGGTATTACATCAGTAAAAACTGAAGTAACTTTCTTGCTTACATTTGGGGTTGTAAACTGTAAAATGAGTTTAGTTTTTGCTTTTATTTTCTTCTTCTTGTAATCTGTAAAGCACTCAACACATTTATGTCTCCTGTGATATCCTAGTTAATAATAAGGACTAGAGATTTGCATGTGCAGAGGAATAAGCCTTTTATAATATTTATCCAGAACTACATATACAAATACACATTTTTATTTTTTTTTCTGGACCTGCTGAACTTGAGATTAAGAATTCAGTACAATTCATGTGTGCCATTTTTTTTCCCCACCTACTATAACAAGATTGAAGAAATAGAGTAAATAAAAGATAGGGACCTATGTTGCTAGGAAACATAGCATCTATGTTTTTCCTGTAGGATTAGTACATTGCATATATGTGTTTCCTGTAGGATTATGAACTGATTTTGTAAAAATGTTCATCCTACACAATTTGGATTATTTGCAGGTGATTAAAAGATGGAATATTTATATTGCTAAATCTAAACACATTCTCTATAGTACTCAAACTTAAGGGTTTATTTACCCTTTCTTTATACTCTTACATATTAGGATTTAGATGCATTGCATTTTCTTTCACATGATTCTGTGATTCTCATATACATAGCGACACATACTTATGTATTAAAAAGAAAAAAAAAAAAGAAAAAAAGAAAAAATAAAAAAAGAAAATGCAAGGAAATTATTATTCACGAATTTATATTTAAAGTTAAAAATTTCTTATCTTTCTGTGCAAGAAGACCTATAAAACACTAATTCATCAACTCAAGCATAGGAGGGTTAGGGGAGAGAAAGTCATTCCTTCTTATTAGCCAGTTACTGAAGTGTAAAATATGCAATCTTATCAAAATTAAGATGGGGATTTTTTATTAGAAAATAGAGTGAGAAGATAGGTAGAAAACAAGCAGAGATTAATCAAATGAGTTGGAGGAATATTTACTTCCCCAAGGGTGCTAATGAAAACCTAAATATAGATATCATACTACTTGGTGAAGCTGAAGTAAAGGAATGTGGAGATTACTTTAATAAAAGGATTTATCTATATAGTGCAGTTTTCATTTTCCTGTGGTGACAGCTTCACAGTCTGGCACATTTTAAGAAAAGCATGTGCCATTGTGGTTAGCCAGGTTAGTTACTGTAATACTGTTCACAGAACAGTAATTGCTATGTTCTAGCAATTATCTCCTAGTCTGTCTAGTTGAGCATAGTCAACTTAAACTTGTAAAGAAAGAAATAGAGAAAAAGTAAAATCTCAACACAAATGACAGGGTTAGGGCTTCTGAATACTACCAACATTTTACGTATCATCCACAAATCCTAGCCTGAGGCAGTTTCAGAATTTTGGGGAGAAAAAAAAAACAAAACAAAACAAAACAAAAAAAAAAAAAACAGTTTGTATTTTGGAAGAAGAAATAGGATAGCAATACATGTAATTCTCACAGTAGTAAATATATTTCTTATACTTATCAGTAAAGGATATATGTATCAACACAATCTCAGATTGGCATGACTAAAATCCTTCTGAAATTGTTGATCAGAGACAGATGATATAGCCAAGGAGGAAATTTATTTTCCTTTCAAGATTTTAGAGACTTTTTTTGTGTGTGTCTATTTGTATTTTTCACTTTCTCCATTTGGCTGTATAAGAATAATGAATTTCTTTTCTCTCTTAGGTTCCACAGTGACTGATTTTCTTTTACTTTTCTCTCTTTTATTTAATCTCCTTCAAAAATACAGAAAACTAGCTTGCTATCTTGACCATGACTTTAATGGGAAGGAAAAAAAAAACAAAAAACAAAAAACAAAAAACAAAAAACAAAAAAACAAAAAACAAAAAAAAAAAAACAAAAAAAACAAAAAAAAAAACACTGGAAAGTGAAAAGTGTTTTATTACTTTTAATAGAAACATTATTTTTATTAGGAGAATCCCCCATTCTTTCTATTTCTCTTTTATTTATTTATTTATTTATTTTTCTTATTTCCTTACACTGTTCTCAGTGGCCTGGCAACTATGACTGTAAAAATTATAGAGCAGATCAGACAAGACTCGCCTCTTAACACACCTTTATCCCTTTCTTACCTGCACATCTCTGAAACTCCCCTTAAGACCTCATGGCAACACCACCTTGAAAAATCCTTTGTCATGTGTTCATCTTTCATTCCACGGAGAGATTCAAATTCACTAGTTATTCTATTGTATCTATTCATTTGCTCTTTACTTTATCAGCATTAAGGGACATCCAACAATTATCATAGTCTGCACAGGAGGATGAATGAGACTTTGAAAGTAGATGGCAAAATTAGAAAAAAAAAATAAATATATAAAATATAAAATATAAAATTAGGCAAAATTAACAATTTGATAAATTTTCAAAGGTTTTTTTTTTTTTTTTTCCCTGAGATATACCGTGAGATTTGAGATAAATTATTAAGTGATTAGAAAAGCAGACAGAAGTGCAGACAGAAAAATAACATTTATTTATTTTTTTTTAATTTTAAGAACACTTAATATTCAGCAGTTTACTTCACAATTATCAAAAAAAAAAAATATTGGCATAAGAAATAACAAAATCAGCATTCAGTCTTATCAGCATAAATCAAAATCATAAATCAGCATATCAGGCTACATTCTTATTAATTTATATATGTATAATGTTAATATATTAATTCTCCAAATAATATAAATATCTTCCTTTAGGAAGTATGTAGCATTTAGGAAGCATTGCAAAAGTAAATTTGAAAGAACCCAGGGTGTATCAAGATTTATTTCAGGACTGTACACAGTTAAAAATATGTTTTGTTTATTCATCTCCACAGCTTCATAAAACAGCCTTAGCAGAGTCAAGTAAAAACACTTAATTTTTAGTGTTAGATAAACCAACTCCCCAAATAAAACTTGCAATCAATAAATCACCCCCCTACCCAGTGAAATCTTAAGAAAAAACATGTATAATTTTAAATAACTTCCTAGTTTGTGCAATTTGTGAAAGCAGAGCTTCACAATAGTCTTTAAAATAAACCCTTTTAAAAGTCAAACCACTTTTCTTTCATTCTAAATAGAACACACATCATACAAAATGAAAATATTTACATCCTACAGAGCAACAGATGGATTTGAAATATAAAGTGCAATTCATATTCAAGGTTAGTTTGAAACTGAATGTTGGAAATAATTTCAAGCATAAACCTAACAAATATGCTTGACAATAATTGCAGTCCATGTTTCCTCTAAAAATGTTTTCTGCTTATTGCTCAGCATGAAACATAACATTATTTTTCCATTTGACAAAAACATATCAAGCAAACCATTTTCCCATCACATGTATTTCAGATTTTGATATCAATCGGGCAAAATAGAAGCCAAAGTCAATCACATATGGGCAAAATGAATCGATATTTACAGAGTCTGGACATATACGTGTATATATATGTATTTCTTAAACATATTTTTTAATTTAAAGGAAAAAATAAAAATAAAAAGAACAACCATACATTTTAGTCTTGCAGAACACTAAATATTTGTCAATTTGGTGTTAGTCTTCCATTTTGGATAGTTGTCTCTAACACAAACAAGGAGTTGTGAGTTGGGGTTATCAAAACAATCACTAAAAAGGGAAGTTTTGATCCTGAAGGAAAGTTAAGTAAATTTATCTTTATGTTTTTTGTTTGTTTGTTTGTTTTTTGTTTTTTGTTTTTTTTTTTTTTTGTGTGTGTGTGTGTTTGTTTGTTTGTTTTTTGTTTTTTCCCTGCTACTTAGCTGTTGAAATTACTTTTTATATTCTTTCTCATTTTATATTTTCCAGGAATTTCAGACAATTAGATTTGTTCTTTCAAAGAATTACTTTAGCAGTAAGTTTTAAACCTCAAAATAGAGCCAAACCTAGTTCCAGTATTATTTTTTGTAGTATATATTTGTAGTATATATCAAGTCATATTAAGAAAAACAAGATTTCAGGTTGCTTTTTGCTGTCCTTTTGTCCTTATTACAGTAATGGTTTTCAGTTTAAATCTCTGTTTTCATCTGCAGGCCAATTCTGATCTGGGATGTAAGCTTGAAGCATATTCCAGAGCATATAGGTAATCATCAGTTCTTAGAAAACTCTATCAGACAGTGACTGATAAAAAGGAAAAAAAATAAAAATCTTTAGCATGTATTCCTGAACCAAATAAAGCATACTTTCTCATCCATTGGTTTGCATATAACAGCAACTGGATTATTAAAAACATGTATGTTGAATGTTTTGCTGCCCTCACCAGGACACCACATAATTTTGCATTTTAGTTGGCAAACTCCTAGTTAGATAGTTTGAAATACTCCCTGCAATAAATCAACTATAATGAACAGTTCAGTGATGAATGTCACATGATATATGTACAACTGCTATCAGCTCAAATGTTTGTAAAAGCTATAGGTCTAGATGATCACAAACCTATAAAAAGGCAGTTTAAAAAACAAAACAAAACAGAACAAAAATAATAATAAAAAAAAAACACTTCCTGAAAATGTCTAAGGCAGATCTATTGATGCAGAATATGAAAAAGTGATCATTCATTCACTAAGACAATAAATAGACTGGCGAGGTTCTCTTGTGTATGTACTTTTCTGCAGAAGAGCTCTAATGCAAAGCTCAGTCATTTCCCCAATGTTTACATCTCTCATTATTCTCTAAAAAGAAGAAAGAAAAAAAAAATCAGCTTGTTAACAAAACAGTGTTCAGTTGGTGGCAGAAGCATATTTCTAATCAAAGCAGACAAAAAAGTTAATTGCCATTAAGACAATATTTTAAAGAATTTATAACTATTGTACTACAACACTTCCCTGTAGCAATGAATTATATAGCTATTGGCACACAAAATACTGACTGTGGTTGATTGTTACCTGTGGACTTTTTTTTAAATTTTATATATTTTACAAGCTTCAGTAATTGGGAAACCCACTGTTTATAATTTAATATAGATGATGGATCAGTATAAGTTACCTTGTATTTAACACAAAATAAAATTTATAATTAAGACCAACAGAAATAATTATTATATATTTAAAACATAAACATACAAATATCAACAAAGCAAAAACAACAAAACAATCAAAAACACACCTACACCGAAATTCTCTCTATAAAGAATTGTGAAAAAATATCTTCCCAAGTAATTTGTCTGTTACATGTGATGGCTATTGGCTATGACATAGTAGTCTTAAAAAGACGGGTTTAGGAATCATTTATTTTTTAAGCATCTGTTTGAAATCCAAAGAAATAACAAGAAAACACTTTTCTTTAGGCAAATCATTGATCATTAATGTGTAACATGAAGTTCAACAGTGAACAATAAGCATTCTATCTCCTTGACTTTGTGTTCTTTGAAAAAAAACTTTCATGAAAACTGACAGATTATCCAACAACTTCCACAATCTGATAAACTGGGAGTGAGCTTTCAAGTTACACCAGAGATCTTATTTGCTCCACAGTAGACAGAGCCTGAATTAAATGTTCTAACATGGATCAGTGCCCATAAAAAAATAAATAATGAATAAATAAATAAATAACCATTATTAGTATCTATGATACTATATTAAAATAAGAAGAAAAAATAACTTTGTGTCTAAAAAAGACTTTGTGATTTTCCTATAACTGCAAAACAAAATTTCCTATAATGCAAAACAAAAGTGAGAATTAAATACTGAGATATCTCTGAACAGCTAGTTGTTTAGAAATTGCAGTAGAAAAACATATCCATCCACATCTATCTCAAAGAAGCTTATATAGCTGACATGCTACCTTTGGTATGGCTATTTCCAGATTTCATTCTGCACCAGCTTTTTACAGTCTGAGAAAATTGTTTCCAATGCAGAACAACAAAAAAATCATTATGCTTCAAAAGTACTGCAAAGACATTCCAGAATGGAGGGGTCCAGGATGAGTCAGTCTGTGGATCTAGTTCTGACTTTTAAAAAGTCACAAGCATTATATACAGGAACCTTGAGAATGCTTCCTGAAAAACATAAGGAAAATAAAAGTCATCACACAAGAGCTCTAAATCAGCATAAATATTTCCTTTACTTTCAACTTCAAACCTTGTGTAGAGGGGCATTTACAAGAAAGAGGAACAGATGATATATGAGGAATGATGCTTAATTCCTGAAAGGTGAAGTTAACATTCCTTTTTCTACCATCATTCTATTTTGCATTAGGACTGTGCCAAAAAAAAAAAAAAAGGATGCTATTTTTAGTTTGCCTTCAGTGATTCTATGAGGAAGGAAAGTAAACCAGGATGAACTGTGGGTTCCAGTCTAACAAGTAAAAAAGACTAGAAATACTAGAATAACCAGAATGATTTATTTATTTATCACCCCTCACTCTTCCCCCCTACTCCGCACTACCCCCCCTCCCCCACCCTCCCCCCCTATGTAGCTTGCCAGGATTTTAATAACAGAATAGATGCTTCTGGAAAACCTACAGAGTTGGTGAAAGACATTTGGAGATGTCCAGGTTTATCCTTCCTTGTCTCATTTCCAAACAACAAGATATAATTTTGCTTAATGATTATAAATAAATCTTCATTATTCTCAAGGAATGCATTCAAAGAAGAAACATTTTGTTCTTGTTGTTGTTTTAGCAGAAGTGACTTAAAGGGCCACAAGTGGAAGCTGGGTCACAGGCTAAAAACTTCAGTGCCATCTATGTTTAAAAATAAGCACAAACACATTCCCTTTTTTTTTTTTTTATTTTAATTTTAATTTTTATTTATTTATTTATTTATTTATTTATTTATTTTTGTGTGTGTGTGTTTGTTTGTTTTCACTTTGTCTATTTCTTTTCACCAAGCCACCAAAGGATTTGCATTTTCACCTCTGGAGCTTATTCTTCTAGCAATAGCATCTGTCCTCATGGTGAGCTCTACAGATTTTTGTCAGCTTCCTCTGGCTCTGTTGTCTATTGTGTAAGCTGTTTTTTATTTCCTGTCTTCAGTTCTTTTCTTTCGGGTTTTAAGTTGAATAAAGACAAGTCTACTTCCTGGCCAAATGCATCATATAACTTATGGTATTAACAATGTGGTTTTTGTTTGTTTGTTTTGTTTTGTTTTGTGGTTTTGGTATTTTGCTGCTTTGGTTTGATAGTTTTTGTTTGTTTGTTTGTTTTCCTGTCTCCTATTCCTTAATATCTGCAACATTACATCATTACATCGTTTCCAAAAGATACTAGACTGCTGTATATGGAAATCTACCAGCCTACTTGGATTAACATAACATTTTACAGCATGGACTTCTTTTCACTGTGTCTTTCCTTCACACCATATAAGCAACTTGGAAAGGTGACTAGGCATACAATACACTCATTCATACTGTCCCTGAACATCATGGCGGCAGTGAAACAAGAGTGACAGACAGTTCTAATATCTAGTAAACTTGAAAACTGTACAGCAAAAATTGAAACCTGATATTTCCCTGTAGGTAGAAAGATATCAGGTGATCCCACAGTCATTACAGGTAAAATATGGTTACTATCACTGATGTTAACTTATCTCTTATTGACCATGTAGACATTACAAAAAAAATTATCTTACCTACCTTTGATAAACATACCTGAAGAATGCTTCTTTTACTCCATGTGGGTCACAATTAAACTACTGAGCTCTCTTGATCCTATTATGTAACATAATGAAGGAGTTTCTGAGTATATAACAGCATAACAATCATATTTGACTATAAGAGTCTGAAAGACAAATTATACATCCCAGGGCAACTTCCTCCCATATTATATTATAAGATTATGTAGGAGTAAAAATTTGGTACTTTAAAAACAACATGTTTGTGTTCCCCTTTGTCTTGTCAATTTTCCTTTTTTTTTTTTTTTTTTAATTAATTAATTTTTTACCTTAAAAAAAAAAAAACACTAAATGTGATAAATCTGACCATAATTCATTAGCTAAGTGTTTTTTTGTTGTTGTTGTTGTTGTTGTTGTTTTTAATAAAAAGTAAAAAGCTCACATCTTGCCTATTAATGTTACATCAACTGTATACTATATCAATTTTTACTGTATTAGTATTGCACTTGGATATATGAGAACACGTCTGGAAATTCTACTAGCATTCCAAAGACAAGATGTGCTTCTGAATGGAGCCCATTTTTTATCTGTTTGGTAGAAAGTGCCAAAGACCAAATAAGGTTTAGGTAAAAACTGAGCTGCTACAACATCTCGTGGTTAGATACCTGGCTAACAAAGTTGAAGACAGAACCGTGAGTAACACTGATTTATAAGATACAGAAAGAGAATTACTCAGTGGTGTTTTTCAGAATGGGATGGTGTTAGATAGTGTCAAATTGTGGGTGTTTTAAATATATTAAATACTATGCAAATATTACTGAAATGGACACTTGTTGAAACAGTGTATAGAAGAACTCACTAGGAAAAGTTGTTAGTAATTCTTTTTTTAGTAATTGTCTTTGTAATTCAAAGATTAGTTTGTCTCTTTAAGTTAGATCAATTCATTTTTTATTAATTAATTAATTAATTTAATTAGATGAGATCTTTTATAGGGAGTTGAAAAAGATGGCTCGGTCTTTTTAGATAGCTGTTAGGACACTGATGCAGGCAGTTGGTGACCCAGTGGTCCTTTCCACCCTCTACAGAAATGAATGTAAACCAGCAGGCATCTGTCACCTTGGAAAGTTCACTGACACTGAGTCAGCACATACTATATACTGCACAATATAAAGTCTGAGTTCTTTTCTCTGCTCCCACAAAGGTTGGTGTGTGTGTGTTTAAAATGGAGATAATGGATTAAAAACATGAAAGCTTTTTTGACACAGTGATTAGAAGTCAGGTCTTCTAATTCCAGACTACTGAAACATGATGAAATATCTAATTTCTATTCATCCTAAAAAATACACAGAAGTTAGGCAAACACAAAATTATGTAGCACATGAGTAAGGGTTAATCAAATAGCAGCTTTGAATTTATCATTCCAATGTTTCTGAAACTTATGTTTTGGTTTAAGATATCTTCTGTGCATTCATTTAAAGTTAATTTTTTTTTTTTTTCTAATAATAAAGAACTGCCTCCAGAAAAAATCTTGTCATACAATTCAACATATTATTACTTTTATAGTAACCTGTTACTATCTATTTTCTCTGAAGGTAAATTACCGTTTGGAAGTGAATATAAGAAGGAGAGGAAAGAGAGAAAGCAAAAAATGAAATGAAATAGAAAATGTAACAGAAAGCAATGTAGTACAGTCCAATAAAATTTAAATAATAGCTTTTTTTCATTGCTTAGGTGCCTGCAGAAAAGATCAAAAGACCATCACATCAGCCTTCTTCCAGTCCCCTAGACACCAGCGTGTTTATGATTCTCTTACTCAAGCTCATTAGTCAGTTTCCCTATTACATGCTACTAATCTTTTGTGTTTAACCATTTGTTCATAAACAAGTGTCAGGATTTAATTGTTTGATCAGGTGCCATTTCAGATGGAGATGGGATTAAAAACATGAAAGCTTCTTTGACACAGTGACTGAATGTCCAACTCAATGTTTGAGTTGGAGTGACAGCTATGACACAATCTCCATGGAGGCCTGAAAACATCGGGAAACGGGAAGCAAGAAATCCTGCGAGACCTTGTGTCATTTGTGTATGGGCCACATTTGGCACTGTCTCCCACATACAGAACATAAATCATCAAAAATATCACATACAGGAAAAGGCTATCTTTGGATCTTTAGCTGTTTTCACCTACCTTTACCTCTTGTTTAATATAGAGATGTTTTTGTGCCAAGTTACTTAAGGTACCCTTCTACCAATATTTTATTTATTTTTTCTTTAATACTTGATTGTCCTATAAGAAAATAAACAACAATGTTGTTATGATTAAAGCCTAGATGGTGATACGAAGAGTAAATAGCTAATAGGTAGGAGGTACACATGGTGAACAGCCCATATCCTAAACCGTGACTCAGACAAAAGGGATCAGGCTGCATTCTATGTCCCTAGACATTAATTTTAATAATGAATGGGATTGAGATATTTGGTTCAGCTGACTACCATATGATATGGATATGATACTGATATGGACAGTGCATTTTAAAACAGTGGCACATGAATGTGTAAGGATTTATGGAGTATACATGTATGAAATGGGCCCGTGAAAGACAAGAGAGAAAAATAATCTCATAATCTAAACGTTGTTAGGTTTAACGTTTTCATAAAAGGTCTAGTCAAAATTCTATAGAGTTCTGTAGACTGAAGGAGGCTGAAAGCCTCTTGCAGAGGAACATAGATGTTATAATTGGTCTCATTAGTTAGGAGAAACTGACACAAAAGAAAAAGAAGAAAGAGAAATATTTTTAATCAATATGGAAATCATATTTTTATTTTTTTTTTAGTCAGACACAATTCCTGTAAACTAGGATCCTTTATTATAACTTTTGTTTATTGGAGCAATTCTGTGCCTTATTTTGACTTTTCATGCATCTAAACTGATACTCTTTTTTGGCTTCAAAATCCCTAGCAGTTATTAATAGCTTAATCAAACAGCTTAATCAAACTGTAACCTATACTAACAGATATTTGCATTTTACAGTTCATTTACCCCTTCAGAACTTCTTAAAGCATCTTATTGACTACCATTAAAAATTTTATTGCTAGAGCTAATGATGTCCATTGGGTTGAAATTGTAACAGCTTGCACTTCGAATACTGAAATCATAAGTACTATTGGTACATATTTCTTCCACCAAAAGAAAAGTTAATTCCTTCAAAAGCAAAACATCAGCAGTGACTTTCACAAAATGCTTTAGCAAGACACAGACAAACAGCGAGACAAAGATTGAGAAACCTTCATCCTAATAGAAGTGACAAGAAATAAGATGCCTAAAATTCATGTGGATCTGGACTATAAATCTTGAAGCTTCACTTAAATGCATTATTTTAATGAGGTTAAAAAAAAATCACACAAAAGGTACTTAATGGAAGTTAACCCAGAACACCAGAATATTAAGTTAACAAAGAACATCAGAATACTGAGTTCTTGCTACAAAGATCAATTCTTATCAAAACTCAACATTAATGGAAGCCTGTAGTAATAGATTTTCTAACAACTTTTTCTAAAGATTACTAAGGATAAATTTTCTAATCTATTTCAGAACTGAGGTTTTTTCACAGAGTCCTCTCTACTGGAAGTTTATGTCCTTTTAAATTAAGGTTCTTCTGAGCCACATGTGAGAAAACATGCTGTGACTCCGAATGCATAGGAGGATGTATTCTGAGTATCTCTGCCAGCCAAAGCTTTGAGAGTATTCCAGAATGAAAAACGCAACCACCCTAGTAGCAGTTCATGATAATACAAAGTATTTTACACATTCTCTGGAAAAGTGACCTAAAATGTACAGCCAATGAATAAATAGAAACTAAATCAGAAACATTCCCAACACAATGGACAATAAATAAATAAATAAATCCAAATTACACATTTAAACTACAGTCTGAAACCAACAGATCCTGGAGCCATAGTGAAAAAGGCTACAACAGAGATATGCCAGATAATAAATACACTGTACATTCTGAGCTGCAGAAGTTTTTCTCATAAATGGCTGCACAATGTCAAGAAAGGAAATGGCATATACTGGTGTAGCAAAGAAACATATAGGACAGAAACAGTTACAATCTTTAGGAAGGTATGGTGTCCTTTAAATGCACATTGATTATTATTATTAGTAGTAATAATATTAAATACATTCTTCAGTCAGTAGACAGTAATTCTGTGAATTCCTTTGTATTGTGGATATAAAAAAATACATGGTCTCAAAAACAACAGACTGGACTAAAGAAAATACTAAGGGGATGAAATATGCAAAACAAGGTCCAGCCTAAGAAATCCTCTTAGCTGAAACTGATGGGAAAATGGAATAATATTAGAGGAGAGGAGGAGATATCAAATCTGCTTTTTCTGTTCTTACATTCCCCTAAGTGTCTATGGCTACTGCTGTATGACCTGCATACTGCTGACATTTGGCTTGATTCTCCTCCCTGTTCTTATGGCTTATGAGGCATCATGATCAACTATTAATAACAAAAAATCAAACACAATCCTCTCAGAAAGATGCAACTTACATGTTATTATGTCTATAACTTCCCTTAAAGGAGTCCTCTTTGTCAGTTTTCCAAATATATATCTGCTAAGATATCAGAATCATCAGACACTGATATGACGTGAATTGTAAACAGAAATATCTTAGCGGCACTCCACTGTCACAAAGCAGAAGAACATCTTTTTATCCTTAAGATGTATAGATTTATTTATTTATTTATTTATAGAGAAACACCTTTTACAGCATGAGAGGACAGGGAGAAAGTATTAGCTGTTGTGCTGCACGTATCAGTTATTCTGAAGTCATTTCTCATTTGTTCTGTACACTAGACATATGTAGTTCTCTTGTTGTTGTCAATGTAACATTAAATAATATGATTAGCTATCAAAATTAAAAAAAATAGTAATTGTAATAGTCCTACTTATAATATATTTTCTGCCACAGGAAGGAGGAAATGATTGAGGGAGAAAGGATAAAACAATAAACAAACAAAAAAATCTGTAGCTTATGTGGTTAATATTGATACAATATCTTGAAGGAGGATTTTAGAATTTCATAAACAAAGTGAAGGTTAACACAGGGCAAATATATTACTATTAATAGTACTTTACTGTTAATAGTACTGTTAACACACTACTGTGTTTTTCAAAATAACCTCCATCATTTTGCCAGTACATAAATAAATTTCAGTTTTTATATTTAATTTTTAATGTGGATAAGTAGCAAAGCATTTAGTTAAATATCTTGTAGAACTCATGTCTTTATTTTTAATTAAATATATTATTATTATTATTATTATTATTATTATTATTATTATTTAAGCAGCAATTGTGGAAGCATCTATGGCATAGGAAGAGGTCTACACTGAGCATACAACGTTGCTACCAATACCATGAAGTTGAAATGTAAAAAACATACCACCAGCATTAAACAGTCTCTTTGAGGAAAAACAAAAACAAAAACAAAAAACTCCATTGTGCCTAGATTTCCACATATGAAAAGCGTAGCAGATATCATGCTCTGCATTTTATTTCCTGATGTCTCTAATGTGCTCCTTGTGTTATCATCCCAGTAGTTAGAAGTTACAAATAATACTGTCATTCTTACTGTTAAATTGCCAGAGGGAAATTTTAATAAACATACTAGAAGGAGACAGAATGTAGATCAAACTTGGGTATAACTGATGGGATAACAGTTCTCTTAGAGTACTTTACCTGTTTGTAGCAACTATAAGAACATAGACGACCATTCTTAGAGCTTCATTAGACCAGTTTATAGTAACCACAGAGAGTTGCTATCATCACAAGTGTCACGGGTAAAGTTGAGAGGTGTGCTGTATCTCAGCTGTGACAGATGTGTTTGCCAAGACCTGAGAGTAGAATGCATAGCACAGAAGAAAAAGTAAATTTAATCTGACATTGATAATACTGCTAAAATACATTTCAGAAGTGAGAATACATGGCTACAGATAGATAAATAAATACACATAAACACACACACATACTTCACAGACTGGAGAAATCAAAGATTTGTGTTCCATTCCTACTTCAGTATCAATGGTCTATTCTTGATGAGTTAATATTTGTTGTCAAAATGACTTATAAGAAAATAAATGAATAACAACCCCACAAAGCATGAGGAAGTAGTCTGTAACTTCAAAGTAAAAAATATCGGTCAATACATTCTATCCATATCTTTGTATTATTTGGAGTGGATGAAATAGTTGTTTAGAATTCTTTGATCAACACATTTGACACATTGAACTTTTCAAACACCATATCAATATTCTACTAAGCTCCTAAAGAGTTTCTGGGTCTTTTCTTTTACATAAGCTTATGTCCTTCCTGAATATGATAAAGGATTTCAGTATTTCTATAGTGATACAAATTATGATTGTGATTATATTCCTCTGAGTACTTTATAGTTAACAGTATGACTGTTTTCTACTGAAGTCCATGAGGGCTGTCATTTAATAGTTTTATATTACCTGTGGGTATGATTATTGTTTTGCAGAAACAGACAGTATAAAAGAGAATTTCTTTATTATTTTTTTTAATGAATTAAAATATAGCAAGAAACAAAAAAAAAAAAAAAAAAAAGGGAGTGGGGAGAAGTGTAAAAATAATCTTTCATATAAATTTGAGTTACATTATTTTATTTTTTTCCTTCATCCATACTTTATTTATTTATTTATTTATTTTTAGTAATACTCAAATTTCTGCAAAAATATAGGAACATATACTCACATGAGCACAGTCTGAAATTCTTTTTTCCTGTCTTACTTAAATATGAATGTTCCTGCTGATCCACACAATATTAGGTTATTCTGAGAGTTTTTCCATATATGTGCATGTGTATACAGAGATAAATGCATATACATGTACATATGCATTAATAACTTAATCAAATGACTGCAATCTAATTGCCATTGCAGTTGTTCTAGAGTATTATTCCACTTCAGAAGGTATGGCTTTCCTTTAAAGCCTGTGTCAACAAAATGTGACACAAATAAACTGATATGATTCTAGCATAAGCTAGAACCTCTAAAATGGTAATAATTATTTATATGATTTCTCCCCTTAATCTGTTGGGAGATGAAGAATGGGAGCTCAAGCAACATATCACAGAATCAGAGAATTGAAGGGGTCAGAAGGAACCTCGAAAGATCATTGGGTCCAACACCCCACCAAAGCAGGCTCCTTAGAGCAGGTTGCCCAGGTAGGTATCCAGATGGGCCTTAAATATCTCCAGAGGAGACTCCACAGCCTCTCTGGGCAACCTGTTCCAGTGCTCCATCACCCTCACCATGAAGAAGTTCTTTCACAGGTTGGCCAAATCCATCTCCCACACCTCAAATATTTATACACATTGATGAGATCCCCTCTCAGTCCTCTTTTCTCCAGGCTGAACAGACACAGATCTCTCAACCTTTCCTCATAACGAAGATGCTCCAGGCCCTGTATCATCTTTGTGGCCCTCTGCTGGACTCTTTCCAGGAGATCCCTGTCTCTTTTGTACCGGGAAGCCCAGAACTGGACACAGTACTCTACCAGGTGAGGCCTGACCAGGGCAGAGTAGAGGGGGAGGATCACCTCCCTTGACCTGCTGGCCATGCTCCTTTTAATGCACTCCAGGATCCCATCGGCCCTCTTGGCTACTGGGGCACATTGCTGGCTCATGGTCAACCTGTCGTCCACCACGACCCCCAGGTCCTTCTCCTCAGAGCTCTTCTCCAGCAGGTCATCCCCCAGCCTGTACTGATTCATGCGGTTGTTCCTTCTCAGGTGCAGGTCTCTACGCTTGCTCTTATTAAACCTCATTTTGTTTCTTCATACCCATTTCTCTAGCCTGTGCAGGTCTCGCTGAATGGCAGCACAGCCTTCTGGCGTGTCAGCCACTCCTCCCGGCTTTGTGTCATCGGCGTACTTGCTGAGGGCAGACACAAATAGAAGCTTCAGTGCTCCTCAGCAAGGAATCTCCAATCACTAAGACTCTCAGTTCTTTTTCTGTGGCACTGGTTGTGATAGAGTACTCCGCCCAGCCCCGATCCCTATGCTCAGTACTTCCTCCAATCTTGACACACTTTGCAGGTTTGCTTCCCGGGTTCAGACTATTGTCCAGACCCTCAACCTCATCCTTTTCCCACCTCAGTAGGGAGTCGCCTACAATGATTACCCTTCTACCTTTCTTGGTGGAGGCAGTCTTGAGGTGTGGAGTCGACTTCCTCACCCTAGGCATCCTCCTGAGTAGACCTACTACCTCCTCCTTACCCACTGGTCTCTGAAGCCCCAGAGCCTCAAACCTGTTATGTAAGGGCACCGGGGAACTGCAAAACCACCAAGGCTGCTTAAGCTCTGTTCACTGGTGAATAGTAGCTGTCAGATCCAAAGGTGTAAGAGATCCAAAATAAAATTTATATAATAATGAAAATGTCTCTGAAAATCATATGGACCAAAATTAACTTTAGTAACAGGTAGCTCTTTCCTCACATGAAAAGAAAATAAGTTAATGCTGCAGAAAACTTAGAAGAATTTGTTTTATATAAATTACCTCCAGTAGGACATGAGGAAATAAAAAATCCACAAACAGCTTGGAAAGAGACTGTGATAGACACAAATGAAATCAGACCCATTCAGACCTCCCCACCTTGCCATGTAAGCCCAATACAGAAAAAAAAAAATAAAATTATGCACACATATACACGCATATACACACACACATATATGTATGTTCCAGTGTACAAAGTAAACCCACTTTGTCTCTTAAGACTCCATTTTTCTTAAGTACTAAAATAACATAGCAGATTATTTCTCTTTCTTAACCTCCTCTTTTAATCATCAACCACAATAATTTTCAAACAAAGAAACGCAAATTTTATCAGGTCTTTGATTACTATTGATGGATACTCTAAGCAGTTGTGGGACGATGTAAAATGAGGACCTGGCTGATACTATAGACAGAGAAAACACATCACAGATTCAGAATTTAATCAGAAAAGTAGCAATGAAGCAAAAACACTTTTTTAAAAAAAAAAACTTAAATTAATTCATTAAAAAGGCATTTAAATAGTCAATAGGACACTAATATTGCAATTTAGAAGACAAAACTAACAAGAAAATTTGAGCACAGACAAACAGGTACAGAACACTCTATAAATTGTAGGAACTCTTAAGGTCTGTGTATTAAGACTCTCACCAGATTTGCCCAAGGTTATGACCAATCAGCTACATTAAACTATATCTATCCTATATTGCTTCATTACTCTGTATTTGTATTTTGTATTGTAAATTAGTCAGTGTCTCTCTCATGATTGAAATGATATTGGATCTTGCTTATCATTACTGCCCTTTTTTTGTTTATGGTTTAAATTTTGAGATATGTTAGGGTTATAAGGTTACACTTTGAATCAAAATTTCCATAATATGCTAGGTTCTGTAATTCCAAAAAAAGAAAGAAAAAATGCAATTCATGCTTGTTAATTTTAGGTAGCTAAAAAGGGGAACAGTTATTATAAATACTTAGTTTATTTAACTATTTTGGATATTGATTTTAGGAAACACTAAAAACTTATTTGGAAACATCCTTAAAAGGATAACTACCCTAGATTTAGCATTTGGTCATGTGAGATGCATGACATCTTGTGAGCTGAATACACCTGAGTTCCTTTGATAATCTATTACATTAGATTAATCCAAAGCATAGGCAGAAAAAAAAAAAAAAAAAAAAAAAAAAAAAAAAAAAAGTTGATGTGTTCAATAATCACTGACTAGCACTAGCCAAAGGAAATGCTCAACAATGATGAGAGTCCTTCAGTAGACACTGAACTAAATGTATCTATTCATCAAATGTAGGCATTACTGGTAACCATCATTTATATAGCAGAAAGCTGTTAGGGTGCTGTGCTCAGGCACGTGAAACCTGGGGTCCAGTTTTCTCTAGAATCTTATGGATATTCAACTTCTTTCAACTCCAGGATATGTCTTAGCCATTAGACTAGAAAGCATTCTGGGAACAATTTCTACTATTTCATTTATTTGAGGCTGGGTTACTACAGTCAGGAATGTAGGAGTCATATAGAATGAAGAGATTGCAACATCTAACTGTTGTCTGATGATTAGGATATTTGTTTGGGAGCAGGGAGCCCTAGGGTCAATACAGTGCTCTCCATATATTTTGAATTAGTCAATCACTACATATAGAAATAGTCAAAGAGAGATTTAGTGTTCTACCTTTCTGGTAGAACACATGGTCCACCCAATCTGAATGTCTTACATAATAAATTATGGTAGTTTTCTTAAGAGTGAAGTCCAAATAGAAGACCATAAAAAAGTAGTTGGAAGAGAATATAAACAGCCTTACATAATGAGCACTACATGAATCATAAAGTGAGTCATTATGCTGGGTAGTTCACATTAAGAACAAGTTGATGTTTTCCATATCTGTATTCTTAAAAAGATACTGTGGTGCATTTGCTGTCATTTGTATTTCTAAATACTTTAATTAAGATAATTATCCAGCAATGGGAAATTATCCTCCTTCACATATATAGAAACTTGCAAATGCCAAACAACAGAAACATAGATTTTTCCTTCTTGTAGGAAAATACTTGCTTTCTGAAATATCCTATTCCTTCTGGGGCCAGATTCCTTAGTACTACCAATCATAATGTGAAGGAGTTGAAGGCCTTTATGCATTCAATTTATTACTAGTACTAGTACTAGTAATAAATAAATAAATAAATAATAATAAATAAATAAATAAATAATAATAAAATAGTACTAGTACTAGTACTAGTACTAGTACTATTTTATTATTATTTATTTATTTATTTTAATCTCTGGTTGCATCTTAACTGTGGATCATGAATGCTCTATTAAAATCTGGGTCCCTGATCCTCCAGATGTGGACAGCAGTTAGTGCATTACGGTTCATACCTGATTGTACTGTTTACTTTCCTTATAGTTGAATCTAAGAAGAGTGTAAGGTACACATTTGTGTCTCATACTAAAAGGAGATCTGGATCTCTCTAGCCTCAGCAGCTCAAAATTAGTCCTGGATTTCCCAGTTTCACAGAATCAGAGAATGACTGAGGTTGAAAGGGACCTCTGGGTGTCATCTGCTCCAACATCTCTACTCAAGCGAGACCACATAGACCTGCTTGCCCACAATCACATTCAGGGCATCCAGAATATATTATAGAATACCTCATTCACTGAGGAAATACATCTGTGGCAAGACACAGGGAAATAATATTGAAAACGTATATATTACTTTCTTAAGCAATTTGGAAATTTTTTCAATGAGAGGAAATCTGCCTTATTCTATTTTCACTTGTGTCCCAGAAGAGATATGTCTGGGACATATTTACAGGTCTTTAGAACATAGTTTGGGAGGTGAAAGAAGATACATCATAGTAAGTAACTGTCCATATTCTAGTATGCAGAGATAATATAAATAACTGGTAAAAGTAAAAATATTTTAACAATCCCAAATGAGTTTCCAGAAGTTATGTTCAATCTTGCTAGTGTTCTGACAGAAGCAGGAAAAGACATCTATTTTCCAACTCCTTTATCACAGGAGTAATTTATGATGCTTTTCAGCTTGTGTTTTGTCACTTTTACTCTGCATTCCTATTTTCTACATCTTTTCCTCTGCCTTTCTATCTGAGAGTACTTCTGACATACATCACTGTCATAGGTTGCATAGAGGATTAGCACTACTACCATTAATTAGCTTCTCTACCCTATATTTTATTAATCCAAGAATCCAAAATAGTAGTTGTTTAAATTGCTAGTGATTATTTAACTCTTTATTGATAGTTTCACTGGCTTTCCTTTTTTTTTTTTTTTTTTTTTTTTTAAGTTGAAAAAAATAGTTCAGTGTTCTAACCATCATTACCTTTTCTTCCTACTATACACTTTTAAGCACAAGTGAAATTCCATTTCTCTGGAGCAACATTTTTTCTATAGTTTTTCAGCAGAACCAGAATATATATCTTCTGGAGTGGCTGGACAAGATGATGAGTAGTGCTGTATGAAGTGTTAATGAACAGCAAGCGTAAAAAGGAAATTGGCAGCCAGTGAAAATGACAAAAAGCTTATTTATGAAATGCAATAGTGATGATTTTTGGAACCTGCCTAAATTCTATGGCTCTATCTACTAATGCATTATTCCAATTTCTTCCTCTTCAGTCACATTTTGCATCTAAAGATGCAATGTGCCTAACACAGTGCTCTCTTTCCACCTGTCAAAGAAAAGAAATGGTGCTTGGATGAGATGCATACTTTGCTCAGACTGTTCACAGATCTAAATTTCAAAATTAAAGTGAACAAGCAAACAAACTTCGGGAAAAATATTAGAGGAAGATATTTACAAGAATAACTTAAACTGTGCATAACCCAAGACAAAAATACAATGTAATAATAAAACAATATATGCAAATATGAGTGTGATACAAGAGCTCAACTGTAGCGGCAAGTTTAGAATCATCATGTATTCCGCAGTATGTGGTGTAGCACTCTGGCTCTTGAGGCACAGACAAGCCAAGGCAATTGAGTCAGAAAATAAAGTCAGTGAGACAAGAGTAGCACTGATACAGTAATTCTATGTTATTGTACTGCTTTTATTATTTATTTTACATACTCTTAGCTTGTTCTTAGATTATCAAATTACCAATTGACTTGATAATTCAGGTCAATTTTAAGTAACTCCTATGAATAAATTCAGTTATCTTACAGAAATTATGGGCTTGCTTAGAGAAATACATACTACTCAAAGATAATTACAGAAACTAGCCTTAATATGTATGAATCTACCTCTATCCTAGTACAGTTATGCTCCAATGATAAGAACTTAATGGTGAAAGTAGAATCCTAAAGAAAAAAATTAATGTTTAAAACACAGCATAAGAAAATAAAGATCCAATAGATTCCTAAATTCTTAAATAACCCAATATAACAGCACATGCACTCAGTAACGATGTTTTATAGGGATCCTCCCATTTATTGACTAACAGTTGTCCATCATCTTTTTAGAATGCACAGTAAAGCTAACAGTAAAAAAATAAAAAATAAAAATCAATCAACCAAAAAACCAACCAAAAAAAATGCCACAAACCAACCAACCATCCAAAAAACACACATCACACAAACACTTTTTAAAAAGTATTCAAGGCATGCAGCATATTAATTATCAGAGAATCAAAATCACGGTTTTGCAGGATGAAAAAAAATCCTTCAATGAAAAAAAGTAATAGAAGGTTATTCACTCACTGAAAAATGACACAAGTTATTTTACAACAAAAATACTACTACTACTACTACTACTACTACTACTACTACTAGCAGCAATAGTAATAGTAATAATGTAGTGAGTTTACATGGCAAGGTTTCGGTAGCAGGTGGCCATAGGGGTGGCTTCTCTGAAAAGAATCCAGAACCTGCCCCATGTTAGATAAGGGCCCCACTGCTGACTAGAGCCGAGCCAATAAGTGACGTTATTTGAACCTCTGTAAGAGCATATTTAAGAAAGGGGAAAACAAACAAACAAACAAACAAACAAACAAACAAAAAACACTGTGCCACACAGCAGCTGGGAGAGTGAGAGGAGTGAGAAACAGCCTTGCAGGTGCCAAGGTCAATGGGTCAGTGAAAAAGAAGGGGGCGAGGTGCTCCAGGTGCCAGAGCAGAAGTTCCTTGTGGCCTGTGGTGAGGATCATGGTGGAGCAGGGTTCCACGCTGCAGCCAGTGGAGGAGACCACAGTGGAACAGGTGGGCCTGCACTGATGGAGGCTGTGGCCTGTGGCCACACCAGAGCAGATTCCAGGCTGGACCTGTAGCCCATGGATAAGCACGCAGGAGCAGGTGATGTAGCAGAAGCTGCTGCCTGTGGGGGACCCAGATTGGAGCAGTTTGCTCCTGAGGGTTGGACCCTGTGGTACAGACCCATATCTGGAGCAGTTCTTGAAGAGCTGCTGCCTGTGGGAAGTTGACGCCAGATCAGTTCATCAAAGACTGCATCTCATGGGAGGGACCCCACAGCAAAGAGAGTGACCATGAAGGAGTGGTGGAGACAAAGCACTATAGACTGACCATAACCCCCTTTGCCCAGTTCCCCTGCGCCACTCAGGGGAAGGAGGTGGAAGAGGGTGGATGAGGGGAAGGCATTTTTGGTTTCTTTCCTTTGCCTCTCTCTTCTATAGCTTGTTAGTAATAAGCAATAAATCTTATTATCTCCTTATGCTGAGTCTGTTTTGCCCATTACGATAATTGTTGAGTGATCTCCCCATCCTTATCTCAACACTTGAACCCTTTGTGTCATGTTTTCTCCACCTTTTGCTTTGATGAGGGGGAGTGAGAAAGCGGTTGTGATGAAGCTTAGCCGCCCACCTGAGTAAAACCACCACAAGTAACAATAAAGCTAATTCAAATAGGTATCAATTTAAGAATGTATTTGGATATAATTGGAATTTACAATGTGCAGCATGCAACCAAATTACACAAAATTTTAAAGAAAGACTTTTGTATAAGGAATCAACTTTGTTGAAGGATTACCATATCCTGCGACACAAAACAAACAAACAAACAACAACAAGAAAACAAACAAACAAAAAAAAATACAAGGTAATTTTACAGTATCATCAACTTGCTCTGTAAGGTAATGAATATACACATCTATTTCTGTATATGAACAATCACAGATTTTATGATTTTGTAAGAATGTTCAATAGTCAGCATGAACATCTCTGTTCATAATGAATTAAATTGTTTTGAAAAAAAAAAAAAAAAGAATGTGGGGATTATTTTTTCACTAAAATATTTAATCTTTTAAAAACTACTTCAGTACCGGACAGTGTATCAAAATCAAGGTCTATTTCCTTCATTTTTATTTATAATATGGAGTCAGAAAAGAATGAGAGGGAGCTATTTCTTCCTCTTAACAGATTTCACGAGTAAAAATACTTACTTGGCCTTGCAAGGCAAATTGGCTATATTTTACAAGTCAAAGCTGTCTTCTAGTTCAAATATAATGCTTTAAAAAGTGGTACAGGTTCATCTGTGGCTTTGATTTGCTCTCTTCTAGAAAAATCTGTTAACATTTCAATTTAGAATGTTGTCTTATAATTCTAATACAAAATATTCACAGAAAGCAGTTGTTTAATTCAATTGATTTATGCACACGCACACACACAAACATACTTGCACACATTTTCATATCTACAAATAAAAACAAACATTAATTTAAGCAATTATTTATCTTAAGGTATAGCATGTGATTTTACATGTCTCCTGGACTAGTGCCTTTCACAGAATCAAAGAATTTTAGAATGGTTTTGGTTGGAAAAGATCTTAAGGATCATCTAGTCACTCCCTGTGCCATGGACAAGGAAACCTCCCACTAGACCAGGTTGCTCAGAGCCCCATCCAGCCTGGCCTAGAACACTTCCAGGGATGTGGCATCCACAGCTTCCCTGGGCAGTGCCTTTTCTGACCAAAGCATTAACTGTTCATTCAATATTCAGCAATGTCAAGGTTAGGGAAAAGTTATAAATAAAGTTGTGAAAAGTATTTTTTATGTGTCGTGAAACTGAAATGTTTTTACTGAGACTTTCAATGGAAAGAAAGTCAAAATCCCTCAAACATGTAAGATGCAAAAGGTTTCCCAGAACATATTTTTTGAGAAAATAACAGATATTAAATATTTGATATTAAAATGATATTGAAAATTTTGCAATGTGAAATTTTTATCATTGACAATGTGAGCCATACAAATTTTTATATCAGATTTTACTAATTTCCTATCTTTTTCAATAAAATACTTGTTTTCAGTAACATCAGAATGAATACAGTTCTACTCTCTGGATGCAGGTGGTGGGCAGAAAGGAAGTACGCATTTATATATTTACTTCTGTTCAGGCTTTTATATTGTTTAGTTTCAGAACTGGTGTAATGCTCTATATGAATCCTTGCTCCAGCTAAGCATCTTTTTTCTTATTCTTGGAACAGGTGTTGAAATTACTAGTCCATAAAGAAAGCCAATGTGGTTGTTGGGAGCAACAGATTTCAAGCATATCAGCAAATATTAAAGCTTGGGTGTTTGAATATTGTAATGTCAGTGCTGAAAGATTCTAATGTGGCCATGTTCTTTTTCTGGTATTTTACCTGTGTAGTTGACTTTGGACCTAGCTATGCCTCTATTTCAATGTGTGACAGCAAATCTGAATGCATAATACTGCCTTACCATAGCTAGTTAAGTCCACACTACATGTAAAATGAAGGGTGAACCTTGGAAGTGGTTTTATAGTCAAGTGGCAGTAGACTGATTTAAAGATAAATTCTGAAGACAACATGAGGTCTTCAGGCATGATGACACTGCATATATACCTTCAGAAGATACATTCTGGTCCTCTGCTTGTTGTTTAGAACAATCAATTTAAATTTTCAATTTCCTTTCACATTCCCCTAATTGCTTCCTTTATATTTATTCAAGATATATATATATATATCATTTACATAGGTGTAATTTTGAAAGGGAAATCCATCATGGCTTTGGTATCCTAGCTGTAACACCTTTGGTTGGGATTTCTGTATCTAATCTGCAATATTCTACAGAGAAATCATTGTATTTCTCTCTGGACTGTGTAACATCTGGAAACCTGAATGCCTGTTGTGCATGTGCAGTGTAATAACACAGCACAAGTAGAAACACAGAATCATAGCATTCTGTGGATTGGAAGGGACCTTAAAGATCATCTAGTTTAAACCCCACTGACATGGGCAAAGATGCCACTCATGAGATCAGGTTGCTCCAAGCCCCATTCAACCTGGCCTTAACTAATTCTAGAGATAGGGCATCCACAACTTTTCTGGGCAACCTATTCTAGTGCCTCACCACCTACACAGTAAAGAATATATTCCAAATATCTAATCTAAATATACCAATTTTTTAGCTTAAAATCATTCCTCCTTGTCCTTTCAATACATGCTCTGACAAAGAGTCCTTCTGCTGATTTATTGTAGGCCCCCTTTAGGTTCCAGAAGGCTTCAATGAGATCTCCCTAGAGCCTTCCCTTCTCCAGGCTGAAAAACCCCAACTCACTCAGCCTGTCTTCTTCACAGGAGAGGAACTCCAGCCCTCTGATCATCTTTGTGTCCCTCCTCTGGACCCACCCTAATAGATTCGTGTTCTTATATTGGGGGCCCCAGTGCTGAACATGTTACTCCAGGTGTTTCATGAGAGCAGAGCAGAGGGGGAGAATCACCTCCCTGATCTGCTGGCTGTTTCTTTTGATGCAGACTGGGATATGGTTGGCTTTCTGGGCTGCAAGAGCATATTGCCAGCTCATGTCAAGCTTCTTAACAGCCAACACCCCCAGGTCATTCTCCTCAGAGATGATCTCAATAAATTCAATGAGTTGATGCAAGTATTGATGCACTGGTGATGCATACAGTGTAGTATAAATTCCCAATGAATTTGGTTTGTACAGACATGGTAACTCTGATGGTTCACATGACTTGCAGAATTTACTTGCAGTCCTCCAGAATGTTTTATAATATCCTCCTCTATTGCACCCTCGCTGTTCATGGAGTTGTATGGCACATGCATGAATGGCATGGACACGCATTTTTCATAGAGTTTTCTAGACAGAAATGTCAAAAGCTTCACGTATGTATCTTTGTGACTCAGTTGCAGTCACCCATTCACCTTTCCCACCTTGTGGTTTAAGGTTGTTTCTTGCTTGATTTCACCTTTTATGAGATTAGATTCCAATTTAATCCTTTTACTTATTTCTTTACACACTACATGTTCACATCTTTTAATTACTATTATGGCAACACCTCCATTCTTTTTCTGTTCAGCAGTAATTGGTCTCTATTACAATATAATTTTCACTTTCTAAATCCACCTGTTTTATTAGAATACAATGAACCAATTTAGCATCCTTTCAGTGGAACCAATTTAACAGCAAGAAAAAATATCTTCAGTGCTGGAAGCTCAAGTTTAAGATTTAGACATAAAAATACTACAGCAGGGCACCTCCCTTAGCCACTAAAATGATAAAGCTGCATTTTTAGTTAAGGAACTGAAGGAACTGTGTACATGACAGATTGTTGCTATGGTAGTAATGCTGTTCTTTCTTGTCAAATTTTTCCCATGGTGCTAGGTTGCATTTTGTTTGCAGTTTCTTCTTTTCCTTTGTCATTTCTTGTCTGTATGTTATGGTAAAAAAATAAAAAATACATGTAAAAATATCAGGATTTCCAACTGAATGAAATAGACACGTTTATATATTGTATTGTAATTTAATTAGGAATTGTACTGACAATGAGAAGTTCTACCCTTTTCTTTTCCTAATCACATATAAATAGTTTCTATACAGAAAAAAAAAAAAATAAAAAAATAAAATCCATCATACATTAAGAGATTTCTCAGTTCTTCCATCCTCTCTCTCTCTCTCTCTTTTTTTTTTTTTTTTTTTTTTTTTTTTTTTTTTTCTTACTGGAGGCCAAAAATAAATATTTGTAGTTCCCAGATCAATACGAAACTGGTAACACCATGCAATCACAAAACACACCACAAACATAGATTAAGAAGATAAGATAGCTACTGCAGAAAGTTGTTATACTGCAGAAAGTTGTTACCACAGACATCATCTTCCTGTCTCTTTCTCTTTTTCCTCTACCCTTTGTCAAGACATAAGCCTGTACCTACAGCATTGCCCACACGCAGTTTGAGTGTTTTTTAATTTAGGCATATGGTTTAGGAATATACCCTCACTGGTTGCTTCTTTGGGATGACCACAGATCTTCATGACAGCTAATCAAAGTGGTGTTATAGACCAGAACCGCCTCTCACAGGTGAAACACCTCTCTCTCTTTGAGGCACAGAACAGGATTTTTTTGTGCAGCAATACCAGGACATGAATTATCCCTTTTTAAAACTTGATCACTTAGCAATGAAAGTCAAGGAATCTGAGAGAAGTCACTTTTATTAAGCATTTTCATTTCATCTCTTTAGCATGGGATAAAACGAGTACTCAATATGTAACAACTCCTTCTAAACTAGCCTAAAGAATACCTTAAAGACGCATTACTTTACCTATAGAAATAGATTACTACAAATAGATTCCTTCAAACAACAGCATTATTTAAAAATAAATGCATCAGAAAACTATACTGATATTTTTGACATGCTGAGTAATGGAAGTGTCTCCTAGGCTATGTGTACATAATAATTTACTGAAGCACAGAATGGTTTTGGTTGGAAGGACCTTAAAGATCATCTAATTTCAATCCCCATTCCACAGGCAGGGACACCTTCCACTAGACTGTGTTACTCAAAGCCCCATCCAATCTGGCACTGAAGACTTACAGGGAGGGAGCAAGGTCTTTCTCTCTCTCCTTTTTTTTTTTTGGTTATTTTTCTTTATTTTTTTCTCTCCAAACTGAACAGCTGCAAGCCATTACCTAAAAAGTGTGACACAATAAAAGCTGTGTATGAATACTCAGTCTGAAGTCCAGTCTCCTTTTGACCAAGAACACATCTTCCATTTCAGAAACAGTTCAGAAGTGAACAGCAAGCAAACATATGTTTACTTGCAAGAAATTACATTAATGTAGTTCATGAAATCAATATGACCATTATCACATGGTAGTATGATAATTTGTTCTGGTTTGTTTACCTCCAGAAACTTAGCTGACATAACCTGCTTGGTTACTGCCTTTGAAGAAATGCTACAATAAATCCGTCATCAGCAGACAACTGATTCTAGCCTTCTGCTGGTTTTTGAGCAGTCATTCATTATCTGTAGTCCTCTCTAAATTATTTTCCCTCTGTTCTAATCCAAATCTGTTCTCCTGGCAGAGATGCACAGCTGAAACATCGTGTTTCTTTATATTTGTATCAGTTAGGTTGTTCTATGTTCTCACCTTCATTTGTGTTGTGTTTTCAACTTTTTATTCAGGTTTGTTTATTAAATGACTCTTTCTTCTAAGTTTCATTTTAAACATATTCAGTATCCTAACATTAGCAAAAACCTATAACAGGAGTTTCATAGAGTATCATTATGATAGTCTTGGTTAACTGAAAACCTCTAAAATACCTGAATCATCAGGTTTTGTTAGAACAGTTGCTTCTGAATTTTGTTTTATTTATTTGTTATGATGCTCCTGGAGCATCCTGGTTTGATTTGAGTCCTCTTTATCCAGATTTGCAGATTCCATCCAGCATGAAGCTGGCTCTTTCATACTTGATATGTCTATAGTGTCCAGTTGCTCAGAGCCAAGGAAATCTGACAAGAAGTTACTTCCTTCATTTTCTCAGGATTTAGGCCCTGATCCAATCACCTGAGAATACTAGATTATTTTTTTCTGGTTAGTGCAAACATTAAAATGAGTTATTAAATTAGCTCATTGAGCTCATTAGCTCATATTGGCAGCCTCCAGGTGTAATAAATGGCTCAGTCTTCAAAATAGGACTATAATCAGAGTTTACAATTTATTAAAAGAATAGAGGTAAGCAAACAGCACTGGGTGCACCGGGAGTCTCTGCTCCACCAAGACGCACACCAGTTACATCAAGCAGCTGGTTTTTATGCTCCTAGGCTAATACATATTCATTACTACTTCTAAAAATAAATAAAAATAAAAGGTTATTAAAATTAGTGTCCGGAATCCAAACCCTCCTACTGGAGCATGTGTATCAGTCTCTGGTGGTCCCTCTGGGGGTCTCTAGGGGTCTCTTGTACTGAAGGCTCATAGTCTTCCTCCCTCTTGTCCTTCTCCTTTGTCCAACTTGGCTGTATGTCAGAGACTTGTGCAGCATCCCCTGCAAGCTTTGTCTTTTAGTTGTTCTTCAGGTCTCCCCATCTCCTTAATCTCCTGGCCAGATATCAGAGACTTGCCTAGTGTCCCATGCAATAGTCATAATAGTTAGCAGTTATTCTGAAGCCCCCCAGATATCAGAGACTTCAAGGAAAAGCCTACAAATACATTTCCCTTCAAGCTCTCTATTGACACGAGTTGCTAAAACATTCCTTTGCAAGATACAAGAACTATATACATTAACCACTCTGTTTTTCTTAGACTTGTGGTTATACAAGGGTCTGTAGAACAGAAGGTCACATTCATCATACCATGCAGCCCTAGCATTGTTCCATACTGGCATGAATCATATGAACATATCTCGCACAGGTCTGGCTGAGTAGTACTACATAGTTTGAAAACTGCTTATCAGTGTTACTGCCTTTAGCTAACCTCTTCTCAAAAGTTATTTTGTGAAAGCTGTCCCCTACACATATGACTAAACTTTTACCCCACTGAAATGGCACAGAAATTAAAATATTTACATATATATTTTCATCTAGTTTAATGTACTTTTTGAAATGATATTTTTTCATAGCTTTCATGTGTTCCCAATGTTTCATACATGCAAGCAAACAAAGAAGCAAAACTCAAACCTGTAGATGCAGATGGGAAGACAAAGACTCTTCCCATCTTTTCCTGATTAAAAATTGAGTAAATAAATAAAAATATATAACAAAACAAACAAACCAACCTATTTTTATTCATAAATCAACCTTTCGGTATGTTTCTATTCATGTTTTATACAAACACATTTTCTTTATATCCATTTTATAAGATATTTGCCTAGTGCTTCTAAAAGGACAAGGTAAAGTTGAAAATGCATTCAGTGTTTTTCATTCTATTACATTCATACCACATCTTTTTTTTTTTTTTTTTTTTTATGAAATTATTATTACTCTACAGACACTTAAAGCAGATACCCCTTATATTATTATACTGTTCTCTGTGTGCTTAATTAATACTTTATTATTCAGAAAACAGAAAAGGCATTTTTTGCTATTTCTCCCAAATTTTATTGTCTTTTATATATATTTATTTTTAAATGTCTGTAGATTGTTGTCTCCTTTAATTGTAATTACACTTTTTTTTTTTTTTTAATGAAATGCTTGAGATTTTTTGTACCTCTGTCATCACTATAAAACCATTGGTGAAAGCAAGACAGCAGGTTGAATTATCGCTTTGTACTTAAATGAACATCATCAATTATAAAACTAAATTTCAGTTTGAACAGATGTTGCGAAGCACGGACGAAAGCACAACAGACACCAGCAGAGTCAGATCATGCTTCACCATTTTATTGCCCGAATAGCCCAACTTTTATAGTGAATTTTACAGGGGTGGACAGTGTTTCACACAAGATTATTGGTCAAAAGCACTCAGACAAACCATTAAGAAAATAACACCACCTGCAAGAAAAGAACCCCCCTTTTGATTAGAAGTTAGGAAAACAACCCCTTTTGTGCTTAATGGCCACGTAGACCTAGTCCTTGAGGCCAGCTGCTGATAACAATATTATCTGAGTTCCTTAATTGGGTGATGTGGGAGTCATTGCAGTGGGAGCTTCTCACAGTTACTCTGGCAGCTTGGTTTGCTCAGCTACAGCAGGCCCTGAGATTTCTAAGGCCTACCCCTGGTTGCTTAAAGCAAGCTTAGATCGAACAATTATGACAATTCCCAACAAACAGACAATGAAATGATAACGATGTTTAAAATAGCATTATATTCAGCTTATGCCATTTTAGACAAATAGCAACATTTTTTTCTCTTCAATGAACATTAAAAACATTGAAATATTTTTGCATTTTTAATTTTTATTTATTTTTCTGATTGCAGTGACTACATAAACTGGCAACAACAGATTCCATGCAAAGGTCTCTTTTTTTTTTTTTTTTTTTTTTTTTTTCTCTTTCTTACTCCTAATAGTTTGAAATAATCTTTTAAAAGAAGAAAAGAGCACTCATCAACTTTGTTGTTTTTGTCATTTTCATTCCCATTCAAAGTATTTTTCTGAAAATGCTGAATACTTGAATACTTCAACATTGTGCCAGACTCCATACACATTTATAGTCTTTGTTAATTCCTCTCAGCAGTAATTCACTTTTTCTCATAGTTCATTTGCAAAGTTTAAGAATATTATTGAAAGATTCTACTGCCTTTTGATAAAACATTTAAAGATATTAAAAAGAAAACAGTTAATTCAGATTTTCTTAAACTTATTTTTGCATTAGAATTACAAGCTCCTTGTTAAAATCAATAGTAAAGTATCCTCTAAATTTCTGAAATACTTCTATCATACATAACACAAGCTAACACGAAGGGCTGATTCAGATACTTTTTATGTTACATAATAAAATGTACTCTATTTTCTGCATAATTCTACACAGTCATTTACACTTTCCTTTGTAAATATTAGATTTGATTGCATTTTAAAGTACTTTAGATTGAAGCTTACAGTCTTCTATCTTTTATGAGTCTATTACAGAGATTAATATTCATTAATGCAATTTTTGTAATTTTAGAACTTTTTCTCCTTCTTCAAGAAGTAGTTTGAGATCAAAGCAAACTTCAGAAAACAGAATCCAGGAGGGGAATTTTAAGAAGTATCTGAATCAGCCCTTCATACATAACTTGTGTTAGGTATGATAGAAGTGTTTCAGAAATTTTAAGAAGGGACTTCAAGGATCCCCTGGTTTAGTCTTTTGCTGTATGTGCTGTGTGTATTACACACAGATTCAGACAGGCTTGGTGAAGTGACTACTCCATTGGGGAGCCTGTTCCAGTGTGTAAACACCCTCTTGGCTAAGAACCTCTCCTGATGTCCAGCCTAAACTTCCTCTGCCTCAGCTTAACACCATTCCCGTGGGTCCTATCACTGGTGTTTACAGAGAATAGGTTACCTGCCTCTCCACTCCCCCTCACGAGGAAGTTGTAGACTGTCCTACATCCCACCCTCAACCGAGTCCACAATTCCTCCAAGTTTGGTGTCTTCAGAAAATTTGCTCAGAACACCTTTTAGTCCTACATCCAAATCATTTATAAAGACATTGAAGAGGACTGTCCCTAAAATGGAGCCTTGAGAGACCCCACTAGTGACCATCCGCCAGCCAGATGTGGCCCCATTTACCTTTTGAGCCCTTTACCCTTTATCCTTTGAGCCCTGCCTGTCAGCCAATTGCTCACCCATTGTATGATGTTTTTCTTTAGCTGTATGCTGGACATTTTGTCCAGTAGGATACTATGGGAAAACACGTCAAAAGCCTTGCTGAAGTCCAAAAAGATCACATCAGATGGTTTTCCTTGGTCAACTAGATGGGTGATCTTATCATAAAAGGAAATCAAATTTGTTAGGCAAATTTGTCAGGCAAATTTGTTAGACCCGGGAAACTACAGGCCTGTCAGTTTGACCTCAGTGCCAGGGAAGCTCATGGAGCAGATCTTCTTGAGAGTCATCATGCAGCACTTGCAGGGCAAGCCAGCGATCAGGCCCAGTCAGCATGGGTTTATGAAAGGCAGATCCTGCTTGACGAACGTGATCTCCTTCTATGACAAAGTGACACGCTGGGTGGATGAAGGAAAGGCTGTGGATGTGGTCTACCTTGACTTCAGCAAGGCTTTTGACACCGTCTCCCACAGCATTCTCCTCAAGAAACTGGCTGCTCTTGGCTTGGACTGGCGCACGCTTTGTTGGGTTAGAAACTGGCTGGATAGCCGGGCCCAAAGAGTCGTGGTAAATGGAGTCAAGTCCAGTTGGAGGCCAGTCACTAGTGGCATTCCCCAGGGCTTGGTGCTGGGGCCGGTCCTCTTTAATATCTTCATCGATGATCTGGACGAGGGCATTGAGTGCACCCTCAGTAAGTTTGCAGATGACACCAAGCTATGCATGTGTGTCGATCTGCTTGAGGGTAGGAAGGCTCTGCAGGAGGATCTGGATAGGCTGCACCGATGGGCTGAGGTCAACTGCATGAAGTTCAACAAGGCCAAGTGCTGGGTCCTGCACCTGGGGCGCAGTAACCCCAAGCAGAGCTACAGGCTGGGAGATGAGTGGTTGGAAAGCTGCCAGGCAGAGAAGGACCTGGGAGTGATGGTTGATAGTCAGCTGAATATGAGCCAGCAGTGTGCTCAGGTGGCCAAGAAGGCCAACATCATCCTGGCTTGCATAAGAAACAGTGTGACCAGCAGGGCTAGGTTGGTGATCATCCCCCTGTACTCGGCTCTGGTGAGGCCTCACCTCGAGTACTGTGTTCAGTTTTGGGCCCCTCGCTACAAGAAGGACATCGAGGTGCTTGAGCAGGTCCAAAGAAGGGCAACGAAACTTGTGAGGGGCCTGGAGAACAAGTCCTATGACAAGCGGCTGAGGGAGCTGGGCTTGTTCAGCCTGGAGAAAAGGAGGCTCAGGGGTGACCTTATCACCCTCTACAGGTACCTTAAAGGAGGCTGTAGTGAGGTGGGGGTTGATCTGTTCTCCCACATGCCTGGTGACAGGACGAGGGGGAATGGGCTTAAGTTGCGCCAGGGGACTTTTAGGTTGGATCTTAGGAAGAACTTCTATACTGAAAGGGTTGTTAGACATTGGAACAGGCTGCCCAGGGAAGTGGTGGAGTCACCATCCCTGGAAGTCTTTAAAAGACGTTTAGATGTAGAGCTTAGGGATATGGTTTAGTGGGGACTGTTAGCATTAGGTCAGAGGTTGGACTCGATGATATTGAGGTCTCTTCCAACCTAGAAATTCTGTGATTCTGTGACCTACCCCTCATGAACCCATGTTGGCTGGGACCAGTGACTGCATTGTCCCCCAGGTGTGCCTCAATAACTTCAAGGATCATCTTCTCCACAGTTTTACCAGGCACTGATGTGACATTGACAGGGTTGTAATTGCTAGGGTCTTCTTTCTTACTCTTCTTGAAAATTGGCACAACATTTTCCAGCTTCCAGTCTACTGGGACTTCTCCAGATTAAAAATTAAAAGATTGTTGAAAAATAATTGAGAGAGATCTCTCAATGACATCAGCCAGCTCTTTAACCACCCTGGGATGAATCCTATCAGGACCCATGGACCTGTATGCATCCAGGCACAGCAGCAAATCCCGTACACGTTCAGGGTTAGCTGGGAGTTTGTCATTCCCACCATCATGGTCCTCCAGTTCAGGGCACCCTTGGTCCTGAAGCCCATCATCAGTGTTGAAGACAGAGGCAAAGAAGGCATTAAATGTCTCTGCCTTGCCTATGTCATTGTCTGTGAGGAGACCTTCCCCATCAAGTAGTGGACCTATGTTTTCTTTGGTCCTTCTTTTTCTGTTAACATATCTAAAAAAACCTTTTTTTATTGTCCCTCACAGACATGGCCAGCTTCAACTCTAGTTGGGCTTTGGCCACACAAATTTTCTCCCTACAAACACAAACAGCATCCCTGTATTCCTTCCTCATCACCTGACTCTCCTTCCAGCAGCCATACACTTTATTTTTTTGTCTAAGCTCCAGTAGAAGATCCCTGGTCAGCCAGGCTGGCCTTCTGCCCCACCTGTCTGCCTTCCAATATTTTGGAATTGCCTGATCTTGTGCTTTTAGGAGGCAGTGCTTAAAGATTGACCAGCACTGATGGAAGCCAATGCCTTCAAAAGCAGTTTCCCAGGGAACGTTGCTGAATAGTTCCCTGAGCAACCTGAAGTCTGCTTTCCCCGTATCCAGGGCTGAAGTTTTGGTGGCAGTTTTCATTCTGTTGCCACAAATTCTAAACTCAACCACTTCATGGTCACTATGACCGAGATGGCTGCCAATTGCCACGTCTCCCACAAGACCCTCTCTGTTTTCCAGAAACAGATCAAGGAGGGCACCTTTCCTAGTTGGCTCCCTTAGCATCTACACCAAGAAGTTATCATCTAGGTGCTTTATGAACCTCCTGGACTTGCTTGTGTCAGCCGTGTGGTGATCCCAGTTGACATCTTTCAAGTTGAAATCCCCCATAAGGACAAGGGGAGTCGATCTCAAGGCATCTCGCAGTTCTGCAAAGAATAATTCATCAGCATTGTCATCCTGGCTGGGTGGTCTGTAATAGACTCCCACTGTAACATCTCCTTTATTTGTTCGTCCCTAAATCCTTACCCAGAGGCTCTCAACTTTGCCATCCCCAACTTGAAGTTTTATGCAGTCCAGCCCATGCTTCACATACATCGCCACCCCGCCACCTCTCCTACCCTGTCTGTCCCTCCTGAAGAGCCTGTAACCATCTATTGCAGGACACCAGCCATAGGATTAATCCCACCAGGTTTTACTTATGCCAGTGATGTCATAGCTGTGGGACTGGGCCAAGACTTATAGCTCATCCATTTTAATCCTCATACTGCATGCATTTGTGTAGAAGCACTTCAAATGCACCTCACACGCAGCACCTTGTGGAGCCGACCGAATGACCTCACCGGCACACAGTTCCTCTGATTCTAATGCACCATGCGTTAGCTCATCACTGGCATGCCTGGTTTCATCCACTTTCCCCTTCAACTCTATTTTAAAGCCCTATCTATCAGCCCTGCCAACTCCAGAGCAAAAATCCTTACCCCTCTCTGAGAGAGGCACATCCCATCTGGTGACAGCAGGCCTGGTGTCATGTAGACCTTCCCGTGATCGAAGAACCCAAAGTTCTGCTGGTTGCACCAGTCCCGAAGCCACATGTTAATGTGATGAGCCTGCTTGTCAGCATCGATCCCCCCTATCAGAAGGACAGAGGCAAACACAATCTGTGCCCTTGATCCTTTAAGTAGTTGCCCCAAAGCCCTAAAGTCCCTTTTGATCACTCTCGGATTTCTCGTTGCTACCTTGTCATTACCAGCCTGAAAGACCAGTAGTGGGTAGTAGTCGGTGGGCCATACCAGGCGCTTGACTTTCTTAGCGAAGTCTCTCACCTGAGCCCTGGGGAGCTTTTGATCTTGTCAATGAGCTCCTTGATCATTCACACAGGTCTCCTGCTCCCCTTCTCTGATTTCCTACTCTTAGGGATGCACCAATCCTGACTTTGGAGGAAGTGATGTTTAAATGTTATCCAGCTCTCACAAGCACCCTTACCTACTAACAATCTAGCCCATGAGATATCCCCAGGTAGGTCCTGGAAGAGGTCAAAGTTGGCTCTTTGAAAGTCCAGGGTAGCAATCCTACTTTTTGCCTTACTTCCTCCACCAAGTTCCATCTTGAGCTCCACCACCTCATGATCACTACATCCCAAGCTGCCCCCAACCTTCACGTCCCTAATAAGCCCATCCCTGTTGGTAAGAACAAGATCCACAAGGACCCCCTGCCTCATCGATTCCTCCACCACTTGCATCAGAAAATTATCTTCAACGCATTGTAGGAACCATTAGGACTGTGCATGCCTGGCCGAGTTGTTTACCCAACAGATGTCTGGATTATTAAAGTCCCCCATGAGAACCAGAATCTGGGATTGAGAGGGTACTTCCAGGTGCTTGTAGAAGGCCTCATCGACCTTCACCTCCTACAGATGTGTTGACCTTTAATACACCCCCACAACAGTGTCCCCCATTCCAGCCCGCCCCTTAATTCTCACCCACAAGTTCTCCACTCCTTCTTCACCCTCCACCAGGTGGAGCTGGGTACATTCTAATTGTTCTCTCAAAGGCTAGGTCTTGTCAGTTTAAGATTTTTAAGCACCTCTAGCAAAAATGGTAATGCTGTTATTTTGGAGAGCCTTATATACAGCATGTTTTAATCCCCCTTTAAATCTGCTAAAAGCTACTAGTCACTTTTTTCTTTTTTTTTTAATTAATAATTTTCAAGTATAATATCTTCCCTGTGTAGAGTGCCTAGGAAGGTATTGGAACTACCACATGTATCCCCACAGTTAAAGCGTATTTTGTTTTTTCAAGTGGGTTGAACAGTGCAAAATCTCATGGCTTGTTTCCCACTTAATTTTCTGGAGCAAAGAGGGAGAGGATTTGAAGGTGCAAGGAGGATAACATTTTTATTTTTGAAATAGTCACCATAGGCTTATCAAGAAGGGGGTGAGTCAATAGTTAAGAGCAAACTATGGAGTTACTTCATATTAGTTCTGAGAATAATTTTGAAATTATAGTCTTAAAGGTTTGCATGTTGAAACAGAATTTTCAGAAAACAACAGCAACTGTAGCAAATTACATTGTTAGTCTATGTTCATCAATATAATATTTGACAACAAAAAAATTACATTTGTGTGGAGATTATAAGGAATGGTATTGACTTGATTGTGTCAGAATACCCTAGTAAAAAGTATTTTAGAGAATCAACTAAATCACTTTTCCAAAAAGCCATGTTATAATGACATCAGAAAATGAGCTTTGAATGTAACATCTGAGGCTACAGTGCTGCAATTTACATTAATTCTGATAGCTGTAGTGCCAGGTAGAAAGCCACCAACAGAATATTAAATATTTAAAAATGCTATTGAATTTTTGAGAGAAGTAAAGGCTGTGGTCTAGTGTAGTGTTTTTGGTCTAGTGTATCATAAATGTTTAGTCTGTATGTATTAAGCTTATTAATGTATTTGCTTATTTGCCTTTTATTTTTGTTTGAATATATTTTCTTTGTATGAAAGAAATTATTAGGTATGCACCAATCTTGACTTTGGAGGAAGTGCTGTTTAAATGTTATCCAGCTCTCACAAACACAAGCACAAAGAAAACAAAAGATTTCTTTTGTTTGAAATAAATATTTCAAAATAGACTTATTCTGTAACAAAATCATTAAAAGTTAAGACCACTACAGCATGTAAATTTTTATTCCTGGGAGCTTTTTCTAACATGGAAGACTAAAATGTTGTAGTTTAAAATAAATAAACAGTGATCAAAACATTTTTTTTTATTATTTTTTTAATTTCTAAGGATCTAAGGATCTCTGTAAGTGCTTGCAGTCATCCTGTAAAACAAAATATTTCAGAAGATATCCATACTGTAAATATTTTTTTTTTGGGGGGAAAAGGACCTCACTGGAAGTCCTGCATTGTTTCCACTGAAACTGGATTACTACACAACAGAATCCAGAGACTGATGGGACACAAATAAAAGGCCCAATCTATTGATTTTAGTACTGTGCTGCAATAAGGAAAGATATAGTCTTCTACACCAGATTTCCTAGGATTATTTATTTTCTTTCATTTTTAATCTAGTTATTGCTTTATGTAAAATGCATTAATAGTCTGAACAACGTGACATTAACATCTGCAAATATTCTGTGTTGCTTATTATAGCATGGTGAACCTATCACCTATACAGACCTCATAAATATAGTCCACAATTGTCCCTCAAATGTGATGCACAAGTGGATGTGTTTAGCTCACTAGTCCTCCTAATATTTAAATGCTGTGAAGGCTAATTCCCTGCTGTCTCCATACTGACATAAATACAACAGTGAAACAGAGAACATAATTTTCAGATAAATAATATTTAAATAATGGATTGATAGGTCAGCTGCCACTCAACAATTATGCAATTATCAACCACATTAAAACCCATAAAACTCCTACTAGTTGTTGACATTGAGAAGTTACTGTTGATGCTTCAACGAATTTTAGCAACAAAATTTTCTTTTTGTAAGGGGGAAAAATAAAACAAAGAAAAAGAGAAAAATGTCTTCCCCCTTAAAAAAATAATAATAATAATAAAAAGTAATTTAAAAGTGCAACATCCTGACAAGCAAATGATTTTAAAAGATTAAATTGCATGTGGTTAAACTATTTGTATACTATTTTTATCATTTAACCAAATTTTTATTAGCATTTGTTTCATATTCAGAGAAATACAGTATGTCATTTAAAATGAAGTATCATATTAATTAAATGAATTTCATAACTTTTAAATTGTCTAAAAATTCTAAATTGAGTTAAGTAGATGAAGTTTAACCCAATATGCATCATATGGTATGAAACTAAAAATACAGTAAATATCAATGTACATAAAAAGATCTCAGCTGTACAATATATCTCAAAAAAAAAAAAAAAAAAAAAAAAAGTTGTTCAAAAATCAGTATTTTTGCTTCATAAAATATAGATCAGTGTCTCAAAGAAAAAAAATCATGATAGAAAATAAGAACTTCTAACATTTTTCTAGGGAAAATACAATAGAACCTGATTTTTTTTCTGCCTTACTGGATGTATGTAACAATGTAGTTTAGTTTGTTTGTGGGGGCAGGGGTGGCAAGAGGTCAGCGGTCATGGGGCCTATGTCAGGGATAGATTGTGCTATTCTATCGTATGCCACAACTGAGCCCAAAAATGAAAGCAGTGATGTCTTCATGAAAACATATTTAAGGAAGGGCAGAAAATGCTGGAGAGGCAGAAAAAGAAAGGAGGAACACTGAGAAGCAGAGGGAGGTCAGAGAAGGAAGATGAGGGGAAAGGATTATCTTCTCTGTTTTGTGTCAGAGAAGAAAACCACTGCACCCTGTGAAGGACCCAGGCTGGAATAGATGGGTATTTCCTGAAGGAACTGTGGAGGAACACACACAGGAGTAGGTTTTCATTTATTTATTTTTTTTCTGAAAGACTGTAATCCATGGAAGAGCCCACCACAAGGAATAGGAAAAGTCTGAGTGGGAAGGAGTGCCATAAAGAAACCATTATGTACAATACCCATTTACTTCCATCCATCTGCACTGCTTAGGAGAGGAGTAAAAGAATCTGGTATGAATGTGTGAAGCTGAGCTTGAGACATGGAGGGAAGAAAGTTGTATTAATATTTGTCTTTCTTTTTCCCTGCTCAAGCCTACTTTAATTTACAATAAACTAAATTAATTTTCCCTAACCTGAATCAGTTTTGCATATGGCAGTACTTGGTAAACAATAACCCCGTCTTCATGTCCACCCACAAGTTTCTTAATTCTGTTTTCTGTTCCTGCGTTGGTGAGGAAGGGAAAGGAGGGAGCAGCTAGGTCAGTGTTCGGCTCTTAGCCAAAGCTAACCCACAAAACTAACAAATATAATCCATAGAAATAATCTTACCAGACAGGATTAAAATTTTGCAGAATCAGATACCACTGAAATCAGCACTGCTTAAACAAAAGGTGTAAGTATTTGACTCAGAATTCCTAAGAATAATACTTTTTTTTTTTTTTTTCTTTTCCATTGTGATAATTCTGGCTTTGATACCTAGTCCCAGTTTTGGAAATACGTGAACTGAGAATGTTGACAATGAATTAGCATCAGTGATTGGCTTATTTCCAAATACTCCATTACTGCTCAAGTGAATTACCAGTGTCTTTCAATGCATATTACAACTACAAATAATTCTTTACTTCACTCTCAGTTTAAGATAGCTGTCACTGACTCCTTCACATAGTAATATGTGTGTTCACAAACACACATTACTGTAGCTTCCATATATAGCTGCTTGACCTTACTGTTTTTTTGTTTGTTTGTTTTGTTTTGTTTTGTGTGTGTGTGTGTGTGCGCGCGCTATATTGGGATGTTTTGATAGCATTCTTATCTGTAATTTGAGAAGTTGTGGCAGTCTGGTGAAGTTCCCATTGAGTGGAAGAGGGAAAAATAACCCCTATTTTTTGAAAAAGGATAAAAAGTAAGACTCAGGGAACTACAGGCTGGTCAGTCTCACCTCTGCGCCTAGCAAAATCATGGAACAGATCCTCCTGGAAACTGTACATGGAAAATAAGGAGGTGACTGGCAACAGCCAACATGACTTCACTAAGGGCAGATTGTGTCTGACATTTCTGATGGCCTTCTATGTTGCGGTTACAGCACTGGTGGATAGGGGAACAGCAACAAATATCATCTACCTGGACTTGTGCAAAGCATTAAACACTGTCCCCCATTATATCCTTGCCTCTAAATTTCAGAGGCATAGATTTGATATATGGATCACTTGGTGGGTAAGGCATTGGCTGGATGGTTGCACTCAAAGAGTTGTGGTCAATGGCTCACTGTCCAAAGGGAGATCAGTAACAAGTAGTGTTCCTCAAGGGTCAGTATTGGGACCGCCACTGTTTAACATCTTTTTTGGTGACATGGACAGTGGGATTGAGTGCACCCTCAGCAAGTTTGCCAATGACACCAAGCTGTGTGGTGTGGTTGACATGCTGGAGGGAAGGTTTTGCCAGGGACCTAGACAGGCTTGAGAGGTGGGCCTGTACAAATCTCATGAAGTTCAACATAACCAATGCAAAGTCCTGCATCTAGGCTGGGGTAATCCCAAGTACAAACAGACCGAGAGAAGAGTGGATTGGAAGCAGCCCTGAGGAGAAGAGAAGGACCTGGGGGTATTTGTTGACAAGAAGCTTTCTATGAGCTGGCAATGTGCACTTGCAGCCCAGAAAGCCAACTGTACCTTGGGCTGCATCAGAAAAAGCAAGGCCAGCAAGTCAAGGGAGGTGATTCTCCCCCTCTGCTCTGCTGTCATGAGACCTCACCTGGAGCACTGTGTTCACCTCTGGAGCCCCCAGCATGTGAAGGACAGGGACATATTAGAATGAGTCCAGAGGAGGGCCATGAGGATGATCAAAGGGCTGGAGCAAGTCTTCTCTAAGGACAGACTGAGAGAGGTGAGGTTGTCCTCTGGAGAAGAGAAAGCTTCATTGCAGCTTACCAGTACCTAAAGGGGAACTATGTAAAGGCTGGAGCAGGACTCTGTGTCAGGGCATGTAGTGACAGGAAAAGGAGGAATGGTTTTAAGATAAAAAAGGGGCAGATTTAGATTAGATGTGAGGAAAAAAAATCTTTACTTAGAGGGAGGTTAATGGCAGCCCAAAGAAGCTGTGGATGCCCTGTCTCTGGAATTAGTTAAGGCCAGGTTGGATGGGGATTGGAGAAACCTGGTCTCATGTGTGGCATCTTTTCCCATGTAAGGGGAGTTGGAATTAGATGATCTTTACTGTCCCTTCCAATCCAAACCATTCTGTTATTTAAACATTCATCAGAATAGCATTACAAAGAATTTCATGGGATCACAGGATCACTGAATGGCCTGAGATGAAAACAACCCACAAGGTTTATTGAGTCCAACTCCTGGTTCCACACAGGTCCAGCCAAATATCAAATCATATGTCTGAAAGTATTATCCAAACACTTCTTAATCTTGAGTAGGCTTGGTGTCATGACCACTTCCTTGGGGAGCCTGTTCCAGTGCCTTATCACAATCTCAGTGAAGAATCTTTTCCTAATATACAGACAAAACCACCCCTGTATCCACCCCTGATACAACATCATGCCAGTACCTTGGGTGCTATTGCTGGTCACCAGAGAGAAGAGATCAGTGCCTCCCCCTCTGCTCCCCTTCTTGAGGAAGCCACAGAATATAGAACACAGAAGTTCAAACCTTAGTGTCCTCTTCTCTAGGCTTGTGGTGGTTCTACCCATCTGGGCAGCTGAGCTCCACCACAACTGCTCTTTCACCCCCCTCCTCAAAGGGAAAGGGGGAGAAAATGCTATGCAAAGGGTTTAAGTAAGGACAGGGAGGTCACCCACTAATTATCGTCACAGGCAAAACAGACTCAGCATAGGGAGATTAGAGAAATCCATTACCTATTACTAACAATCAAGAGAAGTCAGAAACTAAAAATAAATAAATAAATGAATAAATAAATAAATAAATAAATAAAACCACCCTCCCTCCCCTCCCCAATCTGCCCTCTTCCCCCTCCTTCCCCTGAGCAACACAAGGGAATGGGGGTCAGTATGTACATATGTCCAGGGTCACACCATCCAAGGTGCAGAATCCAGCGCTTGCTCTTAAAATTCATGTGGTTGGTGATTGCCATTTCTTTAATTTGTTGAGATTTTTCTGTAAGGCCTCTCTACTCTCAAGAGTGTCAACAATATCTCCCAATTTATTGTTGTCTGCAAACTTACGTCAGGTCCAGCATTCAGTTGATTTATGAAAACATGTAACCCCACTAGTGACTTGCCACTAGTCCCATATACTATAACTCTTTGAGCTTGACATGGCAGCAATAATTCACCCATTGTATTATGTACTTTTCTGGCTGTATGCTGGACATTTTGTCCAGAAGCATACTGTGAGAAAAAGTATTGAAAGCTTAACTGAATTTCAAAAAGATTACATCAACTGGCTTCCCTTGGTCAACTAGGAGAGTAACCCTGTCATAAAAGGATAATAAATTTATTAAATAGGACTTTCCCCTCATGAAACTATGTTGTTTGTGTTCAATGACTGTGCTGTCTTTCAGTTGTTTTTCAATATCTCCCAATAATCTTCTCCATAATTTTACCAGTCACTGAAATGAGATTTACAGGTTTGTAATTAACAGGGTCTTGTTTCTTGCCCTTCTTGAAAACTGGGGCAACATTTACCACCTTCCAGCTGACTGGGTCCTCTCCAGATTTCCAATACTGTTGAAAGATAATTGCAAGAGGTCTTGTGATGGCATCAGCCAGGTTTCTGAGTACACTGGCATGAATCCCATTGGTCCCCATACACCCATATGCATCCAGCTGGAGCAACAAATCATTCACAGATTTGGGGTTGGATGGGAGTTTTTTGTTCCCACGGTCACAGTCCTCCAGTTCAGGGCTCCAGGGGTCCCAGGGCCCATCACCACTGTTGAAGACAGAAGTGACTCTGCTTTGTCTATGTCCCTGTTTATGATATAACCATCCTCATCAAGTAATAGACCAATGTTATCTCTTTTCCTCCATTTAGTTGTTAACATAATTTAAAAAGCCTTTTTTATTGTTCCCCACAACACTGGTCAATTAAAATAGCAAACAGCATCTCTGTAGTCTACCTGTGTGCACCTTAACTTGCTTCCAGTAGCTAGACACTTTATTTTTCCACTTAAACTGTAGAAGATCCCTGCTTAGTCAAGACAGCCTTCTTCCCCACCTTCTTGACTTACAGAATCATAGAATCATTAAGGCTGGAAAAGACCTCCAAGATCACCTCTTACAACAGTTACCGTACCACCAATATTACCCACTAGAGGTACATTGCCTACAGAAGGTCTGTTCTAACTGCAGAGAAATTACATATTTTTCAAGATAATGCACTTTTCATTTATGTAGAATAAGTAAAACATGAGAATTTCTTATGATGAATGTACCTGAAAATGGTATAAAAACTCTACATACAGACATTTGGGAAATGATTCACTTAAACATAGTTGGCAAGTGCCAGTTTAAATATTTAGTGGCATCTGAGATATGGGCACAGGGATTAAAAATGTGATACTAGTTTTAGGGTTCTGTCACCCAATTTTGAATTCCTTGTAGAGCCTGGAATGATAATCACTCTGCATAGGCAGTAGAAGCTATCACTGGTATTTCTCCTGCTTCAGAGACAGGTCTTCCTGTATTATCTTACTGGGTTTCCAGAAAACTTAGCTACTAGTAAGAGGATTTTTATTTATTTATTTATTTTTCCCCAACCTTTTCCACGCACTAAACAGAGAAAAAGAAAACAAAAATATAAAGAATTGGCTTGTAGAAAGTGCTGCCTTATTGGTGGAACAACAAAAAATATGTATGAAACACCTGTATCACTACCTCACACCAATCTGTCTTCCTATTTCCAACAGAACTCACAAAAGAGAGATATGCAAAAGAAAGCCAGAAGAGACTGAAGAATGCTCAGGCTGTTAACTTTTTTTCCTAATCTGAAGGTCTGGAGACAAGAAGGACCATTAGAAGCCAACAACTCTTCAATATCTGCTGTTCAAAACTGTATCTTCCAGTACTCTGCTAAATCCTTAACTTTTATTCTGCTGTCTTTTGTAGTGATTTGCTGTGAATTCAGACTTTTTGACATTCTTTCACAAAAGAAGGAGAAGTACAGTACTAGGATTGTAAGAAGAGCTTTAGTTCACACTATATACACACCTAAAAAACCTGTTTGATTCTTCACTGGGTAAATATTTAGTTTTAGTGCAATTACATTAATGATTTTGATCACTATGAAAGCATTCATATTTCAGAAACATTTTATACACATAAATTCTCCATTTCTATAACATCTTACTGGATTAACTTAATTACATTCTATGTTAACTTTCTCCTGAATGAAAAGACTGCAATATTAGGCTGTAAGGCAAATTATATACTGAACTGCTTATCATTATACCATTATTTGTTATTAAATTTGAGTATTACTGGCATATTAGCCTGTACAACTTGAACAAGTTACAGAGGTGGTGAACACTGCTATTCATTAAGTCCTACTGACAGGTTCGCAGTTATTCACATATCCAAGCATAATATTTTCAATGATGATGACTCACACTAGCAGTTTTTAAGTTATACATCACCAGACAAAACTCAGATAAATAGATAAAGAGGCAACTGATTAAAATTACCTTATAAATAAATATGTACCTGAAAATGTTAAAACATTTTCACAGCTGTCACAATGTTTTAAAAGTTATAAACTAACCTCTTTTGAAGCTTAAATGCAGACAACTTTATTCAAGAAAATTCTATGAAAGGTGTAATGAGAAAAAGGTATCTGAAGATAATACAGAACTGTAGTTGGAGCTAAAACTGTCAAGTCTAGTTGCTTAAAAATTCATATTTAGTCATCAGATATGAAGAATCAAGTCTTTATACTGTTCGTCAACCAGAAGTTTCCATACATATACTGAAAAGAAAAGGCCAGGTTTTCAAAAATTACTATACAAAATGGAAGTTCTTGAGATCTCATGGGAATTTATAGTATAGAGACTGTGGTTTGTTTGTTTGTTTGTTTAAGAAGGTGCTTTCCTTTTTTTCACTTTCACAACTTGCTACAGGGTTGTCCAAATGAGACTGTATTATAAAAATAATAATGTCTATTATGATGTTCAAGGAGATGTGTGTTATGTGTCAACAGAACTATTGGAAACAGTGGCACACAAAGACCTTTTTTTTTTTTTTTTGTTTTGGTTTTGGTTTTGGTTTTGTTTTTTTTTTGTCTGGCAAAAGAGATACACAAATAAGCAGATCAGAACAGCTTCAATAAGAGAGACAGTGCCTGAAAAATGTAACGAAGTTTTATAAGTAAAATCTGTGAGCAAGCTGGAGTGTCAGTCAAGCTTGATGCATCATGCTATAGTGATTCTGACTAGGATTCAAAAAGCAGGTAGTACTGAGAATGTGGCACTGGGGTCAGACTTGTCATACTTTTCCGTTAGTAATAAGCTTGAACAATTAGTAATAGTAACATAGATATGCTGCATCTAACTGCATGCTAGGTTAGCTCTCTTAACAGTCCTAAGAACTCTTTGAAAGTACCATAATATTTTATAATGTTTTAAAGATCTAATGGTTAAATTGAGTATCTTGGTTGTGGAGGAAATATTTCAGATCTCTATTATGTGAATGCATAACATTCATGCAGAACATTCATGCAGAATGCATGCAGAGCATCACATAGAATCACAGAATCATAGAATGGTTGAGGGTGGAAGGGATGTTTAGGTCATTTAGTTCCTGCTCAGACATGGCCACCCAGACCAAGTTGCCCAGGTCCCTGTCCACCTTTTGAATATCTCCAAGGAGGAAAGGTCCACAACCTCTTTAGCAACATGTTCCAGTGCTCAGTCACCCTCACAGTAATGTAATACAGATGATAAGAAAAAAAAAAAAAAAAAAAAAAGAGGTTAAATGCAGAAAAATAACAATGTAACATTCCCACATTATGAGGAACTTGCTTTCCTTCAATGTAATACTGCTTTATGTATGAAAATAAAATAGCTGTGTTATGGGATTTTTAAGCTGTTTATATGGTCAAAAGAATGTAAATGCAGAACTTGAAACTGAAAACACTATATACTGTAGTCAAGGGCTGTATTTTCAGTATACGCTCATAGCTCAGATCCATGGAAAAAATAATGGAAATAGTTGGAGAAAAATATAGTAGGTGTGCAACAGGATGTTATTTGAGAATAAGTGGCCAGAGTTAGTACTTTGTGTCAGCTTCTGTTTCAAGATGTGTTAGGGGATAATTTTGAAAGCCGTATCATTGAGCCGTATCATTGAGCCGTATCATTAACCTCAAACATTGAGGTTATGTGAGATAATGCCTAGTGTTGTCCTCAGACGTTTCCAGTGTAACACTTTCTAAAGTGCTGGGAGCTGAAAGAAGTCAAGTCAGCTTTGTCTGCAGTTGCGTTGTGTCCTCCTTATTTTGTGTGTGTGTGTGTGTGTGTGTGTGCACGCGCGCGCGCATATGTGTGCACCTGTGTGTCTTTATTTACCTTCTCTAACCTGCTGTGGGTAATCTTCCTGAACTGAGCCTTGGACAAGATGACCTTCAGAGGTCCCTTCCAACATCAGCCATTCTGTGATACTGTGATTTATGTGTCTAAAAGACATGCAGCCCCATACATATAGAATCACAGAATGGTTCAGGGTGGAAGAGACCTCCAGAGGTCATCTAGTACAACCTTTTTGCTCAAGCTGTGTTACTTATGCCACCTACAACAACTTGCCCAAGTCCAGATGTTTTTGGAAGACATCCAGTGGCAGAGAATCTACAACATCCCTGGAAAACACTTGTGGCAGTACAAATGCCTTCACAGTAAAAAACAAACAAACAAACAAACAAACAGGCAAACAAAAAAAAAACAACTTTGCCTTGTGTTCAGAGAGACCTCCTGTGTTTCACTTTGTGCCAATTGCCTCTTGTCCTGGCACTGGGAATCACTGAAAAGAACATGGCTGCATTCTCTTCTGCACATTCTGCACCTCTCTTTTAGGTCTGTAACTCTCTTGTATTGGGGAGCCCATACTGGACACAGTACCATAGATGTGGCCTTACTTTCCCTGAGTACAGGGAAAGGATCACCTCCCTCAAACTGCTCACAATACTTTGCCTAATGTAAGTTCAGGATACCACATTGTGGGCTTCCATTCAATTTGTCCACCAGGCCCCACAGATCCTTTTCTACAAAGTTGCTTTCTAGGTGACTAGCACTTAAGCTGGTCAGCATATACTAGTGCAGGCAGTTGTTCCAACCCACATGCAGAATTGTGTTGAACTCTGTGAGGTTCCTGTCAGCCCATTTCTCCAGCCTGTTGAGTTCCCTCTGGGTAGAAGCATGATGTTCTGTCATATTAGCCACTTCTCTAGTTTTTCTGTCAACAGTGTAAAGTCTACCCCATCATCCAGATCATTAATGATGATGTTGAACAGGATTGGACCCAGTATTGGCCCCTCGGGTACAGCACAAGTTACTGGCCTCCAATTAGATTTCATGTCAATTATCGTAATTCTCTGGGCCTGGCCATTCATCCAGTTTTCAATACACCTCACTGTATGCTTATTCATCTGTAGTGGGTTTACATGGCAAGGTTTCGGTAGCAGGGGGCCATACTGGTGGCTTCTGTGAGAAGAATCTAGAAGCTGCCTCATGTTAGGTAAGGGCCCCGTTGCTGACCAGAGCCGAGCCAATAAGTGATGTTGTTTGTGCCTCTGTGAGGGCATATTTAAGAAGGGAAAGAAACCAAACCAAACCAAACAAACAAACAAAACACACTGTGTCACACAGCAGCTGGGAGAGTGAGAAGAGTAAGAAACAAACTTGCAGGTGCCAAGGTCAGTGAAGAAGGAGTGGGAGAGGTGCCATGTTGAAGCAAGCTGTCCACCTGCAGCTCATGGAGTACCACGGTGGAGCAGGATTCCACTCTGCAGTCTGTGGAGAAGACCAGAGTGGAGCAGGTGGACCTGCACTGATGGAAGCTGCGGCAAAATTCTCCAGAGCAAATTCCAGGCCAGACCTGTAGCCCGTGGAGAGGAGCCCATGCAGGAGCAGGTGACATGGCAGAAGCTGCTGCCTGTGGGGGACCCAGGTTGGAGCAGTTTGCTCCTGAGGGACGGACCCCATGTTACAGACCCATATCTGGAGCAGTTCTTGAAGAGCTGCTGCCTGTGGGAAGCCCACACCAGATCAGTTCAGAAAAGACTGCATCCTGTGGGAGGTACCCCACAGCACAGGGGACGAGAGTGACAGAGAAGGAGCAGTGGAGAAGTGCTATAGACTGACCATAACCCCCATTCCCCTACACCACTTGGGGGGGGAGGGGGGGTGGCTGAGAAGAAGGTGCTTTTATCTTTTTTTTTTTTCCTTTGCTTCTCACTTCTCTATCTTGTTAATAATAGGCAATAAATATTACTATCTCCCTATGCTGAGTCTGTTTTGCCTGTCATGATAATTGTTGAGTGAACTCCCCATCCTTATCTCAACCCTTGAGCCCTTTGCATCATATTTTTCTCCCCCTTTCCCTTTAAGGAGGGGGAGTGAGAGCAGTTGTGGTGGAGCTTGGTTGCCCACCCGAGTAAAACCACCACACCATTCCATACCTCACCAGCACCTCAGTGGGCATGTTACTGGAGACAGTGTTGAATGCCCTAGTGAAGTTAAAGTATACAATATCCACTGGTCTCTCATGGTAGGCACTGATGGTGCCTACCATTCAGGGTGATGAAATATAACTTCCCCATGGTGGATCCATGCTGACTATTCACGATCACCCTCTTGACGATTCACTTTATATGCCTGGAAATAGTTTTGAGGATTAATTATTATTAATTATCATCTTCCTGGGGACTGAGGTGAAACTCATGGCCTGCTGTAGTGGTTTTACTCATCTGGGCAGCTGAACTCCACCATAATCCCTCCTCAAAGAGAAAGGGAGAGAAAACACAATGAAAAGGGCTCAAGGGCTGAGATAAGGACAGGCACATCACTCAACAATTATCATCACAGACAAAGCACACTCAGTACAGGAAGATTAGAGAAATTTGTTACCTATTACAAGCTAGAGAAATGAGAAGCTAAAACAAACAAACAAACAACAACAACAAAAAAACAATAACAACAACAACAATAACAACAACAAAAATCAATAACGAAATAAAAAGAGCACTTGTTCCTGTGTGGGCTCCTCTCCAAGGACTGCAGGTCTGGCCCAGAGTCTGCTCTGGCAGGGGTTCTTTACAGACCACAGCTTCCTCCAGGCATCATCCACCTGCTCCACTGTGGGCTCCTCCATAGGCTGCAGTGTGGAGATCTGCTCCACTGTGGTACATCATGGGCTGCAGGGGGACAGCCCGCTCCACCATGGTCCTCACCACAGGCCACAAGGGAACCTCTGTTCCAGCACCTGTAGCACCTCCTTCCTTTCTCCTTCTGCACTGACCTTGGTGTCTGCAGGTTTATTTCTTACTCCTCACCCTCCCAGCTGCTGTTGCATTTTTTATTTTTTTTTCCCCTTTCTTAAAACTTCTCTGCTAGAGGCACAAACAACAGTGCTTCTTGGCTTAGCTCTGGGCAGTGGCAGGTCTGTTTGGAGCTGGCTGAAACTGTTCCCCATCTAATGTGAGGCAGCTTCTGATCTCTTCTCACAAACACCACCCCTGCAGACCCCTGCTGCTATAACCTTGCCATGTAAACCCAATGCATCCTCTTTAACATGGATGTGATATTACTTTTTATCCAGCCACAGGGGACTTCACCTGGGTGCCGTAAGTTTTCAGACATGATGGAGAGTGCCTTAGCAACTTAGCAGTTAGTGTCCAATTCCCTCAGATTGTCCTTTCATAGGGAATTCCTAAAACAGAGAGTTACTTCCATTCAGTAGGAGTAGTAGGGCCTGTTATTCCCCAAATCAGCCAGTGGGTCAGATTTTAATCCATTTAATTGTTTTCCTTTATAATTCTGTGAAATCCATAGACATAGCAACAATTTATCTCACTGCAGGAATCATACTCAGTAATCCTTTAAAAAGTAAATTATAAAGATCTATGATGAAGTTAGTTTTGTTTTCCTAATGACTTGTTTCTCCCTGCATTACTCATTGTAAAAGCTGTGTTTCCATGGTAACTGGATAGAATTACTACTGGTCATCCAATTTCCAGACAAAACGTACTTATTTTATCCATTTGTTCCTGCACCAGTATTATCCTTTACCTTAGATAGTCTATGCCATTTGCTGAATTTATGGATAGCAACCTTATCCCTTTTAAGCCTTTGTGTCACGAGGCTAACCAAGCCCAGTCTCTTCTCACATAATAGCCTTTCAATTTCCCTCATTATCACAGATCTTCACTCCATCTGTGAGTTTGTATTCATCTTCTTTCAATATGAATAACTACAGTGTATATTTAAGAGGAGATCTCACCAGAATTTTGAATAATGGAACTAATAGTTTGAACTCAGCTGAAAAATCTGAAGACAACATTTGCATTTTTCACAGCTGTAACATATTGATACTTCTTAGGACTGAAAATGACACAGCTTCTTTGATGAGTCTGAATTTCAGGACTCAGTTTTTGTCTGTGATTCTTCTTACTAGTTTCCAGATTCACAGAATCACAGAACCACAGAATGGTAGAGTTTAGAAAGGAACTCTGAAGGCCATCTGATCCAACACCCCTTCTCAAGCAGGAACACCTAGAGCAGATTGTCCAGACACACATCCAGACAATCTTTGAAGATCTCCAAGTAGGAAGATTCTACAACCTCTTTGGGCAACCTGTTCCAGTGCACTGTCACCCAGACAGTAAAAAAGTGCTCCCTGATGTTTAGAGGAAACCTCCTGTGTTCTCTTTTGTGCCCATTGCTCCTTGTGCTGGCACTGACCACCACTGAGAACAGCGTGGCTCCATCATTTTATATTCTCCATTCAGGTATTCATACACATTGTTAAGATCCCTCCCGAGCCTCCTCTTCTCCAGGCTGAACAGTCTCAGGTCTCTCAGTTTCTCTTCATATAAGAGGGGACTTTTTTCTTTCATCACTTTGGTAGCACTCTAATTGACTCTTTTCTATAATGTCCATGTCCCTCCCATACTTATTTGTGCAGAACTGAACTCGGTACTCCAGGTGTGGCCTCACTAATGCTGAGAAGAGGGGAAGGATCACCTCTCTTGACCCTTTGTCTAATGCAGCCAAGAATACCATTAGGCTTCTTAATGGCAAAGGCACATTTCTGACTTATGTTCACCTTGATGTCCCCTTGGACTCCAAGGTCCTTTTCTGCCAAGCTGCTTTCCATATGGGTGACCCCCCAGCATGTGCTCAGGTGCAGAACTTTTCACTTTCCCTTATTGACCTTCATGATGTTCTTCATGTATTCTTCACAATACTGATTTTTGTACTATCAGATGTTGTATCATTTTGTCTCTTTCTTTAGTCCCATAGTTCACATATTTTACTTTAATTTAATTTAATTTAATTGATTTATTTTATTCTCATGTGAGTATGAGCAGACACATAAAAAGTACACTAAAGCTGCTGAAGTTACCAGTCTATCAGTGAGAACTGATTGGTCAACCGTTAGGGAAACATACACATAGTAACTTTCTACAATAAAAAAAGAAAATATGTTAGCTGAAATTAGTATTGAAATTCAGGCTAGAAAAATTTACTTCACAAAATATGACCCTCTGTTTAAACATGGTCAAAGAAAGTTGTTTTCTGCTTTGGTTGTACTTTCTTCAGCAATTCTACTCTAATTACTTTTAATTATTTGAGCAGAACATGCATGGAATGAGTCTTAAACGAGTTCTGCCTTTGCAGCATTGGAAAAAATCATTAAGATATTCCTGATTTGTATGACAAAATCATTAATTTAGCACAAGATTATCCCCAACCCAACTCTTGAAAAACATTAATATTTCATTTTTCTTTTATCACATGTTTAGAATTATCAATTTCTGCTGTCTTCTCACCTTTAACCAGAACCTTGGTCAATTTGTAGCTCTACTAATTTTTATCTTTTCTATTCTAACTTACAATTTTCCATATAGTTATATATTAGATGCTTTGTTCAAAACCATGCAGATGGAAGCTTTGTATTTCATTTCTATAATTTTTTATTTTTATTTTTTATTTTTTCCTGAAATGTGGCTTGCATTTTTTTCTCATTTTTCTTGCATTCAGATTTGCCCTAGTATAGCAGGATATTCAGATCAATGTAGTCTATAGTAGGACTGCTTTTCTTTAGCAGTAATATATGAAATATTTGCACTTTCTATAGCATGAATTAATATTCTTTGCCTATTTAAATCAGTATGTCATATAATCACCCCTCTGAAAACTAAATACATAATATTAAATTTCTCCCTCATACATAAGTTTATTTAGAAGACCTACTGTTGATAAAATGATAATGAGTGGTATTAATTATGTTGTTATACTGTAATTCACTTCTAATAGAGCCTGAACTTCATTATTTAATTTAAGATTGATGTGGACTAGCATAGAAACACAGCTAGGGTATTAATATCCCAAAGTAACTTATGGTGCTCAGACAAAGTAAGCAATAATTTCTGCTTCCAGTTTCACAACTGGCGTTGAGTAAAGGACAATACAGAAGTTCTGTGGAACAGGCAGATTCTATATATTCGAAGTACTGCTTTACCCAGGTTTTTGAATTGCCTGAAAGCTGCCCTGTCACTTTCTATTAGGATATTACTTACAAAATTCAAAGTAAGCAATGTTAAAATAAAGTTGTGCAAAAAAAATCTATACATTCCCTTAAAACCTAGAAAACTTTTAATGTTTCAAGATTATGCTTTCTAAGGGCGCTGTGGTAACTATTTCATAGACCATTATTAAGATAAGGTTCTTAAATTAAACAGTTCTTGAATTAAAAATAAATAAAATAAAATAAAATAAAATAAAATAAAATAAAATAAAATAAAATAAAATAAAATAAAATAAAATAAAATAAAATAAAATATGATATTTTTAGAAACATTTCCATTTGTTCTGAGACTGATATTGGAACAGACATTTTGTAAAGCATTGACAAGCTTTGAGTGAAGGAAGCTGACAGATTCTGGAAGTAGCTTGACTGGAAAAGAATGAAAGATTTTGATGAGGTCTAATGCAGATTCTCTATCTAAAGTTGATGTGTATGTAAGAGCTGTGCATTAAGTATGCCAGTGTTGTTTCTCGCAAGGGAAATTTCTATGTTTATGGTCATGTCTATTAAAAATACACATATGTATATGTAAATGCATACATTTACTAAAGCACAATCTTTTCATAATCATATGTTATATTCCACCTTATTTATTGTCAAAAAATTAGGGGACTGAAACCTGTGAGTCACTGAGCAAGGGGAAAAAAATCATATTTCTCTTTTCAGAAGATGTCTGAGGGACACTGTAGTTTCAAAGAAATGAAATGAACAAAATAACAATAATAAGGAGAGGTTTAATTTCAACTTTAGCAGAAAATACACTTTTAAATAATTTCTACATAATGTATTCTGTAAATAGCCCCTAACATATTTGGCTGTATCTGAATGAGATAAATCCACTTGCTTACAAGTTTGCAAAAGTTTGGGGAAGTTAAGGAAAGTAACTTAGTAAGCCATAATAAGTTAAGGAAAGATGTGTTATTGTTATTGTTATTATTATTCATTACTATTATTATTACTATTATTATTTGTTATTTATTAAGGGTGATTATTTTTTGAAAAAAAAAATGCTTAAGGGTTCTTTGATTATTTTTACTTTCAACCTTCATTCTGAAAAACTGACTGCTTTATTTGTTAGGAATATTGCGTAATATCTTGCATCTAACTAATATCTATCTAATATCTAACATCTAACACACCTTCAGTAACTGCAGTAATCTGTGCTGTAAGATTCACAGAGTAAAGGCTGTTAAAGAATGTGCACTCTGAAAAGACTGATTTTTGCAACACCGAAGATACTAAGACTATATATAGTATGCTAGATCAATAGCCCATTGAAAATTGCAGATTGAGAAGATTGCATTTGCAAAGAAAACTGTGCTACACCAGATTGATTATTTATGGCAATCATTCATAAAACCATGTGCAGATGAAATCTGACTGTTGTTTGAAATGTTTCAAGAACATGTTAGTTTTAATTTCAATGGACTGAACAGAAGTGATAGTGAAAAAAGTTTGACTACATTTTATGAGGAAAACAAAATCAAAACCAAAAAAAAAACATATTTTATACTACTTTGTTATATTTGCTGAATCCCATAGTATACAGTGATAATCCAGGATAAAGATGGGTACAGTGCCACAGAGGTACACAGAGGCACACAGAGGTACAGTGCTGGCAATGTATAGTGGCAAGATCTGTGAAAAACTCAATCTGCTAATAAACTGTTAATAGAAAAATTGTACCAAATCTAAGGAAACTCAGGTTAATGCATAAGAGAATACTTTGCATTTTTATCAAAATATGTGAAGAGATATAAGAACAAAAGCATTGTGTAAACAAATTCTATATCCCTTCTCTGTCCATAAAATTCTAAATATGAGAATGTTATTTTATATATTTATTGATTTCAATAGCAATTTTTAGACTTATTTCTACAAATAGGTTTTATCTTTTCCGTTACTGTACAATGAACTTATTTTAGTGCATGGACATATTAGAAGAGATATGACAAATAATAACTACAAAATTTGCAAAAAGAAATCTGCTGTTATTAAGGCTTCAGAAACTCTTATGAAATGCACATACTCATGTATAAATTGTATTTATGATGCATATAAGTACCCTTTCCTTTTTCATAAATCATATGAAAATATCACCATATGTGTGTTGATATACAGAGTCCAGTACAGCTGTTGTCTTTGTCCATGATAATTCATTCTGAAAAACAGGCACTTGATAAGTTCCCTTCAGAAACAATTTTAACAGAATTCTATTATTTTGAGTCTAGAGACTGCTTTTCAGTTGTTTATGATATCAAATAAATTAATTAATTAATAATGCAGATTTGATCATTTTTCCCTGCTTGATATGTAATTGGAAATATCCTGTCTCTAATCCTACTCATTACCATCTGTTATTTTGTCTTAAATGAGAAAAGTCAAGTTAAAGTAATTTGTATTTACATAAACAAATTTGAAGGCCTTTGTCTGAAATGGCAGAAAAACAACCTGCGTGAATAAAAACTACAATAAAAGGTTTCAAAAGAGTTCTTTTTCAAGGTCTGGGGGTTACTTGGTTCAGAAGGGTTCCAGTTGTCACATAATATTTGTCTCCTAAAAGTACTACTCTGCAATCTGTCTATCTTGCTTCTTTTGTTTGGTCACATTCTTTTTTTTTTTTTTTATGCTGTTTACCAGCTCTGCAGACATGGTAACACTGGACAGAGCTTGGAAAGAGTAACAAAGAGATTTTTAAACATGAAATGACTGAAAAATGTGAGAACAAGAAAGACAAGAACAAGATATAAAAAAGTCATATAAATATTCCACAATGTTTTAACTGAAAATTATATATTATGTATATTCTAACAAATATAGGCTATATATTTTATAGTAATTATATATAATATATAATATAATATATATTATATATGCATATATATAATATAATATATACATATGCATGCATATTATATATATACTATAAATTATATATATATTCTAATAAATCTAGGCTGAACCATTAGAGGGGATTTTTCTGAAAAATCAGAGACTGGCACTAAGGCATAGTACTGTGACGGATGGAAATGGTCTTCTGATAGTTAATGGTAAGACATATACAATGAAGATTGAGAAGGAATGTACTATATAAAGAGGACTTTGGAAACATGCTTTCACCCACTCACAAATTCAAAACATAGTATTGCAGAATACATAGTAGTGAAGAAAAAAAGACGGTTGAAGTTCAGACATAATCTGAATTGTATTACTTTAGAATTAGCCTAACTATGCTTTTAGACTTGATGAAAATATAACAAGTTATATTCATATTCATCATTTATATCTAAATTGCAAAATTATGTTTGCTGAATGCAACTTTAGCATTTTATTTCCAACATATTTAGAATTGCCTGTATTGTTCCATTGTTTAAATCATTCTTTCTCAAAGGTAAAACAAGAAAATAAATTAAAAACAAACAAACAAACAAACATTTTTCAATGTTACAGCATTTGTTAGGATTCTATTTTAAATTAACCGTGTGATTTGTAGTACTTGCTAATATCCAGAAAATATAATTCATATTTAGAGAACTAATGTTCAAGGTACAGAGGAGATGCAGTATTCATGCAAGTAACAAGGCTAAAATTTAATTAAAATTTGGTGACGTAATAATCATTGTATTACTTTAACAGTATATAGCCAGCTACACATATGTTTTACTTCTCTAACAAAGTGTGTTGGGTTTACATGACAAGGTTTTGATAAAGGAGGGTGTGCAGGGGCAGACTCTGTGAGAAGAGACCAGGAGCTACCCCCACTTCAGACATTTCCATGCCATTTCCAACAGACTTCAAAAGGGACCTACTACTGGCCAAAACTGAGTCAGTCAGTGACACTGATGGCAACTCCATGATAACATATTTAAGAAATGATAAAAAATCTGTGCAGAAACTTCGAGAGAGGGAAGTGAGAAAAAAATGAAGAAACAGATGACAGCACTGAAGAAAGAAAGGGAGAAGAAAATATATAGACACTGAGATCAGTGAAGATGGAGAGAAAGAAGGTGTTCCAGATGCCACTGGATCCAAAGAGCATGAAGTGCTCTGTGTGAAGATCCTGCAGCTATGAAGGATCTTACACTGCAGCAGATGGGTATGGCCTGAAGGAAGCTGCAGCCCACTCTGGAGCAGTCCATTCCTGAAGGACTGGTCCCCATGGAACAGACCCATACTGGAGCTGTTCTTGAAGAACTGCAGCCCATGGAAAAAATCCACCATTAGGGCAGTTCATGAAGGACTGTATCCTGTGGGAGAAACTCGCCAGTGGAGCTGGGGAAGGGAGTGAAGATAAAGGAGTGGCTGATGACAGTGTCCTAATTTTATCTGTGATGGAGTTAATTTTATTCCTAGGAGCTGATATGGTTCTGTATTTTGAATTTAGGATGAGGATAATGTTGGTAACATTCTAACATTCTGATGTTTTAGTTTTTGGAAAGCAGTGCTCACACTAAGGATTTTCCAGCTTCTTGTGTTGCTCTGATAAAAAAGAGGCTGGGGGTGCACAAAAAGCTGGGAGGGGAGAGAAGCAGGACAGCTGACCTGAACTAGCCAAAAGAGTATTCCGTTACGTAGCAGTTGGACTCGATGATACTTGTGGGTTCCTTCCAACTCAGATATGGGGGAAGTTGGCCAGGGGGAGGGACATGTTGCTGCATTGGTTTGGCATTGGTCAGTGGATGGTGAACAATAGTATTGTATATTTTGTATATTATATTGTTATTATTAATTATATATATATGACATAGATTATGTTTTCATAATATATATGTATATATATTGCATATAGCATATATATAATATATATATTATAGATATTTCCAATTCTCTCCCTATTCCACTGGGGAGAGGGGTGAATGCATATCTGTGTTTTGCTTAGCTGCCCTCCAGGTTAAACCACAACAGTCCTTTTGGCACCCAACGTGGGGCTCAAAGGGTTGAGATAATAACACATCTGACTAGAGCATTTTAGAACAAGTTTGTTATAAGCATCATATTAGTTTAATAGCTGCTTGTCACAGTATTGATTTATTTGCTTTAGGAGTTGTTGTACTTATTCTCAGATTTGTGTTATGTAATACCTTCCTTGCTGTCTATGCTCCTTGTCATGCTGTTTATCACTTCTGAGGGCTAGTTTAAGGTTATCATTTTGCCGTACTGTGTAACACTGGCTTATGATATGATAAAATTACTGGTTGTGAGACTAATCTTGTATTTGTGTTCAGTGTTGCCATCTGCTCTGTACTTCAGGAATCATCTTTCAAAGACTATTAATAATTACACTCTCTATCTTCACTCCTTGGGGAGCCAAACTATGGGGGATATAACAGAGGACACTTTCTCTGCTCCTTTACCATCCTCTTCTCCTTTTCCATCTCCTCCTCCTCCAAGGTAGTCACAACAGCCCTTGAAAATTTTGAATATCTTTGGGATGTTCAAACCAGTGTGATCTTATTGCTATGTCTCCTAAATATGTTTCTGGTTTTGTTAAAGGTTAACCAAATCTTTAAGAATACCACCCAGAGGTCTGTCCTGAGGCTGGATAGTTATGAGTGGCAGGGAGTGTAGGAGGATATGCATGTAGTGTGGGAGGATATGGGCAAGTACCAAGGACAGTGGACATCTTCAAGTTTTTGGAACTTTCACCTCTGAACATGTGCAATATCCTGAACAAAAAAAAAAAAAAAAAAAAAAAAAAAAAAAAAAACAGTAAAATGTTGGAGAAAATACTCTGTCACACTGGCAATTCCAGAGGGACATGAATCGCTGCAATGTGCTGGGGCCTGGCCCATGTCCAGAGAACCCTGTAAAACACTAGTCAGCACCCTCAAGGAGAAGAGAAGGTCTCTGAATCTTGACATAAAATGACAGGCCCTGTACCCATTCGAACCCCTGTGACAGACCTTGCAGCCGCTCTAACCCCTGCAACAAACAATGTGGTTACTTTGACCCCTGAGAGAGACCCTGTGGCCACTCCAACCTGTGACATACCCTGTGGCTACTCCAACCCCTGCAACAGGCATTTCAGTTGGGCCAGAGAACCAATCCATGATGGTATGTCACCCCTTAACACAATATAAAATAATACATGCAAAAGTCAGTTCAGTTAGTAAGGAAAAAAACAAACTACTAAAATGCAGAAGGAGGAAGAAAAGGATGAGGAAGGCTACTTCAAAGCAGGGCCATTGTGAGGAGGAGGAAGAGGATGATCTCAGAAATACAGCACTAACCACCCTATTCCTGTTCCTGAGTGAGCTGTGAGATATGCAAAGGGATTTCAGATGTCAGCCAGGTGACCACATTCTGACCTGCCTGCTCCAATGCTAGAATAATGGGGCCAGTAGCCTGGAATTAGGGAGCAAGAAAGACAAGCAGCTCTAGGCAAAGAGGCATCCCTCTCTAGGCAAAGAGGCATTGACAAAGTATTGGAAAAAGGGCACACACCTTCAGCCTCAATAGGTGACTCCTGTCAGGCATGAAGGAAAGATATCCTTTCAAGAAAGGTGTTGTATGACCCCCAGGCAAGTGGACCACCATGGAGAGATGTAACCAGTATCTGAGAGAATTAGCCTTGCTGGAGGTGATTAATAGTGACCTAGACAATAAGCATTTATCCAAAATTCCAGATGAAGTCAAGAACAAGTGAGCCCTGTGACAAAAGAGTGTATGGAACACACCATGGTCATATGCCAAATCATTAACAGTAATGACCTAGAAAGATGGACAGGAACACATTGCAGACAAAATTGCTGGCCAACTGTGGCAATATGAAGAGTGTCTCTTCATCTCTGTGGGCCTGTCTCTTGATTCCTGAGAAAATTTCCCAAGAGGTACGTGAACTCAAAGAGAATGCTGTAGAGAAACTGTCTTGGGAGTTCCAGCAATTCAAAGAGAACAGGTCTTACTCCCCACCTGTTCAGACCAGTATCTCAGCTATCAGAAGTAAGCATTCCTGTCTTCAAAAGAGAGGATATGGTGGGTACACACTATGTATCATCCTGTGGTTTTGCCTGTGTGGCTATTGAGAGGACATAAGGAAATGGGATAGAAAATCTAGCTTGATCATAGAGGCAAGGGTATGTGAATTGCACTGAAAAACAATCACAAAAGGGGATTCTTCCACAGAAACTGCTGCTCCAGTTTCCAGCAAGCAGTTCCCCAGACAAAGTAATGATAGAAAGGGCTTACAAACAGATTGTAATTTGGAATTTGCATTCTCAACAAACATACAAACAAACAAACAAAAAAAACACCTAAGAAAGCTTGTGTTTCGTATTTGCTAGTTGGTGGAGACATAGCTGTTATTTTATTGATCACAACCCTAGGAATCTGACAACATCCATCTTGCTATTTAATTCTTAGAAACTGGGTAACCTGTGTAGGTTCTTCAACCTTACTTTGTTTTATGGCAAAAAACAGCTTTCAGGAGTATTTGGATTATTTTCTTCCCTTTCTCAAAAAATTTTTTCTGCTGTACTACCTCACACAATAATGTCATCAGTGTGTTGCTGGGGTTCAGGAGCTTTCCCCTTTTCCTGTGCAGTCTTCATCAATCCATGGCAAATGTTAGGGCTGTGTTTCCATCCCTGAGTCAGTCGATTCCAGGTGTACTGAATGCCCCTCAAGTGAAAGCAGACTGCACTATGTTGCTAAGGGGGTGGAGAAAAAATTAGTGATATCAATTACAGCATACCACTTGGCTGCCTTCAACTCCATTTCATATTAAAGTTCTAGCATTCCTGGTACAGCAACATTCAGTTGTAATGTGAGTTCATTCAAGCCACATTAGTCCACTGTTAGTCTCCATTTACCATTAGACTTTCACACTGGCCATATAGGACTATTTAAGAGTGAGCAAGTCTTGCTGATCACTTGTTGGCATTCCAGTTGATGAAGCAGCTCAAGGATAGGAATCAGAGAGTCTTGCTTGGTGTGATAGTGGTGCTGGTGCACCATTGTGGTAGCAATTGGCACCTGTTATTGTTCAACCCTCAGCAATCCCACAACAGAAGGGTCTCTTCTAAGAGGCTGTGCAATGCAGGCAACTGCTTAATCTCTGTATTTAAGACAGCTATGCCAAAAGACACCGGTACACTTTTCATTCCTTGAAGTACAGTTTCTTGAGGTAGTCTATGCCAACAATCCATGGAGACTCTGGACCAGTTGCAGTGGGGTGCATTTACCACTGATTGCATGCACTGGACTTCATTAGGATCTTTAGGTTCAGGATTGTCCAAATCACTATAAACCTCCAGCACAGATAATTCCCTTGGGTGCAGGAGAACTTTCTCCATGGTTGTCCACTTGCCTAGATGATATACAATGTCTTTCTTGAAGGGATACCTTTCCTTCAGCCTCCAGAGGCTGAGAACTTATGCTTCTCTCCCAGTTTCTCTGTCAATCTCCCTAGAGAAAGATCCCAGCTTCTTGGCTTCCTTGCCTTCTAATTCCTGGCTGCCAGCCCAGGAGTCCAGGCATTGGTGCAGCCAGGTGAGTATGTGCTCAAAGAAGTGACAGCTAAAATCCTTTTGTGTATCTTGCAGCTCACTCAGGGTTAGGAATTGGGTAGTTCATGACTCACTTATGATTTCTGTCTCTTCTTGTTGTAGTGGCTCTCCTGCCTCTTCCATTCCTGCAGCTGCCTGACTCTTCCATTTCTCCCTGCTGGAACTTCTTAGGAGGAGCCTCTTCCCTTACTAAACAAGCTGACTTCCACTTCTGTTGTTTTGTTTTGACTATGGGGGAACTGATACCATTGACAGTTGGCCCTCTGGTGTCTGTTATCTGTCCTCAGATTCAGAGACCTCCTCCTCCCCTTGAGGGTGCTGGGTATGGTTAAAAACCATTTGATAGGCTCAGGTCAGGCCTCATCATAGTGTAGCAAGCTGGAGTTCTCTGGCATTGCCGGAATCTTTCAATCATTCTATCATTTTGTTTTAGGATTCCACACTTGTTCAGGGTTGGTGTTCAAAACCTTCAGAAGAGACAACTGTGCCAGGTATCTGCCCATACCCCCCCCACATACCTTGCCACCCACCACCACACTGTCTCAGGGCAGAATCCTGTGTAGTACTTTTAACTAATCGCTTAACCCTCAAAAACAAACAAACAAACAAAACAAAACAAAATAATTAAAAAACAAAACAAAACAAAACACAGAAACACATTCATGACACCTAGCAATAGGAGTATGCTGGTTACCCATGGACATTGAAAATACTCAAAAGCTACTGTAATTAGCCCATGGGGAAAGAAGGAGGAGGACACTTCTTTATAATTCCCTGTTTTGTTGCTATATTTAAGTTAAAAATATTTTGTTGGGCCTACTCAAATTTTTAATCAAGCTTCAAATAATTCTGAAGCTAAGCAGTATTACATGCATATCTTCTTTTCTTAAATGCAAATGAACTGGCATAAGGAAAGACTAATGATGTAAATTGACTGCTTTTATTTCAAACTATTTTAGATTAGTTTTTGTTGCTTATTTGTTTATATATCTCTGACTGTCTACATACCAAATAGCTAAATTTTTATGCTTGCTTCATTCAGGATAGTATAGATTTTTATTTATTTATTTATTTATTTATTTATTAAGAAAAAATAAAACATTCAAGAGTAGTTTGTGCTAAATTCTGGATTATGAATACTATACCAATGTGAGACAGAATATGCCATCTGGTCCAAGGACCATGGAGTTCCTGTTAGTGCTCATAAGAGAATATATACACAGTGTTTCTACCTGTTATACAGGTAACAGATAGTTAATTTATATCAGTGCTTAAGGACAAGCTCAATTTACTGTTAGAAGAAACATTCATATGGTCATAAAAGTATCAAAAATATTAAAGAACTGATTATGGTATAAATAAATGCAATCTTGTAAAAAGAAACAGTTAAGTTTGATTGTGATATATTATCACTCGGTCTCAAAAGACTACCTCAAAATAGTATGTCGTATTATGTGCCACAAATATATGATAGTCAAATGAATCTATAAAAAATATTGATTACATGTCAAGATTTTTTTTGTTGTTGTTATTTGTGTAACAAGTCGTCTTGATCTGAAGGAATATCAACTGGCGACTAGCAAATGTGATGCCCATCTACAAGAAGGGCTGGAGGACTGACCCGGGAAACTACAGGCCTGTCAGTTTGACCTCAGTGCCAGGGAAGCTCATGGAGCAGATCCTCTTGAGAGTCATCATGCAGCACTTGCAGGGCAAGCCAGCGATCAGGCCCAGTCAGCATGGGTTTATGAAAGACAGGTTCTGCTTGATGAACGTGATCTCCTTCTATGACAAAGTGACACGCTGGGTGGATGAAGGAAAGGCTGTGGATGTGGTCTACCTTGACTTCAGCAAGGCTTTTGACACCGTTTCCCACAGCATTCTCCTCAAGAAACGGGCTGCTCTTGGCTTGGACTGGCGCACGCTTTGTTGGGTTAGAAACTGGCTTGATAGCTGGGCCCAAAGTGTCGTGGTAAATGGAGCAAAGTCCAGTTGGAGGCCAGTCACTAGTGGCATTCCCCAGGGCTTGGTGCTGGGGCCGGTCCTCTTTAATATCTTCATCGATGATCTGGACGAGGGCATTGAGTGCACCCTCAGTAAGTTTGCAGATGACACCAAGCTATGCATGTGTGTCGATCTGCTTGAGGGTAGGAAGGCTCTGCAGGAGGATCTGGATAGGCTGCACCGATGGGCTGAGGTCAACTGCATGAAGTTCAACAAGGCCAAGTGCTGGGTCCTGCACCTGGGGCGCAATAACCCCAAGCAGAGCTACAGGCTGGGAGATGAGTGGTTGGAAAGCTGCCAGGCAGAGAAGGACCTGGGAGTGATGGTTGATAGTCAGCTGAATATGAGCCAGCAGTGTGCTCAGGTGGCCAAGAAGGCCAACATCATCCTGGCTTGCATAAGAAACAGTGTGACCAGCAGGGCTAGGTTGGTGATCATCCCCCTGTACTCGGCTCTGGTGAGGCCTCACCTCGAGTACTGTGTTCAGTTTTGGGCCCCTCGCTACAAGAAGGACATCGAGGTGCTTGAGCAGGTCCAAAGAAGGGCAACGAAACTTGTGAGGGGCCTGGAGAACAAGTCCTATGACAAGCGGCTGAGGGAGCTGGGCTTGTTCAGCCTGGAGAAAAGGAGGCTTAGGGGAGACCTTATTGCTCTCTACAGGTACCTCAAAGGAGGCTGTAGCGAGGTGGGGGTTGGCCTGTTCTCCCACGTGCCTGGTGACAGGACGAGGGGGAATGGGCTTAAGTTGCGCCAGGGGACTTTTAGTTTGGATCTTAGGAAGAACTTCTATACTGAAAGGGTTGTTAGACATTGGAACAGGCTGCTCAGGGAAGTGGTGGAGTCACCATCCTTGGAAGTCTTTAAAAGACGTTTAGATGTAGAGCTTAGGGATATGGTTTAGTGGGGACTGTTAGAGTTAGGTCAGAGGTTGGACTCGATGATCTTGAGATCTCTTCCAACCTAGAAATTCTGTGATTCTGTGATTCTGTAATACTTTTGACAATAAAAAAAAAAAACAAACAAACAAACAACAACAAAAAAAATAGTAAAAATAGCTCAGCTTTTAAATGAATGAGTGAATGTTCCTTACATTAGTTAAGGTTACTTATATTAAATTAAATTTAAATATAGGCTATAAAAACTCTCAAATTATAACCTAGTATGTCAGACTTCAGTTTTGAAATCTAACCCCAAAAATTCATAGAGTGTCACTTCTCTATTCACACTTACCTTTTGGACATATAATCTTAAAAATATTTATTTCCTGCCCACCAAATGTCAAAAAAACAAACAAGTTGTTACAGAACTCCTGCAGCTAAAGTTCATTTCATTCAGAAAGCATGTAAAATTGATGTCTTTGAGAAAGTTGTGTCAAAACAGGGGTTTGAGCAAAACTTTATTTTCCCTTTGTTTCCAGGTTGTCATTTGTACAAATTTTGAACATAGTTTGAACAACTGCTTTGTGAACTGGGGTGTGGTGGTGTTGAACCAACAAATCAAACAAACAAACAAAAACAAGCAAAAACTTTCTACAATAAATTGATAGAGTTCATAAATAAAACTTCATAAATAAATAGTGTAAGGAACAGTTTTCAGATGTGACCAAAATTAAGCAATTCTTCATCCTTTTTTTTTTTTTTTTTTTTTTTTTTTTCCGGTTTCTATCAACACCAGTTCAAAAGTTTAAACTTAGTTCTGAAAAAAACATGCTATTCATGAGGTGTAGTCAGACCACTTGCATGAGTGTTTATTAGATATATAATGTATATCCACATTTGATTTTAAGTGGGTCTGTGATTGCATTAAGCTGCAAAGGCGGTCTGAACCTTCTCTTCTTTTTTGAATCCTGCCTGAATACTCCTTGCTCTTGTGCTTCTGCAATGTGTCATATTACCGTTATTACCCAAGCAAAGACAAACCTTGCAAAAATGCAACTGGCTTTCATTTGGGTAATGTAAATTAAGAAATTCATTTTTGGCCAGATGAGAGGAAGACAACTCAAAGCCAGTTGTAGGACTGACTTCACTGGCAGTCAGGGGGTCAAAAGTTTGACCCAGTTATTCATGAATAATTTCAAAATGAGTAGTTAAAGTGAATTTCTTCAGGCTGTTAAAAAGCTAAGTAAGAAAAAGCAAAAGGAATACAAATTGAGGGTGTACACAGGTACACAGCAACATGTAAGAGGACATGAAGACATTTTTCCTTGGTTCTTACTTCATTGCAACTGGAACTGCAGGTTGGAGGAAAAATGCTGCTATAAAATAAATAAATAAATAAATAAATGGTTTTAAAATAGAGTGATATCAACCTAAATCCAGTCTTTCCAGATTTATTTATTTATTTATTTATTTTAAGAAATGTAGATTTGTGCCTGTGTATGTTGATGGGTGTGCATAGCTATAGATGTATCCACCTAAATAGACATGCATTTGCCTATACCATGTTCTTCTATAGCTAAATTTTGTCTTATGCTGTTATTTTGAGAGGGCTTTTTTTTTTGACAAAGTCGTGGCCAGAATACAGTGTGGAAAAAAGGAGATCATGTTCTCAATTAAGTATATAAAATCGATGTATCTTTGAAAATCAGTTGTAAATAAATATCTGTGTATTTTTGTTCAGAGACAGTATGATGAAAATATAAGATGATCTTGAAATTATAGGAGAAATAAAATTTTGAAATTATAGGAGAAATAAAATACATAAAATTTTGTCTATACAAAGTGATTTGTAATGGTACAAAATCTCAATAAACCCTGGAAGAGGAGAGGAGTAGGCTTTAGGAGGCTTTTGTTGTTGTTACTTTTAGGTAGGGACATTTTTATCAATGAACAAAAGCAACTTAAACTATTCGATTTTTTTTTTTTTTTTTTTAATCTCATTTCCATTTTTAGGGTAATACTTTGCCCTAATATATCACATTTTGATGGGAGGGAAAAAGAATTTCCTTATGAATGACTAAATAAGGCTAATTCTATTCAAATCTGCCTTGCATGTCCTTGAACTGAACTCTCTGGCAAAAGTTCCCTTTGCATTTACATCATCTTTCTGATTCTGATGATATAAAGCATTTGACTAAGCATACAAGTGACTGATTAAGTACTTGTTTAAATCACAATGTTTCAAAGAGTAAATGAAAGGAAATTCAAATTCAAATGGATAAAAAAACTTTTTGCATAATAAAAGCACATTAGCCAATGGTTAGAATATAAATCACAATAATAGTCTATAACTTTTTCACAGAAAGGATGGAAGAAAGCTAGTCTGCCTAACTTAAGTACTTACACTTAGTTTCACCGATGTCTCTGAAGGACTCAGAGACAGACACAAACTCAACTTTAAACAACAAATGTTAATTTAAACAACTGCAGTTTAGGCATAATTTATTTCTTTAGTTACCCGGATTAATTTTACCTTTCTATTCAAAATCATGTAAGAACAATTTCTTTTCAAGTTTAATGTATTATTTGGTATACTAATACCATAGAATTTTTGAATAGAGGTAAATAATTTATGCTTTAAAAATACTATTACTGTAGGAGTTTAATAAAATAAAATAAAATGGTGATTTAAAACTTATTTTCTTAACTGACTATGTTTACTCTTAAAATTTCTAAGTTTTATTGAAATTGACAGTCCTTGTTTAAGAGATTCAGCCACCCTGAAAATCAGGCCAGTTACTTAGTGACGTGATTTGCCATGAACCCATAACAGCCTACATATACATGTATGTCCAGTCAACTATGTGGTGTCTCATGCAGAAATGTCTGAGCTAGTTAGGCAGGAGCTAGTTGTGAAATTGGAGTTGTACCACCTCTTGGCTAAACAGTGCCCTGTTGACCTGGCTATACTCTTTATATGTCATGAGTTAGTATCCTCAAATACTCCTACAGTAACTCACACAAACATAGCAAATAATTTAAGCTCTTCAGATATCTCTAATCAGTGGTAGTTCTGCCATTTTTGTTAGAAAAAAATATATAAAGTTTAGGTATATCTAAAAACAGGCATTATACAAACTTGCAATACATTGTTTTAAGTTCCTTTAGGTTAAATTGAATACATTTCTTATGATATGTGTTGCTGGTATGCTGCCTCATTGTTGTAAACAGCACAGGAGTGAAAAACATGGACAGAAATTCATGTTCTGTTTTGGCTTTAGACTAAAAAAGAAATTAATATTAGCATATTACAAAGATCTAACAGAAATGCCTACATTAGTAATATACAGGGCCTTACCTACCTGAGAGAAGTAGCCACTGCCATGAAGTTCAACAGGCGGTTCAGTCATGCGAGTGTCAGTATCTTGGAGAGTTACATCATGCAAGTACCTATATGAAAATGATATGAATCTGTAAATCAGCTTTGAAATATTAATAAGTACAATTAGGACATTATTAAATATTAATAAGGACAAGTAACAATGAGCTGTAGAATAAGATATGGAAATCTATTGGTTTTTGTTGTTGTTGTTGTTGTTTTTTTTTTTTTTTTTTGGAGAAATTATATAATTATAACCTGAAAAGCAATAATTTGTCTTACTTTCCAAGAGTTTTCATTAATTTTTAATTCATCATTTTTAACATAAAGTGTTGCAGATAGTATTTATATCTATCTGTAAAAATACATTTATTCTACAACAGAGGGAGTTCTGAAGAAGATAATGAAGTTAAAGTCTTGGTACAACTGAATGTGCAAACAACTTACCTGCAAATTATTTTTTAGTTATGAAACATGGTAAATATTTTGATTTCCTGAGGAAAAAAACTCAAAGAACCATTTTTCTAACTGCAAAAACTAACTTTTTTTTTTTTTTTTTTTTAACAAGTACAGTATAACAATTAAATTATATACTATAGTTTATGAATATACTTATTCAGTCAAACGGTTCCTCCACATTGTTAGGATTTTGCACTAGTTGTGTTTTCAGACATGTTTATTTGGATTTTTAAAATTATTTTATTTCCCTTATTGTTGATTAAAAGACAGGAAAAAAAAAAATAGCCTTAGATTATTCTAGAGGAAACAGAGTTTTGGGGATTACAGGGTTAGAACAGAAAGTAAAATCTGATTTATAAGATTTTTGGTCTGAATAAAAAAATAAATAAATGGTGACCCTGATAGTTGAGCAACATTCAGAAATAAGCTAGCACTAATTAATATGAGACACTGTTAGCAGGAAAGGAAGATTTGACAGCTTTTATCTTGTTTTGGCTTAAGAATGTTACTTGTTCACAAAATATATAAAAATACATTATCAAATATTCTTTGATATTGGAGACAATGCAAATCCTGACATATATAACCACTATTAAAAATGATCTATTATCTGCCTTGTTGTTCAGTATTCTTGAGAAGAGGCCAATAAAAAGAACAATATACAAAAGAGCATTTATTAATTCATTTAGTTCAAAAGCAATAGTCCAATCTAGGCATCACAAAGCATAGTCAAAAGTCTTACTAGTGTATTGTGCAAACAAGAATAGATATTAGTGGTTTTGTTGTTGTTGTTGTTGTTGTCTTTCCTGCAGAGTGTATGAAAAACCTCCTAGAGCCAGATGTTTCAAAACAAATAATTAGAAACAGACAAAAAAAAATAGAGGTTTCTAAATACAAAGAACTTGCTTAAAAAACACATTTTTCCCATTGACATTTTTAAAAACATGCTAGGTAATTATTACTTTATACATAAGTAATTCCTGAATTGTGCATTTTCTTTTCTCTATTATAACTTCTGTGTTGATTGCTGGGATAAATGCTACCTTTTTGGAAACACCATAATAGCTGTCTAATAGCTGTCCATTGAAAAGCAAGGTATCAAGTCCTAAGGATTGTATTGCGAGTCCTAAGGCAAGTATTTAGGCTCTCTGAATAGCTGATGGAGAGGGAGGTTCTTCAAAAAGACAATTTTATTCTTACTAAGATGGCCCTATCATGGAAAAGGAATCTTCTCAAATTTCCCTATCTTTCCCTGTCCTGAACAAAAGATACTCCAGCTTTCCATCTTCAGTGTAAGAAACATTGGTCTTTGACTAGAAGCCTAGATAGCTGGATTAGGCTAAATATATTTTATGCACATGAAAGAAGTTTGTTTACAGATGTTCAGAATAAATATTACGTAATTCAAATAGCTGCTCTATTTAAGATTTTGGGTTTTAGGTGCTACTAGTTGTGGTTTTAGGACTGTGTTTGTGTTTGTGTCCTTTGTTTTTAATTCCTATACTTTTCCTTGAAACTGAAATAAAAATTTCAATGATAATACTTTTATTTATTTATATATTTTCCCCTCCCTTTGGGGACAAATTTAGTTGTCATAAGCACATGGAAAAACTGTCTTACAAACTTTGCTTCTGAGATCCTGGCAAAGCCTGACCCTGTTTGTATTAGATATATTGGATCACTATTCCCGTAATTCAACAGTTTGTGTAAACTAAATGAATATCTCTTTATCTAAAATATTTTAATTTGCTGCATACACTGGTACACACAATATACTTCCTAAGATACTGGATGTGCTAACAGTCTGCCAATGTGTGCCTTACTAAGCTTACTAGGCTTGATAGACTAAGTTTATTAGACTCTTACTTGGGCTTAATAGAGGAAAGTTAGAAAAAAGGTGTAGTCTTTGTTTTTATGTAAAGGCAAGGTAAAGCTGTAAATCATCAAAGTAAAAACTTTTAATATGTTAGAAAGAGTCTTGCAAGAGAAAGCATATGACTTGATTGAGTGCTTTTTTTCTGGTTATAAAGTTATCTATGGATCACAGAATCATAGAATCAGAGAATATCCTGAGTTGGAAGGGACCCTTAAGGATCATCAAGTCCAACTCTTGACACCGCACAGGTTCAGACCATGTGACTAAGTGCACAGACCAAAAGTTCAGACCATGTGACTAAGTGCACAGTCCAATCTCTTCTTAAATTCAGACAGGCTCAGTGCAGTGACCACTTCCCTGGGGAGCCTGTTCCAGTGTGCAACCACCCTCTCTGTGAAGAACCCCCTCCTGATATCAAGCCTAAATTTCCCCTGCCTCAGCTTAACCCCGTTCCCGCGGGTCCTGTCACTGGTGTTAATGGAGAAAAGGTCTCCTGCCTTTCGACACCCCCTTACGAGGAAGTTGTAGACTGTGATGAGGTCTCCCCTCAGCCTCCTCTTCTCCAGGCTGAACAGGCCCAGTGACCTCAGCTGCTCCTCATACGTCTTCCCCTCCAGGCCTTTCACCATCTTCGTAGCCCTCCTCTGGACACTCTCCAACAGTTTCATGTCCTTTTTATACTGTGGTGCCCAGAACTGCACACAGTACTCGAGGTGAGGCCGCACCAGTGCAGAGTAGAGCGGGACAATCACCTCCCTTGACCTACTAGCGATGCCGTGCTTGATGCATCCCAGGACATGGTTGGCCCTCCTGGCTGCCAGGGCACACTGCTGGCTCATATTCAATTTGCTGTCTACCACCACCACCAGATCCCTCTCTTCTAGGCTGCTCTCCAGCGTCTCATCGCCCAGTCTGTACGTGCAGCCAGGGTTTCCCCGTCCCAGGTGCAGGACCCGGCACTTGCTCTTATTGAACTTCATGCGGTTGGTGATCGCCCAGCTCTCCAACCTATCCAGATCCCTCTGCAAGGCCTTTCCACCCTCATTCGAGTCCACAACTCCTCCAAGTTTGGTGTCATCAGCAAACTTGCTCAAAATACCTTCTATTCCTACATCCAGATCGTTTATAAAAATATTGAAAAGTACCGGCCCTAAAATGGAGCCTTGAGGGACCCCACTGGTGACCGCCCGCCAGCCTGACGCAGCCCCATTTACCATAACCCTTTGGGCCCTGCCCGTTAGCCAATTGCTCACCCATCGTATGATGTTTTTATTTAGCTGTATGGTGGACATTTTGTCCAGTAGGATCCTATGGGAAACCGTGTCAAAAGCCTTGCTGAAGTCCAAAAAAATCACATCAGCTGGTTTCCCTTGGTCCACCATACGGGTGATCTTATCATAAAAGGAAATCAGGTTAGTTAGGCAGGACCTACCCTTCACAAACCCATGCTGGCTGGGACCAATGACTGCTTTGTCCCCCAGGTGCGCCTCAATAAGTTCAAGAACCATCTTCTCCATGATTTTACCAGGCACTGACGTGAGACTGACAGGCCTGTAATTGCTAGGGTCTTCTTTCTGACCCTTCTTGAAAATTGGCACAACATTTGCCAGCTTCCAGTCTACCGGGACCTCTCCAAATTCCCAGGATCGTTGAAAAATAATTGAGAGAGGTTCCGCGATGACGTCCGCCAGCTCTTTCAGCACCCGGGGATGAATCCCATCCGGACCCATGGACTTGTAGGGATCCAGGTGGAGTAGCAAATCCCGCACACGTTCAGGGTCGGTTGGGAGTTTGTCATCCCCACCGTCCCGGTCCTCCAGCTCAGGGCACCCTGGGTCCCGAAGCCCATCATCGGCATTGAAGACAGAGGCAAAGAAGGCGTTAAGCGTCTCTGCCTTGCCTATGTCATTGTCTGTGAGGAGACCTTCCCTATCAAGGAGCGGCCCTATGTATTCTTTAGTTCTCCTTTTTCCATTCACATATCTAATTAAAAACTTTTTATTTTCTCTCACAGACACAGCCAGCTTCAACTCTAGGTGTGCTTTGGCCACACGAACTTTCTCCCTACAAACACGAACAGCATTCCTGTATTCTTTCCATGACACCTGGCCCTCCTTCCAGTAGCGAAACACTCTCTGTTTCCGCCTAATCTCCATTAGAATGTTCCTGGTCAGCCACGCCAGCCTCCTGCAATCATATTGCAGGAAGAACAGCCGAAAACATGACAGACACCAGTATGGTCAGATCATGCTCTCCCTTTTATTATCCGAATAGCCTGACTTTTATAAAAAATTTAACAGGGGCTGATAGTGTTTCACGTAAGATTATTGCTCAAAAGCACTCAGACAAACAAATGCAAGAAAACATCCCCACCTGCAAGAAAACAACCCCCTTGTGATTAGCAGTCATGTAGACCTTGGCCTTGAAGCCAGCTACTGGTAATAATATTTTTCTAAATTCCTCAATTGGTGATGTGGGAACATTGTCATGGGAACTTCTCATAGTTGTCCTGGTAGCTTGGTTTGCTCAGCTGCAGCAAGTCATGGTCTCCTTGCTGTTTCAAAAATCCCTCAACAGAATCATAGAACAACTTGAATGGGAAGGGATCTTAAAGATCATCTAGTTCCAACCCCCCTGCCATGGGCAGAGATGCCATCCACTAAATCAGGTTGCCCAGGGCTTCATCCAACCTGGCCTTGAACACCTCCAAGGATGGGGCACCCACAACCTCTCTGGGCAACACATTCTTGTGGTGAGGCACCCTCTGAGTGAAAAATTTCCTCCTAACATCTAAGCAAAATCTTCCCTCTTTTACAGAATCACAGAATTATCTAGGTTGGAGGAGACCTCCAAGATCACCGAGTCCAACCTCTGACCTAACAGTAACCAGTCCTCCAGTAAACCATATCACTAAGTTCAACATCTAAATGTCTTTTAAAGACCTCCAGGGATGGTGACTCCACCACTTCCCTGGGCAGCCCATTCCAATGCCTAACAACCCTTTTGGTAAAGAAGTTCTTCCTAATATCCAACCTAAACCTCCCCTGGCACAACTTTAGCCCATTCCCCCTCATCCTGTCACCAGGCACATGAGAGAATAGACCAATCCCCACCTCGCTACAGCCTCCTTTAATGTACTTATAAAGAGTGATAAGGTCGCCCCTGAGTCTTCTCTTCTCCAGTCTGAACAATCCCAGCTCCCTCAGCCGCTCCTCATAATGTTATGGAGCCATGATCTTGTTGCAATCACGGAGACATGGTGGGACATCTTGCATGACTGGAACACAGTCATGGAGGGCTATGTCCTTTTTAGGAAAGACAGGCTGGGGAACCATGGTGGAGGAGTTTCCCTTTATGTGAGAGGGTAATTATAATGTACCCAGCTCCACCTGAAGTAAGGGTGAACAACAAGCGGAGAGCTTATGGGTAAGAATTACGGGGTGGGCTGGTATGGGGGACACTGTTGTGGGGGTGTACTACAGGTCACCAGATAAGGAGGAGGAGGTCGACGAGGCTTTCTACAAGCAGCTGGTAGTAGTCTCATGATTCCAGGCACTGATTATCATAGGGGACTTCAATTACCCAGACATCTGTTGCGTAAGCAACTTGGCCAAGCACGTGCGGTCCATACGGTTTCTAAAGTGCATTGAAATGAGTAATATTAAAAAGGACTTTGCATCCCTGGGAAGGTTGTTGAAGTGATCAGGCATTTGATATACCTATGTTTCAAAAGAAGTGTTCCAGAGGCCAGGAACCAAGGATTCAGGCATTGTCTCTACACTGGCTGAATTGTTCTCCAGACCCCTCACCAGTTTCGTCCCCTTCTCTGGACTCACTTGAGCACCTCGATGTCCTTCTTGTAGCGAGGGGCACAAAACTGAACACAGTACTCAAGGTGCGGCCTCACTAGAGCCGAGTACAGGGGGACGATCACCTCCTTAGCCCTGCTGGCCACACTGCTTCTTTTACAAGCCAGGATGCTGTTGGCCTTCTTGGCCACCTGAGCACACTGCTGGCTCATATTCAGCCGACTATCAACCATCACTCCCAGGTCCTTCTCTGCCTGGCAGCTTTCCAACCACTCATCTCCCAGCCTGTAGCTCTGCTTGGGGTTGTTGTGTCCCAGGTGGAGGACCCGGCACTTGGCCTTGTTGAACTTCATGCAGTTGACCTCAGCCCATCGGTGCAGCCTATCCAGATCTTCCTGCAGAGCCTTCCTACCCTTGAGCAGATCTACACGTGCACCTAACTTGGTGTCATCTGCAAACTTACCGAGGGTGCACTCGATTCCCTCATCCAGATCATTGATAAAAATATTAAAAAGGACTGGCCCCAGTGTTGAGGGATTTTTTGAAACAGCAAAAATCCCATGGCTTGCTGCAGCTGAGCAAACCAAGCTACCGGGGCAACTATGAGAAGTTCCCATGACAGTGTTCCCACATCACCAATTGAGGAATTTAGAAAAATATTATTACCAGTAGCTGGCTTCAAGGCCAAGGTCTACATGACTGCTAATCACAAGGGGGTTGTTTTCTTGCAGGTGGGGTTGTTTTCTTGTAGTTGTTTGTCTGAGTGCTTTTGACCAATAATATTGTGTGAGACACTATCCGCCCCTGTTAAGTTCACTATAAAATTAGGCTATTTGGGCAATAAAATGGAGCATGATCTGACTCTACTCGTGTCTGTCATGTTTTCGGCTGTGCTTCCTGCAACAGCCCCAGTAGTGAGCCCTGGAGGATGCCACTAGTGACTGGACTCCTGCTGGATTTGAATCCATTCACCACAGTTCTTTGGGCCCAGCTATCAAGCCATTTTTTAATGCAACGAAGCATATGCCAGTCCAAGCCATGAGAGGCCAGTTTGTTGAGGAGAATGTTGTGGGGAATGGTGTCAAAGTCCTTACTGAAATCAAGGTAGACCACATCCACAGCCTTTCCCTCATCCTCCAAGCGCGTCACTTTATCATAGAAGGAGATCAGGTTTGTCAAGGAGGACCTGTCTTTCATAAACCCATGCTGACTGGGCCTGATCACCTGGTTGACCTGTAAGTGCTGCCTGATGACACTCAAGATAATCTGCTCCATGAGCTTCCCTAACACTGAGGTCAAACTGACAGGCCTATAGTTACCCGGGTCTACCCTTTGGCCCTTGTTGTAGATAGGCGTCATGTTTGCTAGCCGCCAGTCGACTGGGACCTTCCCTGATAGCCAGGACTGTTGATAAATGATGGTAAGCGGCTTGGCTAGCTCCTCCACCAGTTCTCTCAGTACCCTCAGGTCAATCCCATCTGGCCCCATAGACTTTTGTACATCCAAGTGCTGTAGCAGGTTGCCAACCATTTCCTGGTGGATTATGAGGGCCACATTCTGCTCCCCATCCCCTTCCACCAGCTCAGGGTACTGAGTATTCAGAGAACAGCTGCTCTTGCTGCTAAAGACTCAGGAAAAGAAGGCAGTAAGCACCTCTGCCTTTTCCTCATCTTTTGTAACTAAGCTTCCCCCTGCATCCAGTGAAGGATGGGGATTCTCCTTAGTCCTTCTTTTTGTGTTGATGTATTTATAAACATTTTTTTAATCTTTAATGGCAGTAACCAATTTGAGCTCCAGATGAGCTTTGGCCTTTCTAATTTTGTCCCTGCACTGCCTCACAACATCCTTATAGTCCTCCTCAGTGGCCCACCCTCTTTTCCAAAGATTATAAACCCCCTTTATTGTCCTAAGCTCAAGCCACAACTCTCTGTTCAATGAGGCCGGTCTTCTTCCGCGCTAGCTCGTCTTTGGGCACATGGGGACAGACCGCTCCTGAGCCATTAAGATTTCTTTGTTGAAGAGTGCCCAGCCTTCCCCGACCTCTCTGCCTTTCAGAACCACCTCCCAAGGGACTCTACCAACCAGTGTCCTGAATAGCTCAAAGTCAGCCCTACAGGAGTCCAATACAGCGGTTTTACTGATCCCTTTCCTGACTTCACCAAGAATAGAGAACTCTACCATTTCATGGTCACTCTGCCCAACACAGCTCCAACCACATCTCCCACCAGTCCTTCTCTGTTTGTGAAGAGAAGGTCTAGCGGGGCACCTCCCCTGGTAGGCTCACTAACCAGCTGTGTCAGGAAGTTATCGTCCACGCTCTTCAGAAACCTCATAGACTGTTTTCTCTGGGCTGTGTTGTGCTTCCAGGATATGTCTAGGAAGTTGAAGTCCCCCACGAGAACAAGCACTGATGATTTTGCAACTTCTGCCAGCTGCCTGTAGAATTCCTCATCCGTCTTCTCATCCTGGTTCGGCGGTCTATAACAGACCCCCACCAGGATGCTTGCCTTGTTGGCCTTCCCGCAGATCCTAACCTATAGGGACTCAACCTTATCATTCCCAGCCCCAAGCTGCACAACAATAAAACACTCTCTAATATAGAGAGCCACACCACCACCCCTTCTGTGCTGCCTGTCCCTTCTGAAGAGCCAGATATTGCAGCACTCCAGTCATGAGAGTGGTCCCACCATGTTTCCGTGACGGCAACCAAGTCATAGCCTGCCTGCTGCACAAAGGCTTCCAGCTTCTCCTGTTTGTTACCCATGGTGTGTGCATTACTGTAGACGCACTTCAGTTGGGTCATTGCCTTCTCCTCTGGCCTAGCCACTGTTCCCCCTGGCACACCTCCAACAACACTTATTTCATCCCCATCTCCTTCTTACCTAGTTTAAAGCCCTCTCAATGAGCCCTGCCAGCTCCTGGGCTAAGATCTGTTTTCCCCTTAGAGACCCACCCCATGGGTGGGACCCATCTGCAGCCATCAGGCTGGGTGCTGTGTAAAGTGCCCCATGGTCAATAAAACACAAAATTTCTGTGTTGGCACTAGCCTCTGAGCCATGTGTTTATCAGGTGGGCTTTCCATGTCCTCTCTGTACCCCTCCCTGCCACTGTAAAGATGGATGAAAACACCACCTGTACTGCCACTCCATCCACTAACCGTCCCAGTCCCCTAAAGTCCTGTTTGATAGCCTTCAGGCTTCTCTCTTCAATATTATCACTGCCAGCCTGGACTATCAAAAGAGGATAGTAATCAGAGGGGCACACGAGTTTATTTTTTTTAGTTTAAAACCATTCCCCCTTGTCCTGACATCTGCCTGAGCACAATGTTGCTCTCCATTTTTTTTATATGCCCCCTTCAAGGATTGAAAAGTTGCAATGAGATCTTCCTGGAGCCTTCTGTTTCTCAGGGTGAACATCCCTATCTCTCACAGCCTTTCTTTGTAGGAGAAGTACTCTAACCCTCTGATTCCTCTTTGTGGAATTATTTGCTTTCTCAGGGGCAAAATACTGATGACCTTGGTAAATATATTCTGTGTCATAGTTTAATAAAGTCTTATAATATAGTTCCAGCCATGGTTAGTCCTACTATATATGTAGTATTTTCTGTGAACCAGATAGAAATAACCTAGTTTTTGTTGCTACATCTTCATTTGATTTCACTTTATTTATATATTGCCTAACTTAAAACTCAAACAAAAATTGAAACATTGCTGTTGGGTTTGTTTTGTTTGCTTATTTATTTATATTCATATATGAAGTAGAGAAAGTCTCCATTTCTCCTTTGATGGAATAGATAGATTGGTAAATACAGACTTCTATTTGTGTGAGATCTTCCCTGACGTACTTAAGCAGGCCAAATTATCAGTTGTCAAAAGATTTGCATGAAAAACAGCTAGGCAAGGGTTGTAGAAAACTACTTAATGTAGTGGTGAGCACTATTTAACAGCAACTTCTTGGTTGTCATGTGTGACCATGGCTTGTGGAAAATGTATTCTCTTGTATTCTCTTGTATTTTGTAAAAATTGTATTCTCTTGCCCCACTCTGCTAAAGTTTATGTAGTCCATTCAGAGATTTTACACACAGTGGAGGATGCAAAGGTTACTAAATTCTGACACATTTTTTCACAATAGTTTTCAAAACTATGAAACAAGGAACACAATGGCTCTGTCAAGTCAAAAGTGGACAGATTCCAAAGTAGTTTAATATAAGATTGAACCTACAGTTCAGACACACTTAAAAGAAAACTAGAACAGTGAGCTAAGTATCTAAATTCCTGTTATAGTCAAAACAGATTTGGCTGCAATTCATTGGTTTCTAACATCTTTTTAGATGCCCTTGGTATATGAGAAATAAGCATGAGGTTAGAAGATAAACACAGGCAGAACATTATGGTAGAACAATATCCTCTTTCATATAACATGCTGGAAATCAAGAGGGCAGCTGTTCTGCATCACAAATGACTTCTGGTGCCTATGCTGAGGGTACTCAATTATGCCTCTAGAATTTGATCTGAATAGTTTTCTAGGCTCCATCTGTTTATTTTTGTATGTTTGTTTGTTTGTTTGTTTGTTTTCTTGAACTGAATCTCATACCCACAACTTAATTCAGTTCCATGAACACCAAGAACAAAAATAATTTAATATGCCCCAAGCAGAAGGCTCCACCTAGGGTAGGTAAGTTAAGAGACCTTAAACATACACACAGATTTTGGTGAAGATTTTCATGTTTCCTTGCAAGAATTCTAAGTTATTTTTAATCCTAACATGAATAAGCTTATAAATAGCAAGCATTTGATATACCTATGTTTCACAAGAAGTGTTCCAGAGGCCAGGAACCAAGGATTCGGGCATTGTCTCTGCACTGGCTGAATTGACGATGGTGTCCTCTATATCAGTTTGACCCAAAGGGCTTTTTTAGTCTCTTTAATCTTCCTTTTAGCATACTACTCCTCTTTATCCGTATTAATCAGAAAGGAAGACTAAAGTGACTTGGTCAAACTAGTCATCAACAATATACATATCTGCATCTAGTCCACATTTTTTCATCTTCATATTCAATTCAATTCAATTCAATTCAATTCAATTCAACTATACTACAAGGATTTTTTTTTAGTTCCTAAAACAGATACCTACTACAGGTCGCATGAATTTTTCAATGTAATTCTTTTTGTCTTTGTTAATGATAAAGGGAATCTAGACAAATAGCTGAAGTGCAGATGATCTTTACAACACAGACTACTAAAGTTAGGTGAGATGAACATACTCATTGTTCATATTTTTTATTATAATCAGTCTGACATAATACAAGGAATGCTTAAAGCTTCAAATTTGGAGCTTGCCATTTTGATATCACTGAATAGACACATCTATACAAAGAAGGAAATGAAATAAAGGAAGGTACACAGAGATCCTGAAAACAAAACAAAACAGGATGATGTCACTGTGAGATTTCTCAATTATTTTTCAATGGTCTTGGAAATCTAGAGATATCGTAACCAACTGGAAGATGACAAATGTCATTCTGATATTTAAGAAGGGCAAGAGAAAAAACCCTGGTAATAATTGCAGTCCTGTCAGGACACCTGAAGGACAATATGGTCATTGGTCATAGCCAACATGGGTTCATGAGCTGAAGGTACTGCATAACAAACTTTTTTAATTTTTTTAACGAGGTCATCTAGTTGACCAAGGGAAACCAGCTGAAATCTTTTTTTTTTTTTTTTTTTTTTTTTTCAGAAGAGCTTTTGATACTGCTCCTCACAGTATCCTTCTGCACAGCACAGCATACAGCTAGATAAAAACTTAATACTATGGGTGAACAATTGGCTGACAGGTTGGGCCCAAAGGTTGATAGTATATGGGGTTACATCAGGCTGTCAGCTTGTCACTAGTGGGGCTCCCAAGGACTCAATTTTAGGACCAGTTCTCTTCAATGCTTTCATAAATGACTTGGAAGTAAGTCTAGAAAGACTTTTGAGTAAGTTTGCAGAAGATACCTAATTGGGAGGAGATGTTGACTCCCTGAAGTGTGGAGAGGCCTTGAAGAGAGATTTTGACAAATTAGAGGGCTGGGCATTAGAGGGCATATTGTTGATTGCATCAACAATATGAAATTTAACAAGTGTAAGTGCTGGATTCTGCATCTGGGAAGGTGCAATCCCGGCTGTATGTACAGATTGCGGGAGCAGCCCTGCAGAAAGGGATCTGGGCATTTTGGTGGACAGCAATTTGAATATGAGTCAACAGTGTGCCCTGGCAGCCAGGAAGGCTAACCATATACTGGGGTGCATCAAGCACAACATTGCCAGGTCAAGAGAAGTGATTTGCATGCTCTTCTCTGCATCTCAAGTACTGTGTGCAGTTTGGTTTTAGACACAACAGTATATGAAGGACAAAAAGTTATTAGAGAGTGTCCAAAGGAGGGCTACAAAGTTAGGGTTACAAATAGTGAAAAGTCTAGAGGGGGTGGAGTATGATAAGCAGCTGAAGTCACTTGGATTGTACAGCCTAGAGAAGAGGAGTCTGAAGGGAGATCTCGTGGCAGCCCACAGCTTCTTCACAAGGGGGAGTGGAGGGGCAGGTGCTGATTTGAAAAGAAAAATGAGTAATATTAAAAAGGACTTTGCATCCCTGGGAAGGTTGTTGAAGTGATCAGGGGCACAGGTAGTGTTCTCCTCTGTTCTCCTGCTGGGTGACTGGGACCCAGAAAGAAGAAGGAGAATGGGACAGGTGAATGACTGTCTGCGGGGGTGGTGTCTGGACCAAGGCTTTGGGTATTTTGGTCTTGGGCAGCCCTTTGAGAAGCTGGGTATGTGGGCTGCTGACCGACTTCAACTCAATAAGTGGGGCACAAGTGTGTTGGGAAGCAAGCTCTCTGGACTGATTACTAGGGCTTTAAACTAGGTTTGATGGGGGAAGGGAGAGGAGTTAGAAGTGACAGAGAAGGGCTGGGTGAAGTTGTCACTGCTGTCACTGTTAAAGATAGTAAGGAAAAAACCTCTGAGTTGTCCCATAGGATCATCCAAGGGCTCATCAGAGAATGTAATTATCCCAATACCCCATCCGGAATCTTCTTGCATCCCTCCAGGGGTAGCTGTGCCTGCTGCTTCCTTAATATGCCTGTATACCAATTCGTGGAGCATGGGAAATAAACAGGATGAGTTCGAGATCTGTGTTTGGTCGCAGGGCCATGGTCTCGTTGCAATCACAGATACGTAGTGGGAGAGCTCGCACAACTGGAACAATATTATGGAGGGCTATGTCCTTTTTAGGAAAGACAGGCTCGGGAAGCAAGGGGGTGGGGTTGCCCTTTATGTGAGGGAGCAATTAGAGTGTACCCAGCTCCACCTGGAGGAGGGTGAAGGACAAATGGAGAGCTTGTGGGAGAGAATTACGGGGTGGGCTGGTATGGGGGACACTGTTGTGGGGGTATACTACAGGTCACCAGGTGAGGAAGAGGAGGAGGAGGAGGAGGAGGAGGAGGAGGAGGAGGAGGAGGAGGAGGAGGAGGAGGAGGAGGAGGAGGAGGAGGAGGAGGAGGAGGAGGAGGAGGAGGAGGAGGAGGAGGAGGAGGAGGAGGAGGCCTACAAGCAGCTGGTAGTAGCCTCTTGATTCCAGGCACTGATTCTCATGGGGGACTTCAATTGTCCAGACATCTGTTGGGTAAGCAACTCAGACAAGCAAGTGCAGTCCAAACGGTTCATTCAATGCGTTGAAGATAATTTTCTGACACAGGTGGTAGAGGAGCCGATGAGGTGGGGGGTGCTCCTGGACCTTGTTCTTACCAACACGGATGAGATTGTTAGGGATGTGAAGGATGAGGGTAGCTTGGGATGCAGCAACCATGAGATGGGAGTTCAAGATGGAACTTGATGGAAGAAGTAAGGCTAAAAGCAGGATTGCTACCCTGGACTTTTGGAGAGCCTTTGACTTCTTCCAGGACCTACTTGGGAGTATCTTATGGGCTAGATTACTAGAAGACAAGGGTGCTCATGACAGCTGGCCTACGTTTAGATAGCATTTCTTCCAGATTCAGGATCGGTGCATCCCTAAGAGTGAGAAATCGGGGAAGGGGGGCAGGAAACCTGTGTGGATGAGCAAGGAGCTCATCAATAAGATCAAAAGGAAGAGGAAGGTCTATGGAATATGGAAAAAGGGTGTGGCCTCTTGGGAGGAGTACAGGAGTGTTGTCAGGACCTGCAGGGATGCGATGAGGAAGGCTAAAGTCACCTGGAGATGAAGCTTGCAAAAGAGATAAAGGATAAGATGTTATTTGTTTATTTATTAGAGTATGTAAACAGCAAGAGGAAGACTAGGGATAATGTGAGTCCCTGGCTGAATGAGGGATGTGTCCTTGTAATGGGAGATGCTGAGAAGGCAGAGATACTGAATGCTTTCTTTGCTTCAGTCTTTGCTTCAAGGACTCCCACTCGGGATTCCTTGACCATGGAGGGAGGAGAAAGAGTCTGGGAAATGATCTTGCCTCTGGTTGACAAGGGAGTGATTCGGGAGCGTCTGAGTGGGCTCAACGTACACAAATCCATGGGTCCCGATTGGATGCATCCATGTGTGCTAAGGGAGTTGGCAGCCAAACTGCTCTCTGTCATCTTTGAAAGGTCCTGGAGAACAGGAGAGGTACCTAAAGATTGGAGGATAGCCAATGTCACTCTGATCTTCAAAAAGGGCAAGAAGGAGCATCCGGGAAACTATAGGCCAGTCAGTCTCACCTCTGTCCCTGGAAAGGTGTTGGAACAGCTTGTTCTGGATGTCATCTCCAAGGAATTGGAAAGAGAAGCTTATGAGGAGTAGTCAGCATGGATTCACTAAGGGGAAGTCATGCTCGACCAACCTCGTTGCCTTCTATGATGGCATCACCAGCTGGGTAGATGAGGGGAGAGCAGTGGATGTCATCTACCTTGACTTTAGCAAGATACTGTCTCCCACGATATCCTGCTAGCTAATCTGAGAAAGTGTGGGATAGAGGAGTGGACAGTAAGGTGGGTTGAGAACCGGCTGACTGGCTGAGCTCGGAGGGTGGTGATCGGTGGCGCAGAATCCGGCTGGAGACCTGTAACTAGCGATGTTCCCCAGGCGTTGGTGCTGGGTCCAGTCTTGTTCAACATCTTAACTGACAACCTTGATGAGGGAATAGTGACCATCCTCAGCAGGTATGCTGATGATACAAAGCTGGGAGGAGTGGCCAACATGCCAGAAGGCTGTGCTGCCATTCAGCGAGACCTGAACAGGCTGGAGAGCTGGGCAGGAAAGAAACCAAATGAGATTTAACAAGAGCAAGTGTAGAGTCCTGCACCTGGGAAGGAACAACCGCATATACCAGTAAAAACTGGGGGATTATCTGCAGGAGAGGCGTTGGTTGTCCTGGCGGATGACAGGTTGACCATGAGCCAGCAGTGTGCCCTGGTAGCCAAGAAGGCCAATGTGATCTTGGCATGCATTGAAAGGAGCGTGTCCAGCAGGTCAAGGGAGTACTGGAGTACTGTGCCCAGTTCTGGGCTCCCCGGTATAAAAAAAGACAGGGATCTCCTGGAAAGACTCTAGCAGAGGGCCAAAAAGATGATATGGGGCCTGGAGCATATTCCTTATGAGGGAAGGCTGAGAGACCTGTTCAGCCTTGAGAAAAGAAGACTGAGAGGGGATCTTATCAATGTTTACAAATATCTTAAGTGAGGGAGACAGTGGGAATTTGCCAACCTCTTTTCGGTAGTCTGTGGGTATAGGACAAGGGGAAACGACCAAAGTATGGAGTACAAGATGTTCCGCACCAACATGCAAAAGAATTTCTTCATGGTGAGGGTGACGGAGCACTGGAACAGGCTGCCCAGGCAGGTTGTGAAGTCTCCTTCTCTGGAAATATTCAAGGCCTATCAGGACTCCAACCTGGGCAACCTGCTCTAGGGAACCTGCTTTGGCATGGGAGTTGGACCCAATGATTTCCTGAGGTCCCTTCCAACCTCTACACTGCTGTGATTCTGTGATCATGGTGCAGATCAGATACCAGAGAGGGCAGAGCATAGCTTCATTGATATTGTATCATCATATATTCATATCATCTTCTCAGATTCCTAGATGCATCTCAGTATCTGTAGTGAGTTTACATGGCAAAGTTTTTGTAGCAGGGGGCAGCAGTGGTGGCTTCTGTGAGAAGAATCAAGAAGCTGCCCATGTTAGATAGGGGCCAGTTTCAGCCAACTCCAAAAGGATCCACTACTGGCCAGTGTCAAGCCAATAAGTGATGTTGTTTTCACCTCTGTGAGAGCAGATTTGAGAAAAGAGAAAAAAACAAAAACAAAAACAAACTGCTGCATAACAGCAGCTGGGAGAGTGAGGAGTGGGAAACAACCCTGCAGACACCAAGGTAAGTGAAGAAGGAAGGGGAGGAGGTGCTTCAGATGCTGGACCAGAAGTTCCCCTATGGCCTGTGGACAGGGCCTTGGTGTAACAGGTTGTCTCCCTGCAGCCCATGGAGTAAGACAGTGGAACAGATTTGCACACTGCAGCCCATGTTGTAGCCCATGGTGGAGCAGGTGCATCTGGCCTGAAGGAGGCTGTAACCCGTGGAGAGGAGCCCACACAGGAGCAGGTGACCTGTCAGGAGCTGCTGCCCCTGTGGGGGACCCAGGTTGGAGCAGTGTGCTCTTGATGGATGGACTTCATGGTACAGACCCATATATGGAGCAGTTCTTGAAGAGCTGCTGCCTGTGGGAAGCCAGTGCAGGATCAGTTCAGGAAGTATTGTATCCCATGGGAGGGACCCCAAGTTGGAGAAGGGGAAGAGAGTGACCTTGAAGGAATGGCAGAGACGAAGGGCTACAGACTGACTGTAAACCCCATTCCACCATTCCCCTGCACTGCTTGGGTGGAGGAGGTGGAAAAGGGTAGATGAGGAGGGAGGCATTTTTAGTTTCTTTCCTTTGTTTTTCACTTCTCTAGCTTGTTAGTAATAGGTAATAAATTTCTCTAATTTTCTCATGCTGAGTCTGTTTTCCTATGATGTTAATTTTTGAGCGATCTCCGTCCTTATCTCAACCCTTGAGCCCTCTATATTGGATTTTCTCCCCCTTCCCTTTGAAGAGGGGGTAAGACAATGGATCTTGATTGTGGTGGATCTTGACTGCCCAGCTGAGTAAAACCACCACAGTTTCCTCACCTCTTCCTAAAGTTTGGCCATCAGGCAGATCAGCTTGTTTACCTGGGCACAAATCCCACAGGTGTGCTTGCTACCACTCCTCATCTCTGGGAATATCCTCAGGCACACACCACAGCCTGAAAGCTGAAAGTTGAATAGTCACAGGAACAGCCTGGATATTCATCTTTGTGGTTGCATCATCCTACTGGGTGTCAGAGGAACAGAAGCAAAGGGCATGGCTTTCTACCGTGGAATCGCCTTGTGCCTCCTTGCTGCCACGTGCCTCACAGAATATTGGTTAATACATTGTCATTAATTGAAGAGGCCATCAGGGATGCAGTCCAAACTTGCTGGTGGTCAGACCAAGCAGCAGGCCACCTACTGGCACAGTGCACCCACCACTCTTGCATGAACTGGTGTGTGAACTCCCATCTGTTAGTGTCCCTGGTCACAATGTTCATGGTCACTGGTGTCCCCCTATGGGTGCAATATGAGACTTCCTCCAGTTTGAACTGAGGTAATGTCATCTGGCACCACCCATCTCTTGTCCCCTCCTGAGACTGGTCACCTGTTGGCGGGGTTCTCTGCACAGATAGCCACACAGCCTGAGGGTGTCAGGGCCCAGCAACCCCCTTGGGACCCTGTGGGACCTCGCAAACCTTGTGCTCTTCTCAGCACCTAGTAACTTAGTAGGTTAGGCCTTTACACAGTACATAAATAATAACTGTCTGCAGTACAGTGTAAGAGAAGTTTCTGTAGAGCATCTAGAAGATGTGATTGCCCTCTAGCACGAGTCTTCTTATTGTTGCAATATTAGAAATATAAGCCCCAGGTGCAGAAAGTGGGTTGTGCTAATTGAGCCAGGGGTCTAATCAAATAGAGCCTCGTAAGGGAAGATCTGTTAATGACAAGTCTCTAGTGTAAATGAATATTTTTTGTTTTCATCAGCATTCCACTTTCTTCTAAAGTAGAAATCATTTTCATTTTAAGAATAGTAAAATAAAGAGGAACCTTCCTTCACAGAATCACAGAATCACACAGAATTTCTAGGTTGGAAGAGACCTCAAGATCATCGAGTCCAACCTCTGACCTAATGCTAACAATCCCCACTAAACCATATCCCTAAGCTCTACATCTAAACGTCTTTTAAAGACTTCCAGGGATGGTGACTCCACCACTTCCCTGGGCAGCCTGTTCCAGTGTCTAACAACCCTTTCTGTAAAGAAGTTCTTCCTAACATCTAACCTGAAACTCCCCTGGTGTTCCCCTTCTTTCATTTCCATCTCCTCTTATAGATTGAGATTATATTTTCTTTTGAGGTGAGCTATCACAGCAGCGGTTCATAAAAATGAAAGGCTAGCTACATTTGCAATATTTCGTTTTATGCTTTAAGCTTGATTATTTATTTATTTATTTATTTTTACACACGGTTTATTGTCAACAGTATACACAGAACAAAATTCAAGACTGCACTGTGGAGAAGTTCAGAGCAGGGGTTTTATACATGTATGAGGCCTTTGCTTTTTGTATTCACAATTTTACTGTGTGGTTGTTCTTACTAGTTCTCATTCTGCTGAATCAGCTCTTACAAAAGCATCATTGTTCTTGGAGTCTTAGAGACTGACACAGGTTACAGACTGCTTAAGAAATGTGAATTAGGTGCGGTGGTGCAGAGGAATGAGCAGAATGAGAAGAACTTAAAAGCTGCTTTTTTTTTTCTCCTTCTGATCAGCTGTACCTGCCACTGTAAGTAGTGCCTCTATCCAGATTAGCCATAAGCTTCAAAAAGTTTTTAACAAAGCTTCAAAGCAGACAATTTATACATCACTATTACCTGACTTTAAAAACATTCCTCTTTCTTTAGGATAAAAACATTCTATAAAGAATATTTTTTTTTTTTTTGAGGAATAAAAAATAGAATTCCAAGAATTAAGAATTTGAATTTAACTGGACAAAAGCTGAAACCTACATACTATTTTTTTTTTCCTTAATAACATTGCAAAAAGCTGCCTTGCATTCCTTTTGTCATTCCTTACATTCATTTTGTTATATCACATAAGGTACTGTGAGCTGCATATTCTATACAGGCCTGCAGATTGGTTCAAGTGATTACAATACATTTCTGAGTGCTCATTTCCATACAGCAAAAAAGAGAGCAATTCAAATGAAAGAAGCTTACATGATATAGTTTGTGCCTTTGTGGGACAAATATTCTGCTGCAGAGATTAAGTGGGCCACCACGTGATATTTCTGTGAGATTAAAAATTACCACAGAGAGGACAGATTTATGGGTTGTCCATTGCTCCTCTCCTCATGGTTATGTATCAGTGAAAATCAACATTCATGCTGCATCCTCAGGTCTCCTCCTCAAATGTCCACATTTTACAATATTCCAACTAAGAAGGAAGGCATATGAATATCCATGCTGTGTCTGATTTTAAACAGACACAGACATGATTGATGGGTGATGCTAGACACTTTTAACCTTATGGTGATATTCTTTTGAAGGTTGCAAAGTGCATTTTTCTGTAATAATTAAAGTCTGTGAGGTTCCAAATTCACCAGTATTTCTAAATCATAATGTGTCTGTTGCAGATGGACAGTTAGTCAAATAACCTGGCATCTGTACCAGTACAACATAAATGTCTGAATGAGGATGTACCAATTGAGATGTTTTCATCAAGTGACCAGATTGGTACAATACAGATGAAACCCTTCATTATCCACTGATGATAGATAGCATGTATAGTATGAGAGATATTTTAATGTTCTGACTGGAGGCAGCTGTAATTTTCTGAACGTGCATTTATTTATTTAAATGTGATTGACCAACATTCTGAGCACATATTCAATATTTAAATATAAACATAAAAAAAAAAGTCTATGCTTTTGAGAAGGTATTGGCCTTTCAACTGACTTAAGTGAAACTGAATTATAGTAAATCAACTTCAGACTCCTTAAATGGTGATTGAGAGTATTTACAGGATAGTTAGATGTAGCAAAACTAGACTACTTTAAATTTAATTCTTTAGTAAATTCAGATTATTTTTCCTGATGGTCCTCCATGAAACATACACAGTTTGGGGGGTGAAAGCTACAATCATAGAATTATAGAAAAAGTCTAGGCTAAAAAATACCTCTGGATACACTCTGTCGCAGCCTTCTGTGAAAAGCAAGGTCTTAGGTTGGCTAACCATGACAGCCCTGTTGATCTGCCTTGAATATTTCCATCAAGGGAGATTCCACCACCAGTCTGAGCAGCCTATGCAATGTTAAATTTTTTTTTAAGCTTTTTTTTTTTTTCTTTTGTATTTAAATAGAATTCCCCCTGAAGCAACTCATATCTGTTGCCTCTTTTCTACTCACTTTACAACCTTGTGAAAAGAATAATTACAACTCATCTGCAACTACCATACCAATGGAAAACTGAGATTAAATCCCTCCTGAACCTTCTTTTCCCTCAAGTGGAAACAAACAAACAAACAAACAAACAATGCTCGTTTAACCTTTCTTCATAAGTCAAGTTCTCCATAACTTTGATCATCTTGATGATCCTTCTCGGAACCCTCTGTAATTGTTCAGTCTGTATTATAACAGAGGTACCAAAACTGAGCACAATGTGCAAGGTAAAAAGAGCTAAGTAGTCTGGAATAATTTCATCCTTTGGTCTGCTGATGATACAACAACAGCTGAAGCTACAAATGTGTTTTGTCTTAGATGCTGCAAAGTCATACTACTGACTCATATTCAGTTCACTGTCCACCAGTACAAATTCTTCCCAGTCAGTTAGTTTGCAGCTTGTATTGCTAGTTAGAATTATTCCATTTCAGATGTAGGACTTCTATTTATCTTTGTTGAATCTCATGCAGTTTTTCTTGATCCATTTTTCTAGACTGCCAAGGATGCTGTGTATTTTCCTCTTCTGCACAGTTTATCTACCTCTTTTTCCAGTGGGTTGTTATTTGCAAACCTAGTGATAGTGTATTCAATTTCATCAACCACATTGTTTTTAAAGGCCTTGAGGAACTCCACTTATGACTAGTTACCAGTCTGAGAAAATCATCAAAACCTTTTTAGTTTAGCAGTTTAGGCAGATTTCCATTCATCCTGAGGCTAATTTGCCCAGGCCTTATCTTACAATCTTCAACAAGGATTTGAGAGATAAAGTGAAGCATCTTGTAAAAGTCTAGGTAGAAGGATATCCACTGCTCTCCTCCATTAACTGAAGAAGCCGTTTCATCACAGAAGGCAATTGGTTAAGCCTGGTAAATCCACATTACCTTTCCCCAGTCTCCTTCTTGTCTTTCATGTATGTGGAAAAAGACGTCAAGAGGATCCAAAAGGACTCATTACATACTTTTCCTAGGCTCTGAGGTGAGGCTACCTGGTCTTTAGTTTTCTAGAGCTCCTTTTTTCTAGAGCTCCTTTTTTTTTTTTTTTTCCTTCCCAGAAACAAACCAACAAACAAAAAAGCATAATTTTTGTTGATGGGTATATTTACCCTCTTTTGATCATCTGTGATTTCCCCTAATCCTTCTAAAGGTGACAGAGTGGCTTTGCAATAATGTCTTCCAACTGTGTCAGATGCATCCTATCACATCCCATAGACATGCATATGTCCAGTCAGTACAGATGGTCCTTAGCTCAACTCTCCCCTACTATCAGTGATTAACTGTTTGCTCCAACATTGTTTCTTGGAATAGCAACTTGGGATCTGACCTCACCCTTAAAGACTCAGGTGAAAACAACACTGAGTACCTCAGTCTTATCTATGTCATTATTAAGTAACTTGCTAGCCCTGTTCAGCTTCAGTCTTGTGTCTTGTTCTTCCACTCAGTACAGAAGCCTGCAGAAGCCTCTTTCACTGTTTGAGCTGCAGATGAGCTTTTGCCTGCCTAACTGAATCTCTGCATACTCAGGCAGTATATATATATATAGTCCCATATTTTATTTTATCTTTTCCCATTTGAGCCCTTTGAGTACTTAACTGCTTAACAAGGTTGATTTATATCTATGCTGACTCTAATATTTTATTGTTTTGTTTTGTTTTGCTTTTTTCCATTTGGGGGTATGGACATCCCCTGTGTTTTGAGCAGGCTGCCTCTGAAAATCTTCCAACAGTTCTGAGCACCTTTGCCTTCCAAGACAGGTTTTCATGGGGTTCTTAATAATTACCTGAGCAAATGTTTTCTAGCAATTGAAACCTGCAATTAAGAAGTTGTTTATTTTGCTACTTGCTTTCTTCTTGGCCCTTAAATATATATTCCCTCCCCCAGGGAAATAGATATTAGTGCTCTGCTTGATTTTTCCTAGTGTCCTGTCTATAAATTTGATAATTAGTCATATCTCAATTTATTACCTGTGGTATAAATTTCTATATAGTTTTGTTGAATTTATAATTTTGAATGAAAACTATGAAGTGATGAGTAGAAAGTGTGTGCAAGTACACTTAGGTATTACCATTATTATTATTTTGTCTATTTGTGAAATGTAAATTTGTTTGTTTGTTTTGGTTGTGTTCATTACATACATAGAATGTATACTAATCAAAGGATTTACTAATGCTTCTAGATACAAGTGTCTCAGGAATTTAGGAGAAAATAAAACTCTTTCCAAGAATTTATGTGCTTGTCTCTTCTGCCCAATCTACCTCAATTTAAGTGGTTTTATATTTAGAACAGAGAATATTCAAGGGTCAAAATATTTCTCTGCCAGCAACAATGCCTAATTACAGAAATAATAAATAACATTTTCATGGCAAAAAGCAATAAAGAAATAAAGTTTCCACACTGATTTTTCAAAACAGTCTCTTTCCATAGCTTTGAATATGGATAAAACAGTAAAACTGTAGTAGTATAATGTAAACTGGGACTATTCTTTGAGAAATTCATCTCAGTATTTGAATAGTAATTGTAAATGGTACTCATTTAATCTGACCAGTCATTTAAAAGTTGGGCACCAGTCATTTGAAAACTGGGCATGCATTCCAAGTTAGGTGTCTGTACTTTATAATCAATGAAAAGAGAGAAGGAATGAGACCTCCAAAGAGTGATTAATTCATTTTTAAATAGGTATCTATTAGAAACATAATAAATATATTTCTGGAGATACTCTTCCTGTGTCTGTGGAGGACTTTTAAATGAATAACAAAGATGTCTAAATTTTAGTTACTTAAGCTGTGGTGAAATGAGTCTTATTTTCCGTGTTAGCTCTTCACGTACAAATATATTAGATGAGGGTAATACAGAAGCTATTTAATAGTAGGTGTCAATAATATGAATTGGCACAATGATGCAACCTGTACAGACAATAATATGATGATGCTCAACAAGTATAACTGTTTTTGTTTTGCTGTTGTTTTTGAGAAATACTTTATTTTTTTAATCAAAAAAGGTTTGATGGCAAATTATTTCAAACTCAGATTGTAAGATTAATAATGAAGATATTACATGCATGTACACTCCTCAACTTCTTTCTAAATGCATTCCAAATTAGAAATCCTTTTCTATAGCTAAGTTGTGTCATTCGAATACCTATATTGCATCTTCTGTTTTGATTACTGTAATTAGTTACTTGACCTTGGAATTTTTATAACTTTTGCTATGAACTGTAACAGAAAAAGTAACAGTAGTTATTGTAGCCATCATCTTCACCTATCTATTTACTATCAATATTTATTTAATATCTATTTAATATCTAATTAAATATCCATTTAATCCCATTTTTGTTTGTTTGTTTGTTTGTTTTTTTTAACAGAAATGTTTGGTCTTAGAGTTAAGTTGCTTCAAAATTTAATCTCTTTTCCTTCTAACCTACTATTTCCCATCCCTTATTGTCTACTGATGCAGTCATACTCCACAGTCTTGTGTTCCAATTTTCCAAATTGCTGCTAAGATCTTTTCTCCATTGCATAGTGACATTTGCAGCTATAAATATATATATATATGTATACAATGGAAAGAAAAATGGAGAGGATAATTGTTCTGTTAAAAGGAACAGAATAATTTGTTTATTTCTATAACTATCAGACCTTAAAATCATAGCTTTTATGAGAAAACTGCTCATGTATTATTGTGAATGTAATCAGAATGCGTAAGCATGTCTTAAGTACAGCACTCACTTGATTGCTAGCACCTAATCAAGTAGAAAGCTCTGAGAGAGTACCTGAATACTCTCATTTGCCTGGCAAATCTGGTGGCTTTCTACATCGGGGTTAGAGCATTGATGATTAGAGGAAAAGCAACAGAAATCATCTATCTGGACTTGTGAAAGTATTTTGCACTGTCCCCCATAACATCCCTTGTCTATAAATTCAAAAGACATGGATCTGATGGATGGATTACTTAGTGAGTAAGGAGTTGGCTAGATGGTCAGTTGAGGTAAATGGCTCAAGTGGATATCAGTGATGAGTGGTGATCTTCAGGGGTCTGTATTGAGATTGGTGCTGTTTGAGATCTTTGTCAGTGACATGGACAGTGGGATTGAGTGTACCTTCACCAAGTTTGCACATGACAAGTTGTGAAGTGAGGTCAACATGCTGGAGGGAAGGGATGCCATCCAGAGGGACCTGGCCTAGCTTGAGAGGTGGGCCTGTGTGAAATTCATGAAGTTCAACAAGGCCAAATACAAGCCTTGCATTTGGGCTGAAGTAATCCTAAACACAAACAGAGGCTGGGTGGAAAACAGATTGAAAGTAGCCCTCAGGATAAGGACCTGGGGATGTTGGTTGACAAGAAGCTCAACATGAGCTGGCAGTATGTGCTTGAAGCCCAGAAAGCCAACCGTATCCTGGGCTGCATCAAAAGAAGCATGGCCAGTGGGTTGAGGGAGGTAGTTTTCCCCCTCTACTGTACTCCTATGTACTCCTAAAGCACTACCTTCAGCTCTAGGACCCCCAGAATGAGAAGGACAGGGACATATCAGAATGAGTCCGGGGAGGACCACAAAGATGATCAAAGACCTGGAGAACCTCTGCTATGAAGATAGACTAAGGGAGCTGTGGTTGTCCTCTGTACAAGGAGACCTTATTGTGGCCTTCCAGGCCCTGAAGGGGGCCTAAAGGAAAGCAGGAAAGGGAGTCAGGGTATCAGGGAGTGTAGTGATAAAACAAGGATTAAGGGCTTTAAACTAAAAAAGGGTAGATTTAGGTTAAATATTTGGAAGAAATTATTTCCTGTGTGGATGGTGAGGCACACCACATGTTGCCCAGAGAAGTTGTGGATGCCCCCTCCCTGGAAGTGTTCAAGGCCAGATTGGATGGGGCTTTGAGCAACCTATCTAGTGGGTGGCATCCCTGCCTATGGCAGGGGGATTAAAACAAGATGATCTTTAAAGGTCACTTCCATCCCAAATCATTTTATGATTAATTCTGTGATTCTGTGACTGTACATGTGTACATTCTGTGGCTCTACGTGAGTAAGCTCAGCCACTTACATCAGAAACAACAAATATATGTTACCAAAATCAAAATGAGTTTCAGTGACATGGTCCTTCCTCTCTAGGCCTGTATTCACTTGCAGAAAAGGTGTGTTTGGAAATCACACGAAGAAATAAAAATAAAAAAAAATAAAAATAAAAAAAAAGTTTTACCAAGGAAGGAAACAAGATATCTTACAATCAGGTAAACTTAGTATATATCAACACAATAATGGTATGGTCTCTCTTTTACTCCCCATTAAATATCGAAGGTGAAGCACAAGTAATCCCCTTCCATATTTGGAACTGGGCTGTGGACATGATGGCCTGGAACAGTTGTTGAAATATATTATATATTTTATATATATATATATATATATATATATTATACATATATATTTATTTCTTGTGAATCTCTTTGGACATTTAAACCTTTTGTTTATGACAAAACAAGTGTTAGGATTAACATCATTGAACCTCAAGGATATATAATGTCAGAGAAGGGGTAAACCCATTAGAAGAAAGGAAATCATTCAAAATGTAAAATATTGCTAATGCGTAGATTTCAGGTTTTTGCATGTATGAATCAACTCAACAGATACAACTGAACAAAGTCAGATTAATATTCATTAATATGAACAATTTCAACAAGCCACACTTCCTAATTGAAAACTCAGATCCTATTGACTTTTGATTTGTCTTCTTAAAACAGCAAGTCATCTTAGTAACTCTTTGGTCAATAAAGACAAATTGACACTGTGAGATAAAAATATTCTTAATCTATTTTCAGACATTAGTGACATCTTCCCATAGCTGAAGAATGAGCTTTAAAGGGATCAACTCAGATTTCTATGTCTTAGATAGTAGAAATTCACAGTTGAATTTAATGAATTCCATTTAATGTGTCACTTTTTAACAGAAGCACAGTACTGTGAATGAAATATATTACAGAATCACAGAATCACAGAATTGTCTAGGTTGGAGGAGACCTCCAAGATCACTGAGTCCAACCTCTGACCTAAGAGTAATCATTCCTTCACTAAACCATATCACTAAGTTCAACATCTAAATGTCTTTTAAAGACCTCCAGGGATGGTGACTCCACCACTTCCCTGGGCAGCCCATTCCAATGCCTAACAACCCTTTTGGTAAAGAAGTTCTTCCTAATATCCAACCTAAACCTCCCCTGGCACAACTTTAGCCCATTCCCCCTCATCCTGTCACCAGGCACATGGGAGAATAGACCAGTCCCCACCTCACTACAGCCTCCTTTAATGTACTTATAAAGAGTGATAAGGTCGCCCCTGAGTCTTCTCTTCTCCAGTCTGAACAATCCCAGCTCCCTCAGCCACTCCTCATAAGACTTGTTCTCCAGACCCCTCACCAAATTCTCTTTCAAGGGGGCACCCGGATATGAACCAGGGACCTCTTGATATTATAATTGTTCAGAGTAACATGGGTAATTCTTCAAAACAAATAAAATGCAGTAACAAGGGGAAAAGTGCTTATATCTTGTCTCTTTCAAATCAAGCAAAGAAAATCACTTTCATATAACATCTGCTGGATTACTGAAATCTGATCTTTACAGATCTTCAGTCATGATGAAAGTTAGCTTTTGGTGACTTCCTTTTCACTCCTTCATGTAAGCAGTCTTTATTATCTCCCACTTCAGTGACCTACACATGAAGTTTGTCTCAGATACAATCATGTGAAGTCATGTTCTTACCTTCATTCACAGATGTTTTGAGACTTTATGAGCAGTGCTGATGATGCATTCAGATGGTCCTGTCTTACTGTACAGTAGCAGCTTTCCTAGAAAATAATAATGGAGATAATCCCCCATAAAACTGCTTCACTATTTTAACATTATCGATAAGTACAAAGTTCTTGACATTCTATCTTCCTCCTATATTGGTGTAGATTATTGGATTATTGATGACCCAGTTTTCCTTCTCTCGTGTTTAAATATTCATGTATTTATCAATTTCATACAATTTCAAAATTAAAAAAAAAATAATAATATACATTCTACTGCTGAGAATTTGCTTTTTTTTTTTTTGTTTCTCCCACACTCACTTTTTTTTTTTTTTTTCTTCTTCCAATACCAGTAGAGTGCCAATGTACTTATTTTCCTTTAAACATGCTGGATAGTCATGAAAAAATCTTTCTGAGACTAATATTATTATATACATTGAATCTATATTTTCTTTCTTATACAAAACTGACTAGGTTGGAAAATTATTTACTGAAAGTCACAAATAATGACCATATTCAGTTTTAGCTTACCAGGAAAATAAATAAATTAATTAAAATATACCTCCTGTATTAAGATATGCCATTCTACCAGGAAAAAGAAAAAAAGGCAATGATGTTTTCTTATATTGAAAAATAATTCAGATTCCTAAATCTAAGACAATATCTAATGCCAAATATTTGGATCAAAGTATCTAGGTCAAATGCTACTTATTTGGAAAAAAAAAAAATCTTATAGCACAAAATAGAAAAAAAAATAATAAAATAACAGAGCATCTGTGGGTTAGCTACAGCTGAGTTACTAGGACACAAATCTTTCATCTAGACAATCCATTTAAACTGAATCTCTATGTGTGAGATATAAAAAACCTAGAGTTTATCCACAGAAGTCCTGAAAAAAAAAAAAAAAACCAAAAAACAAAAAAAAAAAAAAAACACATAACTGTAGCCTACATCAATTGCTTGAGAATATTTTAACATATTTTTAATTTAAAGTGAATCGTTAGTTTTACCTTTGCATTAGATTCATTAAAATGGTCATTTTTCCTTAGTACTGAAAGGAAAGAGTGAGAGATATAGAAGTAGACAGATGTGAAGCAATCTATGTTAAGAATTTCCTAGGGAACTAATATTATACTGTATAAATAATATCACATTTCTTTCTGTTGTTTTCTAATTTTAGAACAGAATGTCAACATTTAACCCTTTCTGGTTTTAAATATGTTCTCCATATACCAGCTTCTGTTATTTAGAATAGAGGCATGTCTTTCTTACAGAGCATTCATAACATCTTTTTTGGTGGGTCTGTTATTAAGTCAACTCCAGACAGCTTTTAATTATTTCTTCAGACTTTAAATTGTGTCCTCTCTGAATATGTGTTCTGAAACGGCTATTAAGGGAATAATGAATGGGTCATTCCTTATTGAGTGAGTGAGCAAAAGAGGACTCAATTCACATACAAACTGTGCAAAGGAGAATAGATTTGGGGGTTTTCATCATCTGTTACTCCTGGGTTTCACGTGGAATAATAGAAAACCTTCAATGATACCATGTGGTCTAAGGTAAACAGTTCTGCATGTCAAACCCCTGTTCACCTCAAACTGCTCAAACAGCAAGCCACTCAGTAACATTTTTGATACAGTTAAGGGTATGCTAGAGAGCTAGGACTCCTCCTAATTTCCCCAGAGCCCCAGTTTGTGACACTGTGCTTATCCTGGATAAATAATTAGTTGGAAGTCATGCGTAAGTCAAACCAGACTAAAGATAAAACTAAAAGAAAAGACTAAGCCTGTCTTCATAACCTCCAAATGCATATGTCTAAAAACAATTGTAGAAGAAATAGGTATGGAAATAAAAACATTGAAAACATATTTATGTGATGATTACATCAGGAAAATCTTCCATGCCCTCATTCTGTTGTTTTGCTTTTCCTCTTCTGACAAGACAAGTTTTCAGCTTTTGATTATACTGTCTCCTACTCAGTGGGAGAATGCTAGCCTTAGAGACAGCTATTTTTCTGAGGTATTGTAGAGGATCTACATTAGTTCAAACTAGCTGCTGATTAACTGTTTTCACATCAACTGAAGAAAAGACCTTTTTGTTTTTAATTTTTAAGAGGATAAAGTACTATAAAGACAGATCAGCATTTTGGAGGACAACAGGAATGGACAAAAGGAGGGGAGGATATACCACCAAATTATATCTTCCTGGTAAAGAATGAAGTTAGTGTTTCTGGAACACTGTATGTATTTTTATTTTTATTTTTTAGATACTAAACTCATATATATATATATATGATATATATATATACACTATATATAGTTTATATATATTATATAAACTCATATATATATATACTAAACTGATACATATATATGTGTGTGTGTACTGCTCACTTCTCTCTATATATATATTTAAATCACAAATTCAACTAAGCAATAAAAAGTAGTAATTTATTCCAAAATAGCCCATTATTCAGGAGGACATCAAGGTTCAGAGTTGGAAAGGAAGAAATAAGCCAGAATCCTAACAAAGTGAAAAAGAACTCAGTTATGCAATGTGTAGAACACATTGTGAGCTGATGTTTTCTTATCACTCATTGAACATAGAAGATCATAAGAAATTCCAAAGCATGAGAGAATTGTACCAAAAAGGACAAAAGAATAATTAGCAAAATGATTTATTCAAAATAGAGGAGAAATTCAATTTTAAACTTTTGTCTTATCCTTTTAAATGATCCTAGCTCCCACAGCAGAAGGAAGCATGCACAAACCCTATAAAACTATTCACATATATGTTTTTTAATTCAAAATTAATGAATCATAATTGTGCTGCAGTAATCCACTTTAGAACATGACTGACACTTCAAAGCTATGTTCTGATTAGTTATTTGGACCTTTGGATTATATTATAGCTATTCATCAGTTTTCAGCAATGAGTCTTTGGAACATAATCACTAAAAACTCCATGAAAATCCTATAGCTAAGACAAATAAAATAAATGTATGAAACGACAAATAATTGCTTGTTTAAGCAACGTTTAATAAATGTTTGGGTTCTTCCCATCTCAGTATTTAGTTGCAGATAATTCTTTCTTTCTTCAGCTACCATTTTTCACCCTGCACTGTCACATTTTCTATGACCCATGCCTGGTGAGAAAGCTGTCCACAAATCAATAGTCAGTGACTGTTACAAGAGTTATCTTTTTTCCTTTTTTTTTTTCTTTTTTTTTTTTTTTCTTTTTTTTTTTTCTTTTTTTTTTTCCCCTCACACAGGCTAAGAACAACATAAAAATATAATCAGAGATCGGTTGAAATTAGAAGATACCTGTGGAAGTCATGTGGTCTAACCCTCCTGCTCAGGCAGAACCACCTGAGATGCATGGATCATATTATCTGTTGAACACGTCCAAGGATGGAGACTTGGAGGCTGTATGACCTTTGTGGGCAACCTGTTCCACTGCTCAGTTGTAGTTACCCAAGATCTATTAATTAATATATATATATATATTTTTTTTTTTTCCCTGAGTTTTATAATTACTCAGGATTCAAATGCTTATGCTTTGTATTTTATGTGTCTCTTCATTACTACACCAGTGCTAAAACTCACATCAAGTGTTATGTGAATCTCTCATACAATTCACTGTGGTACAAGGGTATAAAGACAATGCAATTCTCACAGGTATGGTTATTATCAAAAGGATTATGTTTTACAGAACAATCCCATGGATATCTAGAATAATACGGGATCCTTTTTATGTAGATGAGGTGGGATTCATTGGACTAGGTTCCATATGCAAAGTTGCCATAGTCTACTGGTATTTGATGAGTACATAGGAACTATGATGTGAATGTCATAGGTTAGGTAGGAACATAAACTCACCTTTTGCTATTGAAGACGCATTTATTTTGTAGTGCCAAATTATCATTCAGGTTATAAATTCTATATATTTTCAAGTAAATATATAAACTTTGTTTAGTACCATGGGGCCTTTTAATAGCATGTAAACAGAATCCTGATTACACCGGTGTAGTTAGCTGGACAAAAAAAAAAAAAAAAAAAAAAAAGGAATTTTTCAATGTAGCTATCTTCCATACCTTCTGTGCTGACAATACAGGTAGCAGAGGAAAACCTCTCACACTTGCCAGCAAAAATATTTATCTGCATGAGATGAAGGGAGCAAACTCTTAATATTCAAGATTGACACTAAATAGATGTAATATATTTTTTTCTTCTTCTTTCTAAAAGCTGGACATAGAGGCAGATAAGGAACACTCAGAGGAAAATGAGAAGTTACTCTGAACCTCAAGTCTCCAGATCTAAGATTGTCAATAAAACCAATGGAAAAAAGTAAATGATTTGCATAGCTTCACTGAGTTATATTGCCAGTCTTAGATTTGGAGCCTTTAATCTGGAAACAGAAAAATCAGCAATATCTGGGAGCTAAATTTTATGTTCAAGCATTCTTTGGATTTGCTTCACATGTAATCTTTATTGCTTAAACTTGTAACTAACAATGTAATTAATTTGAACTACCTTTATATATTTACTACACAGCCTACATGTAAACTGATATTTGACATCACTTTATAGAGTGTAAGAAACATATGAGGAAAAAAATTAACTCATCCTACTCTAACTATCTAAATCAAGTTAGAGGAGTTGTACTATACAAATGTGCTTCTCTAGAGAATAAACAGCAGCTGGGGTAATAATAGACATTTATACTGCTTATATCAAAATTTATGTTAAATGATGCCACACTATAAGTCTCGATAAATGAAACTTTTTGTTTGTTTATTGTAATATCACATCTATTTTGTAGCAGTAGTCAATAAGTGAGAAGGATATCTAGGGACTGTTTACATATTCCATAGCTTCTTGGTTTACACCCCACCTGCCTGCCTGCCTGCCTGCAGTATGCAGTCGTATGTTACATGTATCAAGGTCACACCATATAGACCATGTAAGGCACTGTAAATGGCAGAAGAAACACAGAGACATACTAGAAAAATTCTGGTACAATATTTAATGTGTTAGATTTCTTAACTGGTAAAAATACAAAATAGCAGTGCAGGATTGTCAGTAGTCAAGTCCCATGATGTTACAATATGAAGACAGACTGTAATCATAGGCATCATATTATGTTTGATTTAAAGAAAAATCAACTGACAAAAAGATACTAGCTAGTCTTGGAGATTAGGGTTATAAATTTCAAGTTCATTTTCACAATGTTCTGTAACAATACCTGAATCAGGAACTGGCTCAGTATTTCACAGGAGATTCTTAACAGGAATACTTCCTTCACAGGAGCAGGAGTGTTCACAGATCAATCTTTCCTAAAGCACTCAAGCTGATTTAATTATTTTCTCCCTCTAATGATGATGAATAGTCAGTTGAACCTAACTGAAGAAACTGAAGAAGATTAGGGTCAACACTTGTGGTTTAACCCAGCAGGAAACTAAGCACCACAAAGCTGTTTGCTTACTCCCACACCCCTGAGTGGGATGGGGAAGAGAATTAAAAGGGTAAAAATATGAGAATTCATGAGTTCAGATAAAGACTGTGTAATAAGAAAAAAAAAAAAAAAAAAAAAAAAAAAAAAAGGAAAGAAAGAAAAAATCCAAAAAGATCAAAGCGATTCACAATGTAATTGCTCATTGCCGTCTGACTGATGCCCAGAGAGTCCACTTGAAATTGTCCCCAAGCCAAATAACCCCAGTATTGCTGATGAGCATGATATCAAATGAAATATTTCTTTGGTCGGTTTGGGTCAGTTGTGTCCTCTCCCAGATTCTTGTGCATCCCCATCCTTCTTGCCAGCGGGATAACATGCGAAGCAAAAATTCCTTTACTTAGTATAAACACTGCTCAGCAACAACTAAAACATTAGTGTTATCATCTATATTTTCATCCTAAGTCCAAGACCTAGTACCATGCCAGATATTATGAAGAAAATGAACTCCAGTGCAGCTGAAATCAGGAAAATGCTGAATGTTTTTGAGAATTTAGGCATTTGCTTCTCATATAATGCTATAGATCATCCATAAACTGCTTACTAGTCTGATAGCCATAAAGATGTTATCATCTTGTATTAATTTCTGTTTTGTCTCACGTACATGTAATTAAAGTTTCCTATTTAGTATTTTATCCTATGTATTGAAAAACTGTATTCCTCTGTGACTCTTATGAATTGTATTCCTGTATTCTTGTATTCCTCTGTGACTTCTTGAAACTCTGTTTTGCTGTTTTTATATTTTTCCCAGTATATTAACCCCTGCAAGTAGACATCATTGACAAATTTTCTTTTCCTCCCCCCCTCCTCTCCTCTTTTCTCTCCCTCTCTCCCCCTCCTTTATCCCTCTCTCTCTCTCCCCCCCCCCATTAGTTCTCAAGCAAGTAAATATTAATCTGAAACTGAGTTCAAGCAAATATCTAAAACTTTAAATTATAGCAGCTGCAAGAAGAAAGTAGAAGCCAGAATCAACAAATTATCCAATATTCTGCTTGCAGTTATCTCTTCCACTGCTGTAAGTGACAATTCTGCATCATTTAGCTGGGTGGGAGGGAGAGATGTTTTGGGCTGAAGAAAACTTTGTTTAGATCAGGCAATCTGGCATAGTACTACTATAATATCTTCACAGGAAAAAAAAAAAAAAAAAAAGTTAATTATAAAGCAAATGTATTTTGCATAAATTCTGTGTGAAACATATGCACTGCTATTTTAATTTAAATGTCTTTTTCAGAAAAAAAATAATAAAAAAAAAAAGTCTTCCTTTATTTGAAAATATTAAGATATATTAAGCTAAAATATCGTTCTACTTCACAGTTTAGGTGACATTTCTCACAAAGGCATGGAGAAATTCCAACTTTTTTTTTTTTTTTTTTTTTTTAATCTCAATAATTCTTTACATATTTCCTTGAGAAGTCTTAAAAGATCTTCTCCAGGAGTAAATAAGAAAGAGTATCTGAATATTCAAAAATTTTAAAATGCTTTCAGTTGTAAATGACTTTTAATTTTTTGGACGTTTCAATAATTGTTTCTGTAAGTCTGTAGAAGCATAGATTCATTTTATGGATTTATTCCTTCAGTCTTACTAAGTAATAACAAAATTGGGCACATAATTTTAGGAATACCCAAATTTGTTTCACACCAAATAAACTAGCAATTAACTTTCTGTTGGAAAGTTTTCTTTTAGGAAGAACTTTTTTACTGAGAGGGTTGTGAGGTATTGAAATGTGCTGCCCAGGGAAGTGGTGGAGTCACCATCTCTGGAGGTCTTTTAGATGGAGGACGTTTAGATGTTGAACTTAGTGATATAGTTTAGTGGAGGACTTGTTAGTGTTAGGTCAGAGGTCGGACTCGATGATCTTGAGGTCGCTTCCAACCTAGATAATTCTGTGATTCTGCGAACTTTATAAATAAATAAATAAATACATAAAAATCTTAAGTTATTGTTATTAAAAAAAAAAATAAATCACAAGTATTAAATATAACCTTGGAATTTGGAAATTGATTTTCTTCAAATAAATACATTTTGCATTGTCTTACAAACATATATATATATATATTTAATTTTTTCCTTTTACAGGTCATTTAAACTCCATAATGTTTTGGGACATGCATGTTCCAGAGACATGCATATGTAGTATTTTGCATGTACTTTAAAACGACCTATTGCAGCGTTTTTATATCATCATTAGTTGGTCAGGAAATGTATCACATTTCAGTAGAAAAAATTAATAAGATAAAGTATTTGCAAAATTTGAGGTTTTGTATTTGACTCACCAAAAATTGTGTATACAGTGCAATGTAATTTAAATTCATATTTTGTTTTTCAAGTAGCATCGCTTCTGACAGAATCCTTCTACATGAAATGGAAAATATTAAGTATCTGCTTTTTCAGAAAAATACTAGTCTATGGCTTGCCATAAGATATATGAAATACAATATTATATTGTGAATAGTGGGTAGATAAAAGTCAGATTGATAGACAAACTTGTTAGAATTACAGTCTTAGAAGGACACATTAAAAATGTTTCCAATCCTTCTTATCTCAGTTTTCTTACTCACATAGTGCATCAAGATGTTATATGTAGTATCTTAAAAAGAATTTAATGAATTCATAAGTGGGAGTGTTTACTCCGAGCATACATGTTGATTTCTAAGTCAAAAGAAGAACTAAACCTTGTATGAGGTGATGTAGAATGGGGAAGATTGTCAAGGATTTAACAAAATAAGGCAGAAAGCTGCTCTTTTGTTCTCTAGTGACATATTACAGTACTTCACTCAGAGACAGGAGAACAACAAGAAGAAAAAAAAAAAAAAAAAAAAAAAAAAAGCCGTTGCTTTCTTTTCCTTTATAATATGAAATTAGCTATATCACCAAAGTCTGTAGATTAAAAACATTCACTATTCAGAGAAAAAAAAAAATATATTTCTGTTTATTTTGTTTTTGTAGCCTTTAAACCTCTTCCTCTAATAAACATCAACACATTAAGAAAGGTCCAAGTTGTTACATGTTTTCAGACATAGGGGAATGTTATTTATGCATTTTTTTCATGCTGGCTAACTGTTGAGCATGCATCTTCATTCTAGAGGACTTAAATATATTTGGTTCCCCCAAATATCCCAATAAGAAGAAAACAAGAACCAACTGTTGGATGTTTTGATTTAAGGAGACCCCAAAATCTCCTATGTTAGCTTACATGTTTTATTCATTAACATCACTTCAAGAGTCTTTTATAGTTATAGTTCTATTATTTTGTGAAGGTGAATGTTTCACATCAGAAAAATGGAGTCTGGGTTTTCATTTTGAAAATAAAGATTTGGAGGGAAAAAAAAAAAAAAAAAAAGAATTATTTTCAATGCTAATAATTTTCCAGTTAAGTTATCAAATCAAAATTGAGTTATTCTAATATTCCAATCTAGTTGTTTGTGTCCAGATGCACACCTTCAGGAATGGTTATCTGCAGTTATCTTATCTAAAGACCTTAAGAAGTGCTCCATAATTACCTTTTTTACAACTCTACTCCCAACTGGAGTTTCAAGCACCTGGTGAGGTAAATAGATTGATTGATTGATTGATTGATTGATTGATTCCTGTGTTGTGTTACTTCCAATCAGAGATGGAAGCATAAAAGAGAATAATTACTATATCCTCTTATTTACAGGGGTCCAAAGATAATACTTGTGTTTGTATATACACTTCACTCAGCCCTTGAGAACTCGTTATTGTTATATGTGTTAAATGAAGAGACTATACTAGAGAAATATGGTAAATCACCTTTGACATATGAATGTATGAAGTGGTTGTGTTCAGTGCAATGAACAATGGTCTCATCATTATTAATTATACTACAGAGGCTGTCTGGGTGGCAGTGTGATTTGGAAGAGGCATGTAATATGAGAGTACGTTATGAATGTTATGAAAGTTAAAGACAGATAATTTGAGGCAGCAAAACAAGTTATTAGAAGGATAGGAAGTTAGAAATAGAATACTTAATTGTACTTTTGAGCAAGTAGGATGGTAACAAGTCCCTGCTCTAAATATCACTATCATATCTCATTTAAAGATATGGTAAAAGTTCTGGGAAAAGTTGCCCAGGAAGGTTGTGGAATTGCCACTTTGGAGATGCTCAAAACTGAGCTGCATAAGACTCTGAACGACATGCTCTAACTTTGGAGTTATCTTGATTTGAGCAAGTTGGAGCAGATGATCTCCCAGAGCTCCTTCCAATCCAATTTATTCTATGATGCTGTGATTTAACATGTCACAGACTCTTCTGAAACATTTGGCAGAATAAAAGTTTTAAGAAATTAACATACTGTTCCATAAAAGATTTTTTTTCCAAAGAGTGTTTAAGTACATAGTAGATAAGAAAGTTGAATAAGGACGACATTTCTGATCTGTGAGCAATTCTACATTTTTTGTGCTATTCCATTCCTGCATATGATTAAAAACAAACAAAGAAAAAAAAAAAAAGAGACCACTTTTTGAAATTTCCCAAAAAGCAAAATTCTGAAAACAACAGTAGAAACAATAAAAGCATTCATAGCAATTAAAACATCTCCCTCTGCAGAGCCATTTTCACAATATTCTCTTACAACATTGTTTTAAAACAGAACCATTATGTTTTTCTTTCCCAAAAGCTCCAAATATAATTTGCTGGTTGTGCCAATGCTCTGCTAGATTTCATTCCATGTTTAAATGGGCACTCCTACAGAAATTTGATTCCTAACATTTCTGAGTAAATGATGGAAAACTGAAACACCTCAACAATTATTTAATCTTTGCCTTCTCTAAAATTACATTAGAAAAACCTTCTGTCAATCATAAATTTTGTTTGTTTGTTTGTTTCATCATAGCTTTTAGAGAACTGATATTTACTTCTCTGTCATTGAGTTTTAAGTATGTATAACTAATACACCAGGTATTAATTTGACAAAATATGTTAAAGTAATGCAATTGTTTGAAGAACGGTTTTTTAGATACAGGATCTGCTTCTGAAAAACTATATTTACAGCTGTATGTAACTACCAGTAAATAACCACAAAAACAGCAAAACAACTCTCCTTTTTGAAGTGATACTTAGCACTGGATATATTTCATTGATAAAGTTGTTAAATTTACAGCCAAGATAAATATGTCCATTGAATCCACATATATATACAAGAACTGATAGTTCAGTTTATTATTGGTAAGACTAATATTCTTAAATTCATTAGCTTACATTATGTAGAAGATAGATAACAATTGTTAGCTTTCTCATGACCATAGTCTAAAAATTTCAAAATAATAATGTCAAGGTCTACACATATTATTTCTCTCACTATTGAATGCTTAGTGATAGAGCATTTCATAATAAAAGTCATCATGAAGACAGGTAGGCAAGGTGTCCTTTTTTTTTTTTTTTTTTTTTTTTTTAAGAAGAAAACATGAAGTTCTGGTACTTTTAAGGCTTCTTAAACAGCCAATATCAATTTGTGAGAAATTCTCCTGATAAATAAATTGTGCTTTTTATGTTCCATTCAGGGTAGAAAAATATATTCTTAGGAAAAAAATACATTGGTAGTCACAATGTGTTCTAGGTTATGTATTGTATATAAATTGGTCTGTTTCTAGCTTGTTATTAAAAGCAGAAGAAAAAAAAAAAACAGAAGTAAAAAGAAGTAAAAAACATTTTTTCAAGTGTTAGCAGCTGCAGAAAGTATATATTATCTCAAAGAATTTCAGACAGAGGCAAATTTTCAGCCTTTCAGGGTGTTACAAACTCAATCTGCTTTATATAATGATATGCTGAAATGATAAAATGACAGCTAAACTCCAAAACCTAAAAGGATTGTATATTAACTTTTAGATATAATGTAAAGCCTTCATTAACTTTGAATCTTTTCCAAATGGAACTAAAGAACAGAATACCATAAATCAGATGTTTTCCTTCAGAGGGTAACCTCCTACTGTCACTGAAGTGACTGAAATCTAGGGTATGATAAGTGTATTTTTATTTGAATAACATTGTGATGCTTGCAATACATTAGGGACAGATATGACCTAGCATTTTATGTGCAGTATTCCTGCACAACAGCTTCCTTTAGTGCTCAGTTGTGACAGCAGTTACATGCTATGATACTGATTTTGATCAAGACAGCTGCTTCTTCATCCTCAAGTTCAAATGCTCAGGTTCACAGGTTCTGTCCTTATTTTTATGCATGGGCATATGTGGAGCTGTATTACCTCTTCTTCTAAATCATTAGGTGGTGTATGTTTCCCATGTTAGCTTTTAGTAATTGGATCCTTCCATTCAAGAAGTATCTTGAGTCTTCTATGTCTTTGTCTCAATAATGTTTTACTATCTTAGCATTATAAACTTTACATTGTTTTATTAATTTTCAGTAGTAGTATATATATATATATATATGTATATATATATATGTATAACCAGCTACTGGTTATATACATGGTTATATACATGCGTGTATATATATATATACATGTATATATATATATGTATACATATATGTATATATACACACATATATTTGGTTTTCTTCCTTTTTTTTTTTTTTTTGCCATCTGGTATTCTTTTGATGATTTGCACATCCGGAAGCCCTACTGTCCTCCAGACTCCTAAACAGACCTGCGTTTTCCATTCTGTTCTCTCACAGTGTAGCAAGATCCACTGTAACACAGCCTACACCAACGTTTCCCTCACAAAGACCATCTACATAATCTTTTGCTATAATCAAAGAGTCATAATAGATACTCTGTTAAGCTCTATCTATTTTTGTTTGTTTGTTTGTTTGAAAAGTAAGATACTTTACATTTACTTCTGGATCAGAGTATTCTCAAGGCTGCTACAATGTGTTATAAGTTAAAATTATAGCTTCTGTTACAGCTTCCTGTTCATGTGTTCTTGAGTTGTGCAATTAGTAAGGACTTCATTATCTATGAATAGTTAGCTCCATTTGAACTCATCTGAAATGTTTAATTTAAAAATGAATCTTTTGATTCTATTGCTCCTTTAACTTTTATTATGAAAAAGTATATATATTAAAATATATAAGAAAAATATTAAATATATATATTTTTTTGTGGTCCTTCATCTTCAGTAGCTCTTTCTGTGCAAAACCATTAAGGAGATTCACAGGTTATAGTGTATACAGTGTAATAGTGTATACAGATAGTTTTTGCTTTTGCCTATATGGGCATGAAAAAGATGCAAGTTTGCTAGGGCTGGGAAGTTCTTACTAATCTTAGGTCCTAGTTGTCTGTCCTATATGAGATCAGGCACTGGAGTTGAGAGAGAGTAGAGAAGATATTTGAGTTATCTCAGGAAATTGAAATTGTGCTTTCAAACTTTTTTTTTTTTTTTTTTTTTTTTTCCAAGTGGAAATGTGTGTTAAAAATGCTCAGTAAGATGAGTGGTGAAGAACATTATCATTAAATTCTAATAATAGAGTGCAAAACCAAAACAAAACAAATTGAATTACTCTTCTGAATGAAGAACTGAGATGACTGATAGAGTTGACTTCAAAACCAGAAGGGAGGAAAATCAGTATCAGGCAGTGTGGCAGTGATTTTTAAGATGGCAAGGGGAAGTTAGAAACATATTGCTGAGAGGGAAGCATATTGCTAAGGGAAAAGGCTGTAGCTGAGATCATTTTCCTAGTGTTTTGGGCAGACTGATTTCTAAAGTCTGGGAAGGTACTTCAAGCCAAGTACTTCAAATATAGAGCAATCAACAGTTTATTTTACCAGCCAAGCCAGATGCGCATTGATGTGAAGTTTAGAGCCTGGCAAACTTGCTAGATTCTGTCCTGCGGCTTCTGGAGTTTCAAGGGGATAAACAATCTGTAGTCAATTCAAAGGCAGTTTCTTTGGTCCAAAGGTGAAGTGACAGTTAATGTGCCAGTCATGTCAGTGTAGACTTTGTAGCAAAATAAAATACATACCTTGGAATTTTGAAGTCTGAATGGATTCAGGATGATGATAACCTCTAGAACAATTTTGGTTATGGTTAACTTTTTTTTTTTTCTCTTTCCCTTTACTTGTATTTATTTTTAATGTCATGAGGACATCTCTATTTAATTAATATTTCAAATACATTTGCTTTTCTTTTTATTCAGTATTGTTCATAACTTATCATATCTGATGAATACTAAGGAAGTCAAACCACTCTTCTGAGTAAAAAGATCCTGCAGCATAAGCAGATAATGCAAAAGGCTCTGTGCCAAGACACTGCTAAGACAGCAAATGGTATAGAAGAGCATGCCAAGGAATATGAACTTCCTAACAAAGTGCAGTCATCTTTCCAGTGATTCTGAATACATTAGAGTTGATGATTTACATGCATATACCTATCTTCACTTACTTTTTGCCCTGAGCCTTTTGTTCAGATCAAACACCCTCTTCTGAATAGAATTATGGTCTACTGCAAAAGGATACCAGTAACTAAGATAAACACAAGAAGTACCACACAGAAGTGTCGAGAAAGGAAAGACTCTATTAAAATGTTATCAGCTAAACATGTGAGGAAGGAATTAAAGACCAAGAAGGAACTAGGAGGACTGAAGTCAATAATCCTAGAGGCAGTTCTCAGTTGCTCTTTAAGAAGGAGAAACTTGAAGTCTGGTTAAATGCATAATGATAATTTTTCCTACAGCCTAGTGGCCAGCATACTACTGTGCTTTGCAGCCATCCTCATCATCCTCCACAAATTCTAGGTTTCCAAACCTAAGTCAATGGAAATCAGAAATACCTATGTAATATAGTGCTAAGTGGAGCAATAAGTGCTGAGGGAGCTGATAGGTGTGATTGTGAGGCCAGTCTCTATAATCTTGCTTGTTTGTGGCAACAGGGAGAAATGCCTGAAGATAAGAAGAAAGCATATATCACTCCTATCTCCAAGAGGGGCAGGAGGGAGGACCCAGGGAACTACAGGCTGGTCAGCATCACAGTCCCTGTGAAGGTGATGGATCAGCTAACCCTGCAAACCATTTGTGTGCACATGAATGTGAAGGAAATCATCAGGAGTAGTCAGCATGGATTCACCAAGGGGAAGTCATGCCTGACTAACTTGATAAGCTTCGATAATGAAATCATCAGCCTGAAGGATGAAATGGATATTGTCCTCCTGGACTTCAGTAAGGTCTTTCATATCATTCCCCATAAGATATTCATACTGAAGCTGTTGAATTATGGACTGGATAAGCAGACAGTGAGGGAAATGGAAAACTGGCTAAACATCCAGACCCAGATAGAAGGGGTCAGTGGTTCAATACTGAGTCCAGTTCTGTTTAATATCTTCATTAATGATCTGGATCATATAATAGAGTGCAGCCTCAATAAATTTGTAGATAACATGAAATTATGGATGAATTCACCAAAAGGCTGTGCTTCCGTCTAGAAAGACCTTGACAAGCTGAAGAAATGAGATGACAAGAATGTCATGAAGTTCAACACGAAGTGCAGACTATGGGAGGGACAACCTCAGACATGCTTCCACTAACAAGGTTAATGGTATTCTTGGCTGCATTAGGCAAAGTATCACTAGCAGGTCAAGAGACATGTTCCTTGTTCCTTCCTTTTTTTTTTTTTTGTTTGTTCATTTGTTTGTTTTTTGAGGTTTGACAAGATGACATGGACAGTAGGATTGAGTGCACCCTCAGCCAGTTTACCAATGACACCAAGCTGTGTGGTGTGGTTGACATGCTGGAGGGAAGGTTTTGCCAGGGACCTAGACAGGCTTGAGAGGTGGGCCTGTACAAATCTCATGAAGTTCAACATGACCAATGCAAAGTCCTGCATCTAGGCTGGGGTAATCCCAAGTACAAACAGACTGAGAGAAGAGTGGATTGGAAGCAGCCCTGAGGAGAAGAGAAGGACCTGGGGGTATTTGTTGACAAGAAGCTTTCTATGAGCTGGCAATGTGTGCTTGCAGCCCAGAAAGCCAACCATATCCTGGGCTGCATCTAAAGAAACAAGGTCAAGGGAGGTGATTCTCTTCCTCTGCTCTGCTCTCATGCTACCCCACCTGGAGTACTGTGTTCAGATCTGGGGCCACCATTACAAGGACATGGACTTATTAGAACAAGTCCAAAGGAGAGACACAAAGATGATCAAAGTGCTGGAGTACCTGTTCTGTGAAGACAAGCTGAGATAGGGGTTTTCAGCCTGGAGAAGAGAAGGCTTCAGGGAAACTTTATAGTGGACTTCTAGTACGTAAAGGGGGCCTACACGAATGATGAGGAGGTACTCTTTGTCAGTGAGTGAAGTGATAGGAAAAGGAGTAGTTGCTTTAAACTTAAAGAGGAGAGATTTAGATTAGATATAGGGAAGAAATTTTTCACAGTGAGGGTGATGAGGCACTGGAACAGGTTGAGAAGCTGTGGGTGTCCCATCCCTGGAAATGTTCAAGGCCAAGTTGGATGGGGCTTTGGGAAACCTGGTCTAGTGAGTTGTGTCCCTAGCCATGATGGGGGAGGTAAGGGTGGAGATAAATTGTGTCCCTAGCCATGATGGGGGAGGTAGGGGTGGAGTTAAATTACCTTTAAGGCCCCTTCCAACCCAAACCATTCTATGATTCTATGATTTAAATTAGTAAATGTGCTTCGTACATTAGTTATAGACGGAGTACCGCCTCCAGTTCTGCACTAGTAAATACTAGAGAGACATGGATGTACTGGAAAGAGTCCAAGGGAGAACCACCAAGAGCTGGGAGTGTTCAGCCTGGAGAAGAGGAGGCTCGGGGAGGATCTTATCAATGTCTATAAATACCTGGAAGGAAGGTGCAGAATGGATGGAGTCATGCTCTTTTCTTTGGTGCCCAATGCCAGGACAAGAGGCAATGGGCACAAAGCAGAACACAGGATGTTCCCTTTAAACTTCAGGAAGCACTTACTTTCTGTACGGATGATGATGTATTGGAATAGGTTGCCCAGAGAGGCTGTGGCGTCTCCTTTCTTGGAGACCTTCAAAATCTGTTTGGACATGATACTGGACAACATGCTCTAGGTGTCCCTGCTTGATCAGGGGTGTTATAACAGAAGACCACCAGAAATCTCTTTGAACCTTAACCATTCTGTGTTTCTTTGTGATTCTGCGAATATATAGACATGACCTCCCCATGGCACCATTCAAAGTGGTAATAGCTGAACTTCTAAACACACTACTATCTTTGGAAAATTCTACTCAAAGGGACTTTGGTTAGACTGGAAAAGTTTGTCTAAATGATGTCTTTATATCTTTCATCTCAAACAGTTATCTTAGTTTATTTTATTTATTTTTATTTTTTTAATTTTATATCAAGAATTGTTCAGCACTGAACATTTATACCAAATATATAGAACATTATGATGCAATGGAACAAAAACAAGAAGAAAACGTATTTGTTTACCATTTACTATTTTTCTGTATATAAATATTCCTTGGGCTGGTGCCTTAATCATAAACTTATCATCTCCTTTTTGATTAAGCTTAATTTGTCTTGATCCTGATCATGCTACATTTTATTGCCGGTGTAAATAGAGCTGAGTTTTTAAAAATCATTGGAAAACTAAAAATTCCATTTTCATCAAATTAGTTTAATTTTCATATTTTAGCAGCTGGTGGACAAACAGAATTGTTATTCATTGTTTTCTGTTTTATAACAACTCAGTAATTACTTCCTTGAGGCATGTTTAGCATGCTTTTTATCATTATCAGGATCTTGAAGCTCTTGCACTGACCTTTCACAAATGAATTAATCTTATTTTCAGGCACATTGTTCTCTTTAAGACCAGACAGGATTACAAGTTATTAACATGCATCTATATAACATATATAAATATTTTTGGACTTTTGGTAATCTTGTGGATCTTCTTTTTTCTTTTTTTCTTTAACATCAAACCTAAAAATTGTGTTAAAGATATTTTTACTGGGTAGCTTATAGGTTGCTAAACAGAAAACAGAAAGAAGAGTTAGGAAAGAGTCAAGAAACAAACAAACAAACAAAAACAAGCAAGACAATTTGCAAAAGAGAAAAAGGAAAACAAAATAAAATAAAATAAAAATGAGGTATCGCAACAGAGTCTGAAAGTGGCCAAGATGGTGTTTATGACATTATAAACACCACTATAATGTTGTTTAGGTCCTCAGAGACATAAACTTTTTTTTTTTTTTTTTTTTTTTTTTTCTTTGAGACCTATTATATAATGCTAGTATGTAATGTAAAAGATACAGGGTAGCCTTAACTGTGAATTTCAAGTGTTCATAAAATCCTGAACCTTAAATATTACTGTTTAGTGGAAGACTCCGTATTTGAAATTCAAACCATTAGATAGCCTGTATCTCTAAAATGCATTGCAAGCACATAAAAGGATGAAAAAGGGAAAAAATAATACAGAGGAAGAGGAGGTAAAAGATAGAAAGCAGCAAGAGAGAAATAGGGAAAAATAAATGCTCTGGTAGTTATATCTTTATAAAAAATGTATGGAAACGGAAGACAAGGCAGTTTCCTTCATATAATCAAAATACATTAGTGTTCTGACTTCCTGCCTTTAGGATGCAAGATGAAAATCTCAGGCAGCTCTGGAAACTGCCTTTGTCTAACCTGATGAAACCATCTAAAAAGACGGCAGAGGGGTCAAATAACATTGGGAAGACTAAAACAATTTTGTGGAAATCTTTTTCAGAAACCTTATTTTGTAAAGGATGAAATTTCACCTGTCCCTTTCTGAAAGATATATAATTAAATTAAATAAATTAAATATTAAATATTTCACCTGTCCCTTTCTGAAAGATATATAATTAAATATAATTAAATATAATGTATTTTGGCATTGAAAAAAAAAAAATCAGACTTCCTGTGGGACTCTTAGTCTAATAAGCTTATTAGAATGGTAGAGCTCTCTTTGCTTCAGCCAGTTGTGAAATGACAACATACTAATACCACGGAAAAACAAACAAACAAACAAAAAAACATTCTGTGCCAGTGGGAAAGTAGCTGAAAGACACAGTAATAAATAAGATTTACTTCACTAAGTAATTTATTTTTAAACAGGCATGAATGCACATTATGAAGGAGAGATGAAAAAATGAGAGCAGACCCCTGTTTAATTAAAGAGGAGTATGAGAAGAACAGTCCTAGACACATACCAAGGTATATTTCTACCTTAAATGATCTAAGTGGAAGTTGACCAGAGTTGACTAGGATATCATTACAGTTTTTTGTTGTTGTTATTGTTTTTGTTTGTTTGTTTGTTTAGTTTAGTTTTTGCTTTGTGTGTAACTTTTAGAAGAGTCCAATAAAACCTGTCAGTGGATGGGTATTAGTTTCTTGATATCAAAACTTTGAGATATTTTTCTATGAATTACTCTACCTTGAAATGAAATATTTATTCTCATAGGAATTGTGGTATGGTTTAGTATTTCATTCAGTTAAAAACACATTCACTTCTGAAGCATTCTGGGATTTTGTGTATCTGCCTCCTCGAAGAAAAAATCATTCTGTGTTTCCAGAAGACCTGCAATGCAGAGAACTCATCTGAGAGGCAAATATGGTTTTACCTCATCTTTATTTTTCACAGCTGCAAAACTTAAAGATGCTAATTCTTCTTGAAGAGTAGAATTAGGGATATACTCAGAATAGTTACATTGTTTCTGTTTCTTTCAATTGTTCAAGCCTTTCTCCCAAATCTCCCTTTTTCATTAGTGATAATAGTTTGTATATTAATTGGATATAGTTTCCAAATTTTCTATAGCAATTGTTTGTGTGGGTGTAGATAATTATCTTTAAACTAAATAGTCACTTTTATATAAGTATCTGAGTCCTGAAATGTTTGAAGAAATGATCCAGTGGACAGTAATAATGAATAAGCTCCAAACTCTTTCTCTAAAGAGTAGACTAGTTTCAAATCCTATTTGCTGTACTGCCAAAAATCACATTTTTAAATGTCTTCACTTAGTCTTCATACACAGATATCACTGGAGATGTATAAGATGTTACTTTTTATTTAATTGAAAACTGGCATTTCAAAATTTGTACTTGTTCTAAATCAAATAAAGACTTATTTTTCTGATAATTCCCTTAACATCTTTTTTATATTGTGGAATCCAGAACTTCACGCAGTATTCACAGTGAGGCCACATGAATTCTAAGTATAGCAAAAGAACTACCTCTTTTGACTAGTTGGCTATGCTATATTTGATGTATCTCCGAATTCCTTTTGCCCTCTTAGTTGCCAAGGCACACTGCTGACTCATGAGTAGCCTGCTGTCAACCAACATACACAGATCCCTTTCTGCAGAAGTGCTTTCTAGCAATCTCCCAATATAGGAGATAATGGATACAACTACCCAAATATTAACAAACATTTAGGATGCACAAGGGAAAAGCAAACAAACAAACAAATGAAAAACAACAACAACAAAAACACTTACTAATTCCTTGTTTTAAAGCATAAAGGAAAAAAAAAAAAAAAAAAAACACAAACGCATTATTCAGAAGACTGTATGTTCAGGATTTTTCTCCTTCTCCCTCCCTTATTCTTACAAGCACAATAGCCACCAGGTATTACACTGTTAGTGAAACTGACTTGAGATGAATCCAAGATGTACTGCTTGCTGAATGAAAGACTGTGAAGACCTCTCCTACCATATTACCCCAGCTGTTTCTGCTCTGACCCACGTTACATCACTATTTTACAGTTTGTTCATCCACCAGCTAGCCTAGTTTAAATACTTACTTTAAATACTTTTCTGAATGAAATAAAATGTATTTAACTCTTCCCTCAAAAAAAAAAAAAGTTTTTAATTTTATATCTCTATAAAATGGCATTGATGTCACAGACACATGACAATATACTATCCAAATCCTAGTAACCAGGTGTGATTAAACTTTTAAATACAATTTCATTTTAGACAAGAAAATACATCCCTCTTTGGATGTAACAGGAAATGGGAGTTTAAGACAGTTATCATTTTTAAAATTGACGTTAAAATAGCCTTATTTGGGGTAAATTTAAAAAATCTTAGCTTTAAATAAATTCTCATCCTCCTCTTTTTGCATTTACATATAAACGCATTCACATATCTTCCCTTGGAAATGTTGTCACCTTTAGGTTAAACCACACTAATAGAATTATAGAATCCCAAGTTGGAAGGGACCCACAAGGGTGCAACTCCTGCCTCTACACAGGACTACCCAAAAATCAAACCATGTGCCTAAGAGTGTTGTCCAAATGCTTCCTGAACTATGGCAGGTTTGTTGTCATGATCACTTCCCTGGGGAGCCAGTTCCAGAGCCCAACAATTCCCTCAATGAAGAACATTTTCCTTATATCCAACCTGAACCTCCCCTGATGCAGCTTCTTGCCATTCCCTTAGATCCTATCACTGTTCACTACAGAGAAAAGATTACAGAATCACAGAATTGTAGGGGTTGGAAAGGACTTCAAAAGATCAGGTCCAACCCCCCTGCCAAAGCAGGTTCCCTAGAGCAGGTTGCACAGGTAGGAGTCCTGATGGGCCTTGAATATCTCCAGAGAAGGAGACTCCACAACCTTCCTGGGCATCCTGTTCCAGTGCTCCATCACCCTCACCACGAAGAAGTTCTTTTGCATGCTGTTGCAGAACTTCCTGTACTCTGTTTTTTGGTCGTTGCCCCTTGTCCTTGTCCTGGTTTCAGTTAGGACAGAGTTTATTTTCTTTCTAGCAGCTGGTGGAATGCTATGTTTTGGCTTAGCATGAGAAGAGTGCTGATAACATGCTGATGTTTTAATTGTTGCAGAGCAGTGCTTACAACAAGCCAAGGACATTTCAGCTTCTCACTCTGTCCTGCCAATGGGCAGGCTGGGAGTGCAGCAAGAGCTGGGAGGGGACAGACGCAGAACAGCTGACCCAAACTAGCCAAAAAGGGTATTCCATACCATCTGACATCATGCTAAACAACATATAGGGGTGGCTAGCTGGGGGGAGGAGGGACAGACTGCTTGGGGTTAGTGTGGGCATCGGTCAGCAGGTGGTGAGCAAATACATTGTGCATCACTTGTTTTGAACACATTAGTAGTAGTAGTACTATTATCATCATTATTGTTATTATTATTGTAATTATTATTTTCCTGTCGTAATAAATTGTCTTTATCTCAAAAGAAAATATAATCTCAATCTATAAGAGGAGATGGAAATGAAAGAAGGAAGGTTCCTCTTTATTTTACTATTCTTAAAATGAAAATGATTTCTACTTTAGAAGAAAGTGGAATGCTGATGAAAACAAAAAATATTCATTTACACTAGAGACTTGTCATTAACAGATCTTCCCTTACGAGGCTCTATTTGATTAGACCCCTGGCTCAATTAGCACAACCCACTTTCTGCACCTGGGGCTTATATTTCTAATATTGCAACAATAAGAAGACTCGTGCTAGAGGGCAATCACATCTTCTAGATGCTCTACAGAAACTTCTCTTACACTGTACTGCAGACAGTTATTATTTATGTACTGTGTAAAGGCCTAACCTACTAAGTTACTAGGTGCTGAGAAGAGCACAAGGTTTGCGAGGTCCCACAGGGTCCCAAGGGGGTTGCTGGGCCCTGACACCCTCAGGCTGTGTGGCTATCTGTGCAGAGAACCCCGCCAACAGGTGACCAGTCTCAGGAGGGGACAAGAGATGGGTGGTGCCAGATGACATTACCTCAGTTCAAACTGGAGGAAGTCTCATATTGCACCCATAGGGGGACACCAGTGACCATGAACATTGTGACCAGGGACACTAACAGATGGGAGTTCACACACCAGTTCATGCAAGAGTGGTGGGTGCACTGTGCCAGTAGGTGGCCTGCTGCTTGGTCTGACCACCAGCAAGTTTGGACTGCATCCCTGATGGCCTCTTCAATTAATGACAATGTATTAACCAATATTCTGTGAGGCACGTGGCAGCAAGGAGGCACAAGGCGATTCCACGGTAGAAAGCCATGCCCTTTGCTTCTGTTCCTCTGACACCCAGTAGGATGATGCAACCACAAAGATGAATATCCAGGCTGTTCCTGTGACTATTCAACTTTCAGCTTTCAGGCTGTGGTGTGTGCCTGAGGATATTCCCAGAGATGAGGAGTGGTAGCAAGCACACCTGTGGGATTTGTGCCCAGGTAAACAAGCTGATCTGCCTGATGGCCAAACTTTAGGAAGAGGTGAGGAAACTGTGGTGGTTTTACTCAGCTGGGCAGTCAAGATCCACCACAATCAAGATCCATTGTCTTACCCCCTCTTCAAAGGGAAGGGGGAGAAAATCCAATATAGAGGGCTCAAGGGTTGAGATAAGGACGGAGATCGCTCAAAAATTAACATCATAGGAAAACAGACTCAGCATGAGAAAATTAGAGAAATTTATTACCTATTACTAACAAGCTAGAGAAGTGAAAAACAAAGGAAAGAAACTAAAAATGCCTCCCTCCTCATCTACCCTTTTCCACCTCCTCCACCCAAGCAGTGCAGGGGAATGGTGGAATGGGGTTTACAGTCAGTCTGTAGCCCTTCGTCTCTGCCATTCCTTCAAGGTCACTCTCTTCCCCTTCTCCAACTTGGGGTCCCTCCCATGGGATACAATACTTCCTGAACTGATCCTGCACTGGCTTCCCACAGGCAGCAGCTCTTCAAGAACTGCTCCATATATGGGTCTGTACCATGAAGTCCATCCATCAAGAGCACACTGCTCCAACCTGGGTCCCCCACAGGGGCAGCAGCTCCTGACAGGTCACCTGCTCCTGTGTGGGCTCCTCTCCACGGGTTACAGCCTCCTTCAGGCCAGATGCACCTGCTCCACCATGGGCTACAACATGGGCTGCAGTGTGCAAATCTGTTCCACTGTCTTACTCCATGGGCTGCAGGGAGACAACCTGTTACACCAAGGCCCTGTCCACAGGCCATAGGGGAACTTCTGGTCCAGCATCTGAAGCACCTCCTCCCCTTCCTTCTTCACTTACCTTGGTGTCTGCAGGGTTGTTTCTCACTCCTCACTCTCCCAGCTGCTGTTATGCAGCAGTTTGTTTTTGTTTTTGTTTTTTTCTCTTTTCTCAAATCTGCTCTCACAGAGGTGAAAACAACATCACTTATTGGCTTGACACTGGCCAGTAGTGGATCCTTTTGGAGTTGGCTGAAACTGGCCCCTATCTAACATGGGCAGCTTCTTGATTCTTCTCACAGAAGCCACCACTGCTGCCCCCTGCTACAAAAACTTTGCCATGTAAACTCACTACAGATACTGAGATGCATCTAGGAATCTGAGAAGATGATATGAATATATGATGATACAATATCAATGAAGCTATGCTCTGCCCTCTCTGGTATCTGATCTGCACCATGATCACAGAATCACAGCAGTGTAGAGGTTGGAAGGGACCTCAGGAAATCATTGGGTCCAACTCCCATGCCAAAGCAGGTTCCCTAGAGCAGGTTGCCCAGGTTGGAGTCCTGATAGGCCTTGAATATTTCCAGAGAAGGAGACTTCACAACCTGCCTGGGCAGCCTGTTCCAGTGCTCCGTCACCCTCACCATGAAGAAATTCTTTTGCATGTTGGTGCGGAACATCTTGTACTCCATACTTTGGTCGTTTCCCCTTGTCCTATACCCACAGACTACCGAAAAGAGGTTGGCAAATTCCCACTGTCTCCCTCACTTAAGATATTTGTAAACATTGATAAGATCCCCTCTCAGTCTTCTTTTCTCAAGGCTGAACAGGTCTCTCAGCCTTCCCTCATAAGGAATATGCTCCAGGCCCCATATCATCTTTTTGGCCCTCTGCTAGAGTCTTTCCAGGAGATCCCTGTCTTTTTTTATACCGGGGAGCCCAGAACTGGGCACAGTACTCCAGTACTCCCTTGACCTGCTGGACACGCTCCTTTCAATGCATGCCAAGATCACATTGGCCTTCTTGGCTACCAGGGCACACTGCTGGCTCATGGTCAACCTGTCATCCGCCAGGACAACCAACGCCTCTCCTGCAGATAATCCCCCAGTTTTTACTGGTATATGCGGTTGTTCCTTCCCAGGTGCAGGACTCTACACTTGCTCTTGTTAAATCTCATTTGGTTTCTTTCCTGCCCAGCTCTCCAGCCTGTTCAGGTCTCGCTGAATGGCAGCACAGCCTTCTGGCATGTTGGCCACTCCTCCCAGCTTTGTATCATCAGCATACCTGCTGAGGATGGTCACTATTCCCTCATCAAGGTTGTCAGTTAAGATGTTGAACAAGACTGGACCCAGCACCAACGCCTGGGGAACATCGCTAGTTACAGGTCTCCAGCCGGATTCTGCGCCACCGATCACCACCCTCCGAGCTCAGCCAGTCAGCCGGTTCTCAACCCACCTTACTGTCCACTCCTCTATCCCACACTTTCTCAGATTAGCTAGCAGGATATCGTGGGAGACAGTATCTTGCTAAAGTCAAGGTAGATGACATCCACTGCTCTCCCCTCATCTACCCAGCTGGTGATGCCATCATAGAAGGCAACGAGGTTGGTCGAGCATGACTTCCCCTTAGTGAATCCATGCTGACTACTCCTCATAAGCTTCTCTTTCCAATTCCTTGGAGATGACATCCAGAACAAGCTGTTCCAACACCTTTCCAGGGACAGAGGTGAGACTGACTGGCCTATAGTTTCCCGGATGCTCCTTCTTGCCCTTTTTGAAGATCAGAGTGACATTGGCTATCCTCCAATCTTTAGGTACCTCTCCTGTTCTCCAGGACCTTTCAAAGATGACAGAGAGCAGTTTGGCTGCCAACTCCCTTAGCACACATGGATGCATCCAATCGGGACCCATGGATTTGTGTACGTTGAGCCCACTCAGACGCTCCCGAATCACTCCCTTGTCAACCAGAGGCAAGATCATTTCCCAGACTCTTTCTCCTCCTTCCATGGTCAAGGAATCCCGAGTGGGAGTCCTTGAAGCAAAGACTGAAGCAAAGAAAGCATTCAGTATCTCTGCCTTCTCAGCATCTCCCATTACAAGGACACATCCCTCATTCAGCCAGGGACTCACATTATCCCTAGTCTTCCTCTTGCTGTTTACATACTCTAATAAATAAACAAATAACATCTTATCCTTTATCTCTTTTGCAAGCTTCATCTCCAGGTGACTTTAGCCTTCCTCATCGCATCCCTGCAGGTCCTGACAACACTCCTGTACTCCTCCCAAGAGGCCACACCCTTTTTCCATATTCCATAGACCTTCCTCTTCCTTTTGATCTTATTGATGAGCTCCTTGCTCATCCACACAGGTTTCCTGCCCCCCTTCCCCGATTTCTCACTCTTAGGGATGCACCGATCCTGAATCTGGAAGAAATGCTATCTAAACGTAGGCCAGCTGTCATGAGCACCCTTGTCTTCTAGTAATCTAGCCCATAAGATACTCCCAAGTAGGTCCTGGAAGAAGTCAAAGGCTCTCCAAAAGTCCAGGGTAGCAATCCTGCTTTTAGCCTTACTTCTTCCATCAAGTTCCATCTTGAACTCCCATCTCATGGTTGCTGCATCCCAAGCTACCCTCATCCTTCACATCCCTAACAATCTCATCCGTGTTGGTAAGAACAAGGTCCAGGAGCACCCCCCACCTCATCGGCTCCTCTACCACCTGTGTCAGAAAATTATCTTCAACGCATTGAATGAACCGTTTGGACTGCACTTGCTTGTCTGAGTTGCTTACCCAACAGATGTCTGGACAATTGAAGTCCCCCATGAGAATCAGTGCCTGGAATCAAGAGGCTACTACCAGCTGCTTGTAGGCCTCCTCCTCCTCCTCCTCCTCCTCCTCCTCCTCCTCCTCCTCCTCCTCCTCCTCCTCCTCCTCCTCCTCCTCCTCCTCCTCCTCCTCCTCCTCCTCCTCTTCCTCACCTGGTGACCTGTAGTATACCCCCACAACAGTGTCCCCCATACCAGCCCACCCCGTAATTCTCTCCCACAAGCTCTCCATTTGTCCTTCACCCTCCTCCAGGTGGAGCTGGGTACACTCTAATTGCTCCCTCACATAAAGGGCAACCCCACCCCCTTGCTTCCCGAGCCTGTCTTTCCTAAAAAGGACATAGCCCTCCATAATATTGTTCCAGTTGTGCGAGCTCTCCCACTACGTATCTGTGATTGCAACGAGACCATGGCCCTGCGACCAAACACAGATCTCGAACTCATCCTGTTTATTTCCCATGCTCCACGAATTGGTATACAGGCATATTAAGGAAGCAGCAGGCACAGCTACCCCTGGAGGGATGCAAGAAGATTCCGGATGGGGTATTGGGATAATTACATTCTCTGATGAGCCCTTGGATGATCCTATGGGACAACTCAGAGGTTTTTTCCTTACTATCTTTAACAGTGACAGCAGTGACAACTTCACCCAGCCCTTCTCTGTCACTTCTAACTCCTCTCCCTTCCCCCATCAAACCTAGTTTAAAGCCCTAGTAATCAGTCCAGAGAGCTTGCTTCCCAACACACTTGTGCCCCACTTATTGAGTTGAAGTCGGTCAGCAGCCCACATACCCAGCTTCTCAAAGGGCTGCCCAAGACCAAAATACCCAAAGCCTTGGTCCAGACACCACCCCCGCAGACAGTCATTCACCTGTCCCATTCTCCTTCTTCTTTCTGGGTCCCAGTCACCCAGCAGGAGAACAGAGGAGAACACTACCTGTGCCCCTGATCACTTCAACAACCTTCCCAGGGATGCAAAGTCCTTTTTAATATTACTCATTTTTCTTTTCAAATCAGCACCTGCCCCTCCACTCCCCCTTGTGAAGAAGCTGTGGGCTGCCACGAGATCTCCCTTCAGACTCCTCTTCTCTAGGCTGTACAATCCAAGTGACTTCAGCTGCTTATCATACTCCACCCCCTCTAGACTTTTCACTATTTGTAACCCTAACTTTGTAGCCCTCCTTTGGACACTCTCTAATAACTTTTTGTCCTTCATATACTGTTGTGTCTAAAACCAAACTGCACACAGTACTTGAGATGCAGAGAAGAGCATGCAAATCACTTCTCTTGACCTGGCAATGTTGTGCTTGATGCACCCCAGTATATGGTTAGCCTTCCTGGCTGCCAGGGCACACTGTTGACTCATATTCAAATTGCTGTCCACCAAAATGCCCAGATCCCTTTCTGCAGGGCTGCTCCCGCAATCTGTACATACAGCCGGGATTGCACCTTCCCAGATGCAGAATCCAGCACTTACACTTGTTAAATTTCATATTGTTGATGCAATCAACAATATGCCCTCTAATGCCCAGCCCTCTAATTTGTCAAAATCTCTCTTCAAGGCCTCTCCACACTTCAGGGAGTCAACATCTCCTCCCAATTAGGTATCTTCTGCAAACTTACTCAAAAGTCTTTCTAGACTTACTTCCAAGTCATTTATGAAAGCATTGAAGAGAACTGGTCCTAAAATTGAGTCCTTGGGAGCCCCACTAGTGACAAGCTGACAGCCTGATGTAACCCCATATACTATCAACCTTTGGGCCCAACCTGTCAGCCAATTGTTCACCCATAGTATTAAGTTTTTATCTAGCTGTATGCTGTGCTGTGCAGAAGGATACTGTGAGGAGCAGTATCAAAAGCTCTTCTGAAAAAAAAAAAAAAAAAAAAAAAAAAGATTTCAGCTGGTTTCCCTTGGTCAACTAGATGACCTCGTTAAAAAAATTAAAAAAGTTTGTTATGCAGTACCTTCAGCTCATGAACCCATGTTGGCTATGACCAATGACCATATTGTCCTTCAGGTGTCCTGACAGGACTGCAATTATTACCAGGGTTTTTTCTCTTGCCCTTCTTAAATATCAGAATGACATTTGTCATCTTCCAGTTGGTTACGATATCTCTAGATTTCCAAGACCATTGAAAAATAATTGAGAAATCTCACAGTGACATCATCCTGTTTTGTTTTGTTTTCAGGATCTCTGTGTACCTTCCTTTATTTCATTTCCTTCTTTGTATAGATGTGTCTATTCAGTGATATCAAAATGGCAAGCTCCAAATTTGAAGCTTTAAGCATTCCTTGTATTATGTCAGACTGATTATAATAAAAAATATGAACAATGAGTATGTTCATCTCACCTAACTTTAGTAGTCTGTGTTGTAAAGATCATCTGCACTTCAGCTATTTGTCTAGATTCCCTTTATCATTAACAAAGACAAAAAGAATTACATTGAAAAATTCATGCGACCTGTAGTAGGTATCTGTTTTAGGAACTAAAAAAAAATCCTTGTAGTATAGTTGAATTGAATTGAATTGAATTGAATTGAATTGAATTGAATTGAAAGATGAAAAAATGTGGACTAGATGCAGATATGTATATTGTTGATGACTAGTTTGACCAAGTCACTTTAGTCTTCCTTTCTGATTAATACGGATAAAGAGGAGTAGTATGCTAAAAGGAAGATTAAAGAGACTAAAAAAGCCCTTTGGGTCAAACTGATATAGAGGACACCATCGTCAATTCAGCCAGTGCAGAGACAATGCCCGAATCCTTGGTTCCTGGCCTCTGGAACACTTCTTGTGAAACATAGGTATATCAAATGCTTGCTATTTATAAGCTTATTCATGTTAGGATTAAAAATAACTTAGAATTCTTGCAAGGAAACATGAAAATCTTCACCAAAATCTGTGTGTATGTTTAAGGTCTCTTAACTTACCTACCCTAGGTGGAGCCTTCTGCTTGGGGCATATTAAATTATTTTTGTTCTTGGTGTTCATGGAACTGAATTAAGTTGTGGGTATGAGATTCAGTTCAAGAAAACAAACAAACAAACAAACAAACATACAAAAATAAACAGATGGAGCCTAGAAAACTATTCAGATCAAATTCTAGAGGCATAATTGAGTACCCTCAGCATAGGCACCAGAAGTCATTTGTGATGCAGAACAGCTGCCCTCTTGATTTCCAGCATGTTATATGAAAGAGGATATTGTTCTACCATAATGTTCTGCCTGTGTTTATCTTCTAACCTCATGCTTATTTCTCATATACCAAGGGCATCTAAAAAGATGTTAGAAACCAATGAATTGCAGCCAAATCTGTTTTGACTATAACAGGAATTTAGATACTTAGCTCACTGTTCTAGTTTTCTTTTAAGTGTGTCTGAACTGTAGGTTCAATCTTATATTAAACTACTTTGGAATCTGTCCACTTTTGACTTGACAGAGCCATTGTGTTCCTTGTTTCATAGTTTTGAAAACTATTGTGAAAAAATGTGTCAGAATTTAGTAACCTTTGCATCCTCCACTGTGTGTAAAATCTCTGAATGGACTACATAAACTTTAGCAGAGTGGGGCAAGAGAATACAATTTTTACAAAATACAAGAGAATACAAGAGAATACATTTTCCACAAGCCATGGTCACACATGACAACCAAGAAGTTGCTGTTAAATAGTGCTCACCACTACATTAAGTAGTTTTCTACAACCCTTGCCTAGCTGTTTTTCATGCAAATCTTTTGACAACTGATAATTTGGCCTGCTTAAGTACGTCAGGGAAGATCTCACACAAATAGAAGTCTGTATTTACCAATCTATCTATTCCATCAAAGGAGAAATGGAGACTTTCTCTACTTCATATATGAATATAAATAAATAAGCAAACAAAACAAACCCAACAGCAATGTTTCAATTTTTGTTTGAGTTTTAAGTTAGGCAATATATAAATAAAGTGAAATCAAATGAAGATGTAGCAACAAAAACTAGGTTATTTCTATCTGGTTCACAGAAAATACTACATATATAGTAGGACTAACCATGGCTGGAACTATATTATAAGACTTTATTAAACTATGACACAGAATATATTTACCAAGGTCATCAGTATTTTGCCCCTGAGAAAGCAAATAATTCCACAAAGAGGAATCAGAGGGTTAGAGTACTTCTCCTACAAAGAAAGGCTGTGAGAGATAGGGATGTTCACCCTGAGAAACAGAAGGCTCCAGGAAGATCTCATTGCAACTTTTCAATCCTTGAAGGGGGCATATAAAAAAAATGGAGAGCAACATTGTGCTCAGGCAGATGTCAGGACAAGGGGGAATGGTTTTAAACTAAAAAAAATAAACTCGTGTGCCCCTCTGATTACTATCCTCTTTTGATAGTCCAGGCTGGCAGTGATAATATTGAAGAGAGAAGCCTGAAGGCTATCAAACAGGACTTTAGGGGACTGGGACGGTTAGTGGATGGAGTGGCAGTACAGGTGGTGTTTTCATCCATCTTTACAGTGGCAGGGAGGGGTACAGAGAGGACATGGAAAGCCCACCTGATAAACACATGGCTCAGAGGCTAGTGCCAACACAGAAATTTTGTGTTTTATTGACCATGGGGCACTTTACACAGCACCCAGCCTGATGGCTGCAGATGGGTCCCACCCATGGGGTGGGTCTCTAAGGGGAAAACAGATCTTAGCCCAGGAGCTGGCAGGGCTCATTGAGAGGGCTTTAAACTAGGTAAGAAGGAGATGGGGATGAAATAAGTGTTGTTGGAGGTGTGCCAGGGGGAACAGTGGCTAGGCCAGAGGAGAAGGCAATGACCCAACTGAAGTGCGTCTACAGTAATGCACACACCATGGGTAACAAACAGGAGAAGCTGGAAGCCTTTGTGCAGCAGGCAGGCTATGACTTGGTTGCCGTCACGGAAACATGGTGGGACCACTCTCATGACTGGAGTGCTGCAATATCTGGCTCTTCAGAAGGGACAGGCAGCACAGAAGGGGTGGTGGTGTGGCTCTCTATATTAGAGAGTGTTTTATTGTTGTGCAGCTTGGGGCTGGGAATGATAAGGTTGAGTCCCTATAGGTTAGGATCTGCGGGAAGGCCAACAAGGCAAGCATCCTGGTGGGGGTCTGTTATAGACCGCCGAACCAGGATGAGAAGACGGATGAGGAATTCTACAGGCAGCTGGCAGAAGTTGCAAAATCATCAGTGCTTGTTCTCGTGGGGGACTTCAACTTCCTAGACATATCCTGGAAGCACAACACAGCCCAGAGAAAACAGTCTATGAGGTTTCTGAAGAGCGTGGACGATAACTTCCTGACACAGCTGGTTAGTGAGCCTACCAGGGGAGGTGCCCCGCTAGACCTTCTCTTCACAAACAGAGAAGGACTGGTGGGAGATGTGGTTGGAGCTGTGTTGGGCAGAGTGACCATGAAATGGTAGAGTTCTCTATTCTTGGTGAAGTCAGGAAAGGGATCAGTAAAACCGCTGTATTGGACTCCTGTAGGGCTGACTTTGAGCTATTCAGGACACTGGTTGGTAGAGTCCCTTGGGAGGTGGTTCTGAAAGGCAGAGAGGTCGGGGAAGGCTGGGCACTCTTCAACAAAGAAATCTTAATGGCTCAGGAGCGGTCTGTCCCCATGTGCCCAAAGACGAGCTAGCGCGGAAGAAGACCGGCCTCATTGAACAGAGAGTTGTGGCTTGAGCTTAGGACAATAAAGGGGGTTTATAATCTTTGGAAAAGAGGGTGGGCCACTGAGGAGGACTATAAGGATGTTGTGAGGCAGTGCAGGGACAAAATTAGAAAGGCCAAAGCTCATCTGGAGCTCAAATTGGTTACTGCCATTAAAGATTAAAAAAATGTTTATAAATACATCAACACAAAAAGAAGGACTAAGGAGAATCCCCATCCTTCACTGGATGCAGGGGGAAGCTTAGTTACAAAAGATGAGGAAAAGGCAGAGGTGCTTACTGCCTTCTTTTCCTGAGTCTTTAGCAGCAAGAGCAGCTGTTCTCTGAATACTCAGTACCCTGAGCTGGTGGAAGGGGATGGGGAGCAGAATGTGGCCCTCATAATCCACCAGGAAATGGTTGGCAACCTGCTACAGCACTTGGATGTACAAAAGTCTATGGGGCCAGATGGGATTGACCTGAGGGTACTGAGAGAACTGGTGGAGGAGCTAGCCAAGCCGCTTACCATCATTTATCAACAGTCCTGGCTATCAGGGAAGGTCCCAGTCGACTGGCGGCTAGCAAACATGACGCCTATCTACAACAAGGGCCAAAGGGTAGACCCGGGTAACTATAGGCCTGTCAGTTTGACCTCAGTGTTAGGGAAGCTCATGGAGCAGATTATCTTGAGTGTCATCAGGCAGCACTTACAGGTCAACCAGGTGATCAGGCCCAGTCAGCATGGGTTTATGAAAGACAGGTCCTCCTTGACAAACCTGATCTCCTTCTATGATAAAGTGACGCGCTTGGAGGATGAGGGAAAGGCTGTGGATGTGGTCTACCTTGATTTCAGTAAGGACTTTGACACCATTCCCCACAACATTCTCCTCAACAAACTGGCCTCTCATGGCTTGGACTGGCATATGCTTCGTTGCATTAAAAAATGGCTTGATAGCTGGGCCCAAAGAACTGTGGTGAATGGATTCAAATCCAGCAGGAGTCCAGTCACTAGTGGCATCCTCCAGGGCTCACTACTGGGGCTGTTGCAGGAAGCACAGCCGAAAACATGACAGACACGAGTAGAGTCAGATCATGCTCCATTTTATTGCCCAAATAGCCTAATTTTATAGTGAACTTAACAGGGGCGGATAGTGTCTCACACAATATTATTGGTCAAAAGCACTCAGACAAACAACTACAAGAAAACAACCCCACCTGCAAGAAAACAACCCCCTTGTGATTAGCAGTCATGTAGACCTTGGCCTTGAAGCCAGCTACTGGTAATAATATTTTTCTAAATTCCTCAATTGGTGATGTGGGAACACTGTCATGGGAACTTCTCATAGTTGCCCCGGTAGCTTGGTTTGCTCAGCTGCAGCAAGCCATGGGATTTTTGCTGTTTCAAAAAATCCCTCAACACTGGGGCCAGTCCTTTTTAATATTTTTATCAATGATCTGGATGAGGGAATCGAGTGCACCCTCGGTAAGTTTGCAGATGACACCAAGTTAGGTGCACGTGTAGATCTGCTCAAGGGTAGGAAGGCTCTGCAGGAAGATCTGGATAGGCTGCACCGATGGGCTGAGGTCAACTGCATGAAGTTCAACAAGGCCAAGTGCCGGGTCCTGCACCTGGGACACAACAACCCCAAGCAGAGCTACAGGCTGGGAGATGAGTGGTTGGAAAGCTGCCAGGCAGAGAAGGACCTGGGAGTGATGGTTGATAGTCGGCTGAATATGAGCCAGCAGTGTGCTCAGGTGGCCAAGAAGGCCAACAGCATCCTGGCTTGTAAAAGAAGCAGTGTGGCCAGCAGGGCTAAGGAGGTGATCGTCCCCCTGTACTCGGCTCTAGTGAGGCCGCACCTTGAGTACTGTGTTCAGTTTTGTGCCCCTCGCTACAAGAAGGACATCGAGGTGCTCAAGTGAGTCCAGAGAAGGGGACGAAACTGGTGAGGGGTCTGGAGAACAATTCAGCCAGTGTAGAGACAATGCCTGAATCCTTGGTTCCTGGCCTCTGGAACACTTCTTTTGAAACATAGGTATATCAAATGCCTGATCACTTCAACAACCTTCCCAGGGATGCAAAGTCCTTTTTAATATTACTCATTTCAATGCACTTTAGAAACCGTATGGACCGCACGTGCTTGGCCAAGTTGCTTACGCAACAGATGTCTGGGTAATTGAAGTCCCCTATGATAATCAGTGCCTGGAATCATGAGACTACTACCAGCTGCTTGTAGAAAGCCTCGTCGACCTCCTCCTCCTTATCTGGTGACCTGTAGTACACCCCCACAACAGTGTCCCCCATACCAGCCCACCCCGTAATTCTTACCCATAAGCTCTCCGCTTGTTGTTCACCCTTACTTCAGGTGGAGCTGGGTACATTATAATTACCCTCTCACATAAAGGGAAACTCCTCCACCATGGTTCCCCAGCCTGTCTTTCCTAAAAAGGACATAGCCCTCCATGACTGTGTTCCAGTCATGCAAGATGTCCCACCATGTCTCCGTGATTGCAACAAGATCATGGCTCCATAACAGTACACAGATCATGAACTCATCCTGTTTATTCCCCATGTTTCATGCATTGGTATACAGGCATTTTAGAGAAGCAGCAGGCACAGTTACCCCTAGAGGGATGCAAGAAGAAGATTCTGGATGGGGTATCCTTCCCTGAGGAGCCCTTGAATGATCTTATGGGACAACTCAGAGATTTTTCCCTAATATCTTTAACAGTGACAGCAGTGACAACATCCCCCAGCTCTTCTCTGTCACTTCTAACTCCTCTTTCTTCCCCTGTTGAACCTAGTTTAAAGCCCTGATAATCAGTCCAGAGAGCTTGCTCCCCAACACACTTGTGCCCCACTTGCTTAGTGAGAGTCCATCAGCAGCCCACATACCTGGCTTCTCAAAGGCCTGACCTAAAATAATAAAAAGCAACAACTTGAGGGACACCAAGAAATGGCAAAAAGTTACCTTATGTAGCCATAGGAGGAGCCTCTGCCCATTCAGTTTCCATTATTGAATAGATGTGAGGCTCTGGGTATAGCAAGTAAAGGATCCTTTTTCACATCCTTTACATCCATGAAAAGCTGGAAGATGAGGAATCTGTGCAAGTTCTCCCACCAAGGTCAGATCAACCAACCCTTCATAGCAAGTGCAATATCAAGACCAGCGCCATGAAGAAACAACAGCAAGTTGCAATAATATGTGATTCCCTCCTGAAGGGAATGGAGGCTCCTGTCTATAAACCAGACCCCATTTTCAGAGAAGTTTACTGCCTCCCCAAGGCTAGGATCAGGGAGGTCACAAGTAAATTTACAAGTTTAGTACAGCCTTCAGATTATTACCCACTTCTGCTCTTTCGTGTGGGTACCAACAATGTTGGTACCCACTTGAAAGTAACATGAAAGTAACTTGAGTAAATAAGTAACTTGAGGTCCATCAAAAGAGATCTGGGGAGGATGAGAATGTGTGAGTAAGTCCCTCTTACTGTAACCAAAGAGAAGGTTCAAGACCTCCTAATGAAAATGAACAGGTAGAAGTCTGTGGGGCCCAATGAAATAAATCATGAAGGAACTGACTGATGGAGTTGCCAAGACTCTCTCCATGATAGATTTGAAAAGTCCTGGCAGTCAGGTGAAGTCCCTGGTGACAAGAAAAAAATGAGACATCACTCCCATTTTTATAAGGGTAGAAAGGAGACCCTGGGGAACTACAGGCCGGTGAGCCTCACCTCTGTGCCTGGAAAGATCATGGAAAAGACTCTCCTGAAAGCAATGTCAATGCACATGCAGGACAAGGAGGTGATCTGAGACAGCCAGTATGGCTTCACCAAGGGTAAATCATGCCTAACCAATCTGGTGTCCTTCTATGATGGAGTGACTGCATCAGTTGACAAGGGAAGATCATCCAATGTCCTCTATCTGGACTTCTGCAAGAACTTTTACATGGACCCACATGATATCCTATGATTCTATGACATCCTCCTCTCCTCTCCTCTCCTCTCCTCTCCTCTCCTCTCCTCTCCTCTCCTCTCCTCTCCTCTCCTCTCCTCTCCTCTCCTCTCCTCTCCTCTCCTCTCCTCTCCTCTCCTCTCCTCTCCTCTCCTCTCCTCTCCTCTCCTCTCCTCTCCTCTCCTCTCCTCTCCTCTCCTCTCCTCTCCTCTCCTCTCCTCTCCTCTCCTCTCCTCTCCTCTCCTCTCCTCTCCTCTCCTCTCCTCTCCTCTCCTCTCCTCTCCTCCTTTTCTGCTATGAGCTTGTGAAGAACTAAAAACATGAAAGAAGTTGGGCCCAGAGAGGTTGAATCCGCAACATTCTGTGTTTTGGTAGCAGAAGTGACAGCGCTGACAATATTAAGTACTGAAAATATAGAATAGTTTGTCCTGATTAACACTCTCATCTTTTTTTTTTTTTTTTTTAAATTCAGTCTTTCACTTCCCTGCAGCTATCAGCTCATGCCTGATAGAAAAATATAAAATACACATGACATAATTATATGCTATTATATTCAAATGAGAAAGATCTTTTTGCCTTCTTAAAATTAATTGAATATTTGTGTCCTAAATATTGGTTTGTTACTTGCACTTTTCTTTTGCCAGATATATCTACTAACATTCTTTTAAGTATAACCATTTCAAGAGGAAAATAATAGAAAGAATATACACATTCCTTAAAATCCTTTTAGCACAGTGGATGTGCAGTTAAAGCTGTGAGCAAAAACCTGTTGCAATGATCATGTATATGATTCATCTGACCAAATGTAGATATTTACAAGGCAGACATCTAACATGAACTAGTCATCTTAAAATTCCTCTATAGTAGGGATAGAAAAACAGTCTTCAGTAGGATGTGACTAATCTCATTCTGAAGTAAGTTTCTCAAAAATGTCATATAACCCACTACCAAAATTTTATTGTATTTCTTTAAGAAAAATAGCTCTATTACATATAGTTCATATAGTACATATAGTTCTACTATAGGTCTAGTACATACAGTTCTATTATAGGTCTATGTAGGTAAGTATTTATATTTGAGGAAAAGTAGTTACTTAAAATTATAAAAATAGTAACAGAATATACTTGTTAATTTATCCACTCTACATCCAGAAAATTCATTTCACTTAAATTCACAGACTGGTACTTTGTCACAGATGTATCCTCTACTAATGCTCTCCTAGGGAAGACAGAATGGTAGGGAAACTCTACAGACATGAAATAATAGCATATGATGAGTTTGTACCTTCCACATGATCTCATGAGGAGACGTCAGGTGTTCTCACCTGTTACATGAAGCAGTTTCTCTCTTGTGCCAATCCAGTCAACATGAAATGCAGGTCAAATGCTAATGAGCTACAATTAGCATAGAGAGGTAAGAATGTATTTTGCATTTAACAAGAGAAAAAAATAACTCCATCAGTTCCTCAGTGTTTAAATCTACTGCTTTCTGAATGATTTTTAATGTTTAGAAACTCTAATAGGAAATACAAATATTTGTTTATATTCATTATACTGTGAGTGGTTCATGTTATAGAGGTATGCCTTGGTCAAAGCTTTTCCTCTCTGTATACTCCACCTCAGTTCAGTAATCAAGCTGAAATTATGACACATCAACCGTTCTTAGGCCAATATGTGCTTTGGCATTTTGATCACTAATTGTTTTCAAATACTTTCTGTTAGTAGTTTATGGTATCTAGTAGGATATGATAGTGCCAGATCTTTACCCAGGAATCAGTTCTGAAGCACAGCATTGTGAAAGGAAAAAACAAACATATAACGAAAAGGAAAAAAGATCTATGTCTTTTTTTATACTTTACCTTTTTCTGGGCAACAATAACAATATGAATATTCCTATGAGACCAAACATTGCTTTATATAGCATTAAACAGCAAAGCAAAGTGAAAATGACTTGAGACAGGTATTAGGAGTTCAAATAAAGTATACTATCTAATACTAATTCTGATCATTTACTAAGATATAGGCATTTGAACAGATTTTTCAGCATTCATTTTCAATGTGTACATGTATTTTCTTATCTCTAATACAAAACATTTAATAGCATTTGAGGTAAATATAGTAAACGTAAGAAACTTGTAAATTAATCTTGCCTTGTTATAGGTGTCTAAATAGTTCTATTTTATATGAATGCATGTAATTGTCTAAATGAGTTAATTAATTTATTGCATTCATAAATTTTAAGTACTTTAGTGTATCAAGATGGAACCAGAAGGTGCAACATAGAACTTTAAGACACCTCACCATTCTTGAGCAGATGAAGGAGAGCAGACTGATTGCATTATCTAAACAGATAGATGACATAGGTTCCATAGCTCCCAGGTATCCATTATATGCACATCTTTACTAGAACAAGTTAAGCTAAGATCTTTTTATAGCAAATAGAAAAAAGATTTTTATTTATTTATTTTCAGAATATGACTCATATGCCCATTCATATGCCCTTTTCAGGTATGTATTTAAGATTAAATTAAAATTCTTTCTATAGAACCTTATAAAGAGGGGTCCAGACAAGTAAGGCAGATAGAATAAACACATTTGGTCATACAGGTCTTCAACCTTCATTTCATATTCGCATATTACATATATAAGTTAAGCTGCCCCTGAGATACCTCAACTAATGCTGACCAAACTAGTTCCAAAACTATTAAACCCTATCCAAATGGTTCTGCCTGAGTTAACCAGGATTCTTTTTCATTAGCTTGTGTTTTTGTGTTGCTGTTTTGCTGTTGATTTTGTTGGTTTGTTTGTTTTGTTTAGACAATTGGAATAATTGCCATGTGTGGTGGTTTTACTGTGCTAGGCAGCTAAACACCACAACTGCTCTCTCACTCCCTCTCCTCAGATGAGGAGGGGAAGAAGTAATGCAAAGAACAACTCATGGGTTGAGATAAGGATAATTTAATTAAAGGGGAATTATTATCATTATTAATATTAATAATAATAATTGATATTAATATTATTAATGTTAATTATTATTAATATTATTAATATTAAAGATTATTATGAACTAAACAATTTAACTAAAAGGGAAACAAAAAAGGAAAGGGGAAAGAAAAAAAAAAAAAAAGGGAGGAAAACAAACAAACAAAACAAATAAAGGCTATGTGGAAGTGCAGAGGAAAGAAATTACTCTCTACTTCCACAAATGAGCGATGATTGACCACATCCTTGAAGCAGGGCCTCAACGCACATAGCCGGTGTTCGGGAGGAGGACCGACGTTTTCACAGTGAAAGCCCACCCCTCCCCCCCTCCCCTCTTCTTCCTGTTTCCACCTTTTATTGCTGAGTGTGACATCATATGGTATGGAATATCCCTTTGGTTGGTTTAGGTCAGCTGCCCTGGTGATGGTTCTCTTCTCACTTTTTGCCCACTCCCTAGGAAGGTTAGAGAGAATCCCGATGCTGTGCCAGCACTGCTCAGCAGTAGACACAACACTGGTGTGATAACACTGCTGTTCCAGCTACAAGTGCAGAGCACAGCACTGTATGGGCTGCTGCAGGGAAAGTTAACATCCCAGCCAGACCCAGTACACCATGATCCAAGAGTTTTTATTTTTATGAAGAGCACACTCAGGTATTGTATTTGAATGAGCATTTCAGGTAAAGGTTTCTAAACTTAAGCATGGAAAAACAGGTAGAATTTGGACCTTTTGCATGATTAGTATTTTCTATCAAGTGGATTATACATATGCTTTTTCAATATTGCGACTGTTACAGATTTTAGTTTTAGTTGCTTAGCTTTTTCACAATGGGTTGGAAATCTGGATATCTTACATAATTGATTTAGTTTTTAATAGTTAAATATGTTTACAGCTCTAACCACCTACACAGTACATACTGTATATCTAAATCACACAATGCTTAATTCCTTATTTGAAATTATTTGTTTCTTCCTACATGTAGTAACAGTTGTTTCTTTGAATGTGATATTTGGTGAAACAGGAAGCCAGTTAACTTTTAGGTTTATAGAGAACAGATAAATGTTTCTGTGGTATAGATTCATGCAGTATGTGTTTTACAGACATGGAAATATAATATGTCTTTCTCTTCATCTAATTTTGTCTTCCATTGTCTTTATCATATTATCTTGGAAACTTCTCCTTGTGTTGATAGCCTTTATATAACAATTGTGTATAATCTAACATTGCAATTATTACCTTACGCAGATGGCGTGATAAAAGTGTCTGATTCAAACACTAATTATAATTTCTAAAGATTTATAAATTTTGCCAGTATCTGTAGAAGTCTCCATGAAAATTATTCCTTTCACAGCATAAGCACTGTAGTTGACTCATGACAGTTTATAAATAAGATCATTTAATTTTCCAAATTTTCCAGTTCTGGTTCTAAATATTAAACATGCAGATGATCTGTAAACTATAAACAATAGTAGATTTAAATAGGTTTGAAACACTTACTTTACAAGTATTTCTTAGAGATAAAAGACTTGATTAAAGGAAATAAAACTTGAATTACATGGAAATTAAGGTCAGGTTTGGGATACAGGTATCTAGATTCACTTTCCAGATCAGGCATAGGCACATTGACTTCCACAGTTAAAAACAACTTAATTTAGCCTAAGTTCTATGTCTGCAAAAGGAAGGCTATTGTATCTAATTCTCTATTTTTTTATTTTTTTATTTATTTTTTTTT